>NW_023494809.1:18407151-18734651 GCF_904425465.1 Colossoma macropomum | reverse complement strand
AACAGAGTCTGGCTGAACAGATAAAGAAATTACAGAGGTAAGCTGTGACCTGAACAGAAAGTGCGTTCAAAACATTTGCATTAATAGCAAAAGTTCACAGTTTCTTAAGAGTGTTTCATTTAAACCAATGCAGCTGTTGAACAGTTTATCCACTCATCAGTGCCTGATGAAGTCAGACAAATTGGGCTATATAGTCCTTTGAAAGTTCTTTTAGTTTTATGCTTTATGATTTTAATCTCTTATTTCTATAGATGAATTTTGATGTTGTGTGTGTGGTTTGCAGCGAGATCCAGGATCTCCAGAGGAACGTGTCGTCTCCTGTAAAAGCCCAGGTGGAGTGTGGGGACACTAAAACAGGGCTCCAGTGTGAAAAGAGTCTGGATAACGGGCAGTATCTGGACATACGGGGGGTCACTGAGGCCGACACTGCTACAGAACCCAACTCAAACACTACCACCAGCACCACCACCACTACTGCTACTGCAACTGACCATGCTGCTGAACACTCCTCGCCCTCCACCCAACAACACAGCAAGTTCAAAAGTCCCGGACAACACAGCAAAGGCCCCGTGCAGTTTGACCAGCCCAACAGGTGACACTCACTCTTCAGTACAGCGCTGATCTTGTACATCACAGGCTACAGCCTCAGTAGAGCATCTGCCTAAGACTTCATGTTGAGCGGCACTTTCTAAATGAGTGTTTTTCACAATATTTGCTTGTGAACGGTGCTGCATAATAGCCTCTGCTATAACAATGGGAAACACTCCAATTTTTTAATATGTAAAGCACATGACAAAGCAGTATGTGTGTAAAGCAGTATGTTTGTGTTTCGAAGCTGAACTACTGCTACTGAAACCATTTGAATGCATTTGTGCTGAAATGATAGCGTTTTTATTCAAATTTCTCATTTTCATTGTCATTTAGATTATTTGTATGTAACGTTTTGACATTTCAGTGTAGACCTGTTTTAATCTTTAGCCTTTTTTGCCCAAAATTTGCAGCCATTTTTTTCTCTTTCTGGCAGAAACCAAATGGCCACACCCTACCTTTTTCGATGAAAAACGTCAGTGGCCAAAATTTCAGTTCATCCTTGTTTTTGTAGTGCTGTAGTTTTACTATAACATATTCTATGAGATGAGCCTTGCCATTTTAATTTTCAAAAATTGTGCAGAATTCAATACTTACGGTGTAAATGAAGTAATTCAGAAAGGTTTTGATGTGAAATGCGCCGTTCCAAAAAAGCTTACTGAGTCAGAATTGTTTACAGTGGTGGTGGTGATAGGAACCAGACGTCTGAAGAGTTTAACGCCTCTAAAAGCTCCCTCACAGAACGTTATTACATAAAATGGTTACAGATATGCTGTCTGATGTCTGAGACCTTGGTTGATATGTTTGAAATGAGGTTTTTGGCCTAAAACATATTTTTTTAAATATAATCATGGTGAAGAGGTAAATGCAGGGAGTTGTAATGCAAAATAGTCCTTAAAGATAAGTTGTTTTTTTTTTTCCCTTCACCTAGATTTACCACTATTTTACTAATATCAACATTGCATATACAAATTGAGAGACATATAGGTTCACTGGGGGTTTGAATAGTAAATAAAATGGTCAAATTTGTATTATAGACATCACAGCTCCTGTAAAGGCATGTAAGTTTCCATACGATTAACCGTTTCACATCAAACCACTCCCATGGCATCTAATTTAGCTACAGTTCAATAGGCAGGAGCTGCAAAGTGTCTTAAGTTATGCATACCAGGTTATTACACTGAGCCTTCACAAGAAGGTTTTGTTTTAAGCAATGGAGCAAAGACCAAAAGCACTGGTCCATAGGTAATAAGCTTAAGTGCTTTTTGATAAAGCAGATTGTAGTTATATCTCATTAATGTTTAGAAAATAAATACAAACATTATTACAAATTGCACTATTGTTAATAGTGGTTTTGACATTTGGACACTTATTTAATCAAATATCCAAGTTCATGCATAAGTGTACTTCAGATAGGGTACCATGCTTTGCCCCGAGTTTTACCCTTAATCACCACTAGGTGTCAGCACTGTACTGAGCAAGCTGGACACATTTGTTGGCTTTGTTCAAATAAGTTGAGTGCTGACAGGAACAGAATATTCCATACATCATCAGTTTGCATATCCGCTCACTAATTATACACAGGAAGAAAATGCCCTTTCATCGTTGTAAACCACGTACACATCAGCACTTTTGCAGGTTTTGCTCTGTAGTGGCAAGCAGGCATATAAAACATAGCTGGAGTTTGTAACTAAAGCCTGAATAGGCCCGTAAATTCATGTCTTGTTTGTTCTTTTCAGAAAACTGTCTCCGGCATTCCACCAAGCACTTTTGTCCTTCTGTCGAATGTCTGCTGACAGCAGGCTTGGCTCTGAGGTGAGGGTACTCTGGTTACACACACAAAAAAAAAACACACAGAGCAAATCTCCTCAAAACACCACCTGACACGGCTGTTATTGGGCAATCATGCAGTCATAAGCACGTCACAAGCTGGCAGAGGAAATAGTGAGAAACGTAATTGAATCCTGATGTCATTTCTTGTAGAGTTAACTGGAATGCATTAATGTACTCAGATAACAGGATGTCTAGTGGACTGGCTTTTAGCTTCCACTGTGCATTCATTGTCAAGTGATCAAAAGGCAGCTTAAGTCTCAGACATATGATTATCGCATTGTTCCAGCAAGTTCCGGTGGAGGGTCCCACCTACTCACCAATGAAAGTATTTTGGAAAATATTTGGTGTTTGGATCTAGTAAAAGCTGTATTGTCCAAGTTGTCTAGAGGGCCTGAAAATTTGAACCAAATCTGAATGTAGACTGAGAACCTGAGAACATTTTCTGCCTTATGTCATCTCCACCCACAGCACCAGCTTTAGAATCCAAACCTGACTGTAGCCAGGCAAACAGTCTATGTGAACTCGACAGTAACCCAACAAAATTCTGTCTGAATCTGAGTGTAGCCCAACAGAATTCTTGTTGAATCAGACTGTAGTATGAGTGTGGACCAACAAAATTCTGTCTGAGTCCGACTGTAGCCAGACATAGTTCTCTGTGAACCTGACTGTAAATCCGGCTGTAGCCCAACAAAATTCTGTCTGAACCCAGCTGTAGTTGCCAAAATTCTGTCTGAATCCGACTGTAGCTGACAGAATTCAGTTTGAATTGGACTGTAGCTCAACAAAATTCTGTCTGACCTAGACTGTAACCCGACAAAGTTCTATCGGAACTCGACTGCAACCTGACGGAACACTGTCAGAACCCGACTGCAGCCGGACAAAACATTAATGCTTTTTTGTTTTTGTTTTCTTTCGTTGGCTGTATCATTTCTAATCCCAGTTTTCTGCATCAAGTGTGTGTATGTGACTTGAACCTTTTTTTTTTTTTGGTCAGGTGTCTCGTATTGCAGACAGTGAGGAGAGTGTGATGCTGATGCTGGGCCGTTGTCTCCCACACATTGTCCCCAACGTCCTGCTGGCCAAGCGCGAGGTAACTGTCCCACACTGAACCTTCCTAAACCCCTCCCCCCGCTCCATCAGACACACTGCCTGCGCTCTGTCGGCCTTCTGCTCTCTTCAGTTTGAATTCAGCACTGACTGGACTGTGTTTTTTCACCAATGCTCATCTCTTATCCCCTCCCCTCCACTTCTATGTCTTTTTTTCACATTCGCTCATTTATTCTGCGGCTTTGGTGCATGCCTCTCTCTGCTCCGTTAGAGAATGGTTGTGCATCTGTGCCAGGTGAGTGGAACATCTGCACGCTCATACACCAACACTACCCCCACTATATGTACGCGTGAGATTTTATTTGCCTCGACTTCTCACTGGCTGTGATTATTAAATTATTAAAGTTTTCTTTATCAGTTTGATTCCTCATCATTTACATAATAATAATAAAAATAATACATTAAATGTTTTATTTATCCCAAACTTAAGGTTTTACAACTTGTATGTTTATGTATGAGATCACCTTCACTTGATAATAATAACAATAATAATAATGTTTTATCGATATAAACCCAGGATTTAACAATGTTTGTTTACTTTCGATAAAATATGTTATTGACTACAGTAGTGTTTTAGATGAAGTATCTGTATTTTTTCTTATTATTTTTAGTTTCTGTATTTATTTATGGATTGAACAAAGATATGATTATAATAATAATTAAATCGGTGCTTATGCTCAGCTTAATCTATTTTCAGTCTGTTTCTCTTGTTTTTCAGTTGTTGCAAAGTCAGTGTTATTAGTGCATTAATTGGCACCTGTAGTCTCCTCAAGCATGCTCTAAATGTGATAGAGTAGATCTGTAGTTACTAGAGGCATGGTTTAAGTTTGAGTGTGATACAAAATGTGCACAAATGAACTTTTTTAGTTTGTAGTGAACTCCTGTCATGTGTTATTTTTTAACCCTTGCCATCAACAAAAGATGGAGCTCTTTGCCCTCTCTGGGGTCCTTGTCAATGTATCAGTCTTCCAGTTGTCACTTGGCCCGACCGATACATCATTTGGCCGATAAAGAACTGAAATTAGGGTCTTGTCTTATATTGGTTGCCACAAAAATCCTGCCGAAAGCACATATGTTTAGAAGCCTTATATTGTAATTCTAAAAGTTGATTCTAATGTAAGAACAGGGCATTATCTGTTTATGCCTGCTAGAGAACAAAAACATCACAAACAACAAAATGCATCCAAACCAAACATTTAGCACTACAACAATATGTTATAACACCAAAAACTTTTAAGAGAACTCCTGAAAAATAAAAGAAAAAGTAAGTTTAAGTTAGTTTAACAAGTTTAACTGTTTAAGTTAATAGATAATTAAAGGGCCTATATCGTGTGAAACCAAACTTCCCTCGCTCTCTTGAAACAAAGGAGTTTGAAGAAATATATAAACATTGGTAAAGTAACTCATTTATATACATCCATCTATTCAGCCTACAGTAGTTTAAAGAAGGGATAAAGGGATAAAGAACGGTCATGTAAAATGGTCATGTAAACTTCAGTTATATACATTAAAATCACACAAGTGTTATAAGTAGACCTCAAGGGAAACAATAAAACACAAAAAATGTAGGATATGGCATCTTTAACAACAGACAAGCTCTTGTCGGAACCACCAGCACCACACTATGTACATTATTGAAGGCTATGAGAAATTTGACAGTGTATTTAACAATTGTAACTAAAGAAGTTTTTCCACCAGGGCAGCACGGCACGGTTACTAATCTAAACTCAGAACTGTCCTTATCCTGCTTTTAGTACCCATCTGTTTCCCATCGCACGACAGAACCATGAAGATAGGCGGGGTTCTTTGGAGGTTGTGTGGTGGTCACATATTTTTTTTTTTTTTTACAACTCTTACAGTAAACACAATAGTAACAGTGGAGGAGCTTTAATTAAAGCTTTTGCTCTGCATTTGGTTTTATCTTAAGAGTCACAGTCAGCATCACTAATTAGCAAGTCTTTTATTTAGAAATGGCAGTCGTCTGATTCGAGTGACGATTGCGTTTGACCGATCAGCGATCTGCATTATTTCTAGCTTCACCTCATTTTCTGGTTCGCCATGCTTGATAATGTCAACAAAACATATGATCACGGTTTTATAACCGTACTGCACTGGTTTTATGATGGAATGACACTATAAAACTATTGGAGTCTTTGATTTTTGACCATATAAAATTATGTCGGACCGTCTGATCAGTTATCAGAATTTCTCTTTTCTCTTTCTCTTAGAAGTTCTTTGAAGGGCCCATACGCTACATTTTTCTTTTCTATTTTATTTTTTCATATGAGGTTCACTTAGAACATTTATATGGTTTCATGCTCCACAAATGGTCATAATTAATTTTTATATGACCATTTTCCGACCTCTCTTTATGCCTTAGAATTAAACAGGTTGTTTTTGTTACTGTGCCTTTAAGACTGATTATAAAACAAATGATCTGCTCTGATTGGCTGCCCAATATTGTGCCTTGTTCAAAGAGCAATCGAACACTGCTTATAACTTCAGTATGAATGAGGGGAGCTAAGCTGTAGGCTGAGTAGTTGGGTATATGTAAATGAGTCAAAACCTTGACAGTGAAATCATAACAGGTTGCAGCTTAGTTTCCATATATGGACAGTGTTTTGAATTTGAACAGTGTTTACGTAACTAATTTCAGTCGTCCCACCTCGTCTGAGTTATAATTATCTTTTTTCTTTCCTCTCTTACTTCTAAATGGTTATTAGATTTAGAACATTTAATTCTCAGGAATTCATGTATATCTACAAAACACCTCTATTTACAAAAACACACACGTCTCTCACACCTGCTGTGTGTGCCCTATAGGTGTGCAGTTGGCTGTGGTGGCCCCACCCTCAGCCCTGTCTGCTTTGCATAGCGGTGTTCTCTTTTACCAGCCCAGTGACAGTTTAAGACAAATTGGACGTTCTCCAAGAAAGAGCTGAGTAAAGACAAACAGTAATGGAGCCATTGGGGGATATTTCCTCATTCTTCATCCCTAACAATGGGCCCACTCAGTGGACTTTGAGCTTTGTCTGTTAATTTTGACTGTTGAGTTCCTATCTGTTCAACCTATCTGTTCAACCTCCTTTCCCCTAATATCCAGCCCTAGTGCCAACGGCCCCCAAACATCCACCCTCTCCCCCTCCCCCCCAGCGCCCCCAAATGACCCATGTGATCAGACACCAAAGATGGGTTTTAATGCAGTGTTATATATACATACACACACACACACACACACACACACACATATATATATGTATGTATGTGTATAGCTAGATATATATAGGTACACCTACTTTGTATCTACGTTTAGTGCCCAGTTCCACTTAACACATAGGTGCACTTTGTAGTTTTACAATTATAGACTGCAGTCAATCAGTTTCTTTGCAGATTTTGTTATATAAATAACAGTAAATAATAAATAACAATAAATATCATACATAAATAGGGTTATAAATAGTGGTGGAAAGCGTAGATTCAGTGACTGTGGTGCATTAGTGTGAGGAAAAACAGAAAAGCAGCTGCAGTGCATAAACCCCTAATTACGAGGACACATGACCATCTGAGAGTTCAGTCGTGTCTAAAACCTACAGGCAAATCAGTACATATTTATTCTGACTGATCACCTTTATCCTATACTGAAACATTTCTTTCCTGAAGAGAGTGGTGTCTTTCAGGATGACAGAGCCAGTGTCTATGAGGGGCACTGATTGGCTTGATGAGAATGAAAATTAAATAAATCATGTTATGGCCTTCACAGTCACCGGATCTCAACCCAGTTAAACACTTATGAGAGATTAAGGGCCGAAAGTACCATCAGCAAAACAACCACTGAGTGTCTTTAGGAAGAATAGTTTTTTATCCCAGTTCCAGGGACTTCAAGTTCCATACAGTTCCGTCGCTCTTACCAAAACAGGTTCTATATAATAGCAATAAAAAGATTCTTTGACTTGTAAGAGTAGTGGAATCCTTTTTGGGGCTACATAGAACAATTTGTACACACATCACAGGTTTTTATAATGGAGAACCACTACAAAGAACCATTTCAAATCACTGCTGTTGGAACAAAACCTCACATCTCTATTTTTGTTAGACTTCATTTGTAAATGCTTGTTGCAATTTAAGTTGTGTTTGAATTCCACAAAGAATGGACCAAAAGAAACAGCCGAAAAATGCTTGGAAAAAAGTCTGGTTCCATTGACTTACATTAAACGTAAATTATGTTTTTTCCTTCTCCTGTAAAGTTATCATTTTTGAGATACGATATTTTGTTCTGACAGCAGTGAAATACATGTGAAAGTACTTACATATTAAAGAGTTTTTCTAAGCTTAAGCCTAAACCTACCCCTAATCTCAGTAACTAAAAATTATTACTTGTTCAGTTAAAAAAAAAAGAAAGATGAGGCTTTATAAAAAGCACTTCACAAAGCCAGGAGTGTTTTTTTTTTTTGCTCCTGTAAGTTATCCCGCGTTTTTTTTTTTTCCTCGACTAAGTCACACACACGTACTCATTCAGTCACACCCTCTCACTCTTCTATATGGCACCCAGTGCAGAACAATAAGCTGTTAAGTGCTAGTTGCGCACCTGCTTCTACAGTTAAATACACTGGAAGTCTAAGGCCCCGGTTACTGAGAAGATAACGGACATTTGGCCAGTGTGAAAACGTCCGAGTTACTGATTACCATGAAAATGTAGGCCGAGGAAGCGAACGTCAAGTAGCTGAAGACTGATCAGTTTGCTGTTAATCACGCTGGAATTTCGAGTTTCTTTAGCTGTGGCTGCAGAAACAGATAATGAGGCACCACTGAATGGTGTGCATGTGTGTGGTGAGCTGTCACGATGCCATCAGCTGGTTCTTCTCTTTAGAGGCCTAACCGTTGAATTATTTCTGCAAGATTGAGTCAACACTGATATTGAAGCAATTATATGAATTTGCATGTAATTGCAGGTTTTTGTCAAGAAGGCTTCAGTCAGTCAACAAACTGAGCATAGAGGCTTTTATTTGTATTAGTCTGCATTAGGAATGGGGATTTGTAGACATGCATTTAGCTTTAGAATTGGATAAAGTGATAGTTGCCTCTTTTCTACAGATGTAGTTTAGCCACGACATATTTGGTGTCTAAAGTTTGTTTCTTGTATTCTGAGTCTCCCTCTGTGTCTTGACTGATTTAACCATGTTTTAGAGGAAAAAAAAATAGATTTTTGGTGGAATCGTTGCTTTAAAGGGCTCATCACGAAAACTGAGGAAAACTGCGTTTTTCTCACTTTTAATAAAATAATTTGATGTTGTATGTGATCATTTGTTAGAGTTTCAATATGTATTCTTCACTTTTCAGTCCTTAGATGGACTCAAAGCTAGGAGTGTTTCAGTCTGGACTTCTTTCTAAGTGTGGCACAAAACAGGACGACCAGTAAGACTTGAGATGTTTTACATATAGCAAGGCACAATAACAAAAACTGCCTGTTTATGAATAAATGGTCATAAACGGTCATTTTTGGCCCATATACCCACACAGATGTCATAAGAGGACCTCAGGGTGGAAAATACAATAAGATGTAGGGCATGGGCCCTTTTAAGTTATGTCTTGTCTGTGAAGGTTCTGCCTATTTGTATATTTCAGTGTTATTTCTCACTCTCTTTGCCTGCAAAATGCCAGCCATTGCTTCTGTTCCAGAAGCTGCGCGAGTAAAACCTCGCACACGCCTCAGCACGTGGATCTGAGCCAAATAAAATACAACTGCCTTTCTGCTCTCCTGGCTCGCGCAGGTGCTAGACGCAAAGGTTTTTTACTCAGTTCAAAAAGCTAAAAAAAAATAATAGCTTAGCTGGTCTCAGGTTTAGAAGGCATGTGTGAGGGCGGGGCTTGAAAACTCTTGGCAGGTGACTTTCTTTCAGAGTGAAGGCAATAAAGGCTGTCCAAACAAACAAACAAGGCGCCAATCTGCCCAGAGTTGCGCTGCAGATTTGCGTAACTATCTGCTGATTTCCACCTGTTTGTGTGCATTGAGGTTTGACCCACCTTTAAAGGTGTGTCTCAGGCCTGGAAGATAAATCTCAAGGAAACAAACTTAGAACTTTTCTCTTATTAGGGTTTTACAAAACGGGCAGCATCGATGTTAGAATGTCTTAAACGATTATAGTTCATTATAATAACATACAAAAAAGTATGTTCTTATTTTTATCCAAAATAAAGTTAAACAAAAAAAATTAAATTTGTGTATTCTTCAAGATCTCATGGAGACCGTACTTAATGTAGAACATAATTAATAAAACGCACAAATCTGCAATATTAAATAAGAGTCCATTTTTAGCATTTCTGCATAATTCAGTGGTTTACGTTTGAACAAATTCATTCAGAGTGCTTTGGAGTGAAATGCTCCATTCAACCAGGAGTCTACAATGCAGATATAGCCATTTTATTTATTGTCCAAAACTACTACTAAACATACCTCCTCTGAGTTTTGATATATAATGTCGATGATGGTGAAATAGCGGGAAATCTGAAAAATTATCTCAAGCAGGCACTGTATTCACAACATGTGAAAACTTTCTGTGAGAGAATTTTAGGTAAATTAAACTTTTTAGATGTCTGGTTCCTATCACCATCATTGTAAACAATTCTGAATTAGTAAGTTTCACATCAAATCACTCTGAATGACTTACATCTTAACCATTTCATTATGCAGGAATTTTGATAAAAGTAAAATTCCCCTTGAAGGTACCAGTGGATACAACAATACGTGCAATATCTCTTGTGCACAGCTTTTGCTGTTGTCTGTGTGACTCCAAAACAGACCTAAAGTGACACAACCAAACCACAGCTTGGCCATGAAACCCTTATCAAGGGCAGACTGCCAGCTGTGTAACATGAAACTGGATCTTTTATGTGCACTCCGTCAAATATTTGGGGTGCCTACGTTTTTTGAATACAACTGCACATCTTTTCTGTTTCACTTTTACAGTAACTTAACATTTAAAAGGCTAAGCCAGACTTATTTTGAATTATCACACATGTAAATATTTTAGAATTGTATTGGTGTATTTTTACCCTGGAAATAATGCCATGTGTTTTATCCCCATGTTATGATGTCATGAACATGCAAACCTTTCAGGTGTTCAAACCACCTTTTGGCCTGTCCATTCGGGGGTGTTTAAACGTTTGGCTATTGGGCCATATGCACCCTGCAGACCAATTTTAATTGGCCCATGCCTTCTGTCGTTACAGGTTCCCCCGCCAGCCAGTACATTGCATGTAAAGTTCAAGAGCATTTTTTACTAGACCTACAAATTACTGCAAAACACTGAATGACATTCAGTCCTGTCTTCAGCCAAAAAGTCCCAAAACGTTCACGGCCTTTTCAGAGATACAGAAATCAGATCCCTTTTTCATCAAGAGCCACAGCGACTCTGTGTGTCAGTAGACTGTAACAAATTCAAATGCCAAACGACACTGAAACATACCATGAACATTAAATACATCTTCAGGGGGTGAGAAGACAAGAGGAAATGTAGTAGCTTGAAGCTACTCTGGTCTGGCAGCAGCATCTGTTTGTTGGAGCCAGTTCAGCAGTTCAACAAACGTTATCTCTTTAAAGCTATTTAAACATGCCCATTTCTGCCGTTTAATCTGCTCCCTTTTAATGACATGATTTATATAGATTTCTATTTATTTTGTCTCAAATTATATTTTCGAACAAGAAAGCACAAATACTTCCTTTATTAGTCATGTTTTATTATTATTAAATGAATCAATAAGTGTTTTCCGATCCGAATTGCTCTGAATAAGCCCTCATGCTCAACAGTAAATGAAGTCTCCTGCATTTTTTAAACAGTTACGGAAAACACAATAGCACACAGAAAGCTCTGATTTTTATTTTGCTATGACCAACATGGCCGTGTATGTTCTGTAACTCCTCTGGTTCTGATTCAAATGAGTTTTACCCTTTAACAAACCATTGACCCGCAGTCAGGCCCAAAGTTTTACTACACGCTCCTATAACCTAAGAATAGGTCCATTAGTTTGCATTGAAGACCCTGTAGTTAGTAAATAATAAGCATTTGTATAAAATAAACCTGGAATGTTAAGGGGTTAAAGGGCTATAATCAAATTCTCAGAATGAATCACTGACGAGACACTCATTTCCATAATGTATACAACAGTTTTTTTTTTTCCATATTTTGTGTATTTAATATTTTGTATCATTTATGAATCATGTTTTGCCAAAGAGTGACTGGCCCTCAGTTATTTTGAAATGGTCCTACCCCTTAAAAAGGATTTAGGCTAAACCTGCTCTTCATATCAAAGAAGACACTATATACACTATATATACCCATTAGCACCGAGCTGCGTTATGCTAGCTAAACCTTTTCTTCCAGAAGGTGTCCCCAAACTTTTGACAAGCAGTTTAACTTGAGCAGTTAAATATAGAAGCCGTGAAAAAATCCAGTCAGAAAGCTGTGCTAATATTTGCAGGTGCTCTCAAGGGAATAGCAAAATTCTGTTTTCGCTCTACACACATACTTACCCAAACTTTCAGACTCGCATGTAGTTGTTGATAGATGGTGCTGTGCTTTCAGACCCGTATATTTTCTCCTCTGTGGTGAATTTGGGCCCTCTGTGTAGTTCACGTCCCTCCATCCTCGAACCCTGCCTGCCACAGTGACCCCTCACTTGCTCTGGTGTCCTCTGTGGGTGTGGGAGGGAGTGTCCACTCTTTGTTCTGATCTCATACCTGTGTCTATGTGTATGTATGTTGCAGGAGCTCATTCCGCTCATCCTGTGCACAGCCTGCCTCCACCCCGAGCCCAAAGAGAGAGACCAGCTGCTGCACATCCTCTTTAACCTCATCAAGAGACCTGACGATGAGCAGAGGTGCGCAAATACAGTTGTATGTTTAAACATCAAAGTACATGTTTTGCATCTTTTACAGGGAATGCAGTTAATTGTGACATTTTTCTGCAAATCTTAGTGCACAGTTTCTATTTATTTGTTTAACATACTGCATTTTATGTTTTATTTTTTTCAGAAAAAGGTAACTTGAACAAATATATAACAATTGTGCACTAAAATGTGCAGAATGGTATTCCCTGTAGAAGATATGTTAACTTATTTTCATTTACATAATCAAAACATGTAGTTTGACAAACATTTGCATATGACTGTTCATGTATTGTGATATAAAGGTATCATATACAAGAAATGTTTACAAGAGTCCCATTTCCTGCCTATCATCATCATAATATTACTGCATTACCCAAGACTAATTTAAGAAGGAGTTTTTCGCTCACAAGGCACCTTTGTAACCAAGTCATCTAATGAGTGACTCCTATAATCTTATTACTCATTTCTCGTAGCCCTGGAGTGTTTAGGGTGTGTTTACTCACAGTTCAAGAGCAATCGTGACAACCCAAGAGCTACAGAACAGCACGCTACAATTTCTTAATACCAGCTGGTATCCAGTAATGTTTTTAAAATAATCTTCATTTCTGTGGCAGTCTGCTAACACCCAGCTGTTTATCTTCCTCAGACAAATGATCCTCATGGGCTGTGTGGCTTTCGCTCGTCATGTGGGTCCAACACGGGTGGAGGTGGAACTCTTACCACAGTGCTGGGAACAGGTCAGCTTTTTCACTCTTGTATTCTGTAGTCTGTAAGTGTTTCCACAGTGACATAGTTGTTGTTTTAGCTCTATACTCCAACACATTAGATTTGCAATGAGACGATGATTGTGAAATTAAAGAGCCTATTTAGAGAAAAAGTTTGTTGCCTTCCCCATCCCCCCACCCACCGCCCCACCCCTTAAGGGGAAACTTGACTAAGACTTGTATTCCTTATAATAGTGTGCATGTCCAATACTGTTCAAATAAGATGTATAAACCAAATGGGAATGTTTTGTTTATTGTAAAAAGCTTGACCAGATTTGCTTTACTAGTCGGTCGCCATTGTCACGCTGTAATGTCATATATTTGCACTGCGTTGAAAGTAAAGCAATTTAGGTATTAAAATACACATTAGCTCGCTTTTTTGTCTGTTTTTTAATAAATAATGAGTAAAATAAGTATTTTGGTTGTTTTCTACAACATATTTTAACAGTAATAAATAGTATCAAGGTTCCCTTTAAGTAAGAGTTAGATGTACACTCCCATGATGTAAAAGTCTGTAAATGAGTCCATGGGACGGCATAACTAGGCAGCAAAAATATCTCGTTTTAAATTCAT
Organism: Colossoma macropomum; assembly: GCF_904425465.1. NCBI lineage: Eukaryota > Metazoa > Chordata > Actinopteri > Characiformes > Serrasalmidae > Colossoma > Colossoma macropomum. Next base: position 18,720,903 of record NW_023494809.1, on the reverse strand, counting down.
CATAATTATGAAGTCACAACCATGAGCACATTTACATATGATCTCTTTAAAGTGTCAGCGGTCCATACTGAGTGAACTGTGGAATTCAAATGCAGTTGACTGTTGCAAAATTATGATTTCTCTCAGCCAGTCACAATTCACATTAAACACTACTTGCTTCATCAAGCGAAGGGGGAAAAAAAATCACAACAAACCTGTAGTGAGAACGGTGGTGGCAGAAAATTAGTCTGAATTATTAGACTACGAAATGGTGGAAAAGTGTTATTGAAGAACATCTAATGCCTATCCTGATCATCTGGAGCATGGAGCTGTTTTTTATTTCAGTCCTGAAGCTGGAAAAGTTTTGGAATAAACTGTGGAAGACTAAACTCATTCCAAAATTTTGTATTTAAAGGGTGTTTGAAAAGAATAACAGCTATCTTTAGTGGAAAACACATTTTAAATTCTGTAATAAAGATCAATCATAATCATAATACAGCATTTAATATTTCTTGTAAGTGTAAAGCTCACTCTCAACAACATATAGAAGAGAGAAAATTATCTGCGTTTCGGTATTTGATAGAAGTCATTTTAATGTGATGTCTGATGATAAATAACATTGCAGAAGTTAACTTGCTCATATCATGAAACATCAAATATTAATGCATTCATAGCCATGCCGTTCTTTGTATTGTTTAATTAACACTATAAAAGACGAATCCTACTCAGAACTGACTAGGTCCATTAGCTCATCTGAAGGGGCAGCATCTGTCACAAAACCCTCCTTCTTTATTAGATTGGAAAACCTGCCGCCTTAACGTCTATAGACTAATCGGCCTATATTTATATTATTAGTTCTCAAGTATGCATGTCTGCAGTGAGCATCTTTTTAAGCCAGTTTGTTTTTAAACGTGTTTGAAATGTACACTTCTGTGCTTCTGAATGTTCCTTTGTGCTACTGAACCTTTTAGTCTGATAACTACAGATGCTACCAGGTAGCTAATAGTTAAAATAAACATCAGCAATAACTGATAGAGGTTGGACTTTTCAGCGTTTTGCAAATGGCCAATAGCATAATTGGCTGCTCAGTTTGTTAGTTTTTTTTTTTTAGTGAGCTGTGCAACACTGCATTATTGGATCATACACAAGGCCTACAGTTGACATCTGGAGTTTGTTGCTGTTGTTTCTCAATATGAGGACCAAAGAGTTGTTGGTGCCAGTGAAGCAGGCCATCGCGAGGCTGAAAAATCAGACCACAGAGGACCACAGTAGTGGATAAGTGAAGAATACTTTCAGTCATGAAGAAAAACTGTTATACACATCAAGAACACTATGCAGGATGTAGCCATAGATGTATAAAAGGTTATCCAAAAGCGAGGAACACAGTGGTAAACCTCAAGAACCTCTAAAACAGAAAGGGCAGGTTAGTTTGCTAAAAAACAGTTTTGAGGATGGTGAGACTGAGATGAACCTAGACCAGAGTCATGAAATGAGGAACATATGCAGGGAAAAAAAAAACAAAAAAAAACAAAGCAGGTCTTCTATGTAACATTTGCATTTCAAATCCAATGTGTCCTGTTTAATCCCATACAGACAGCACTACATCCTTCTATTGCCTAGTTTTACTGCTAGACTTGATCCTTTCCCTAAACCTCAGTCTAATCATCACCTGGTCCTGTCTTATGCATTTACCCATGATCTTAACCATAACCATGGCTAAAGACACAAAGAAATGTGTTGCTATTTTATATTTTACAAAAAAAGGCATATCTTTATGAAGTGTGTTCCCAAATCTAGACCAGAAAAACAGACCTCACAGGTTGATTTTTTTCCCTCCCTCACATGTGATTCTCATAAAAGCGGAAAACCAAGTACACACACATACAGACGTAGACAAAGTACACTCATTACAGATGTGTAACTTCCCATTTTACCATCAAAGCTCAACGATAACCAAACCAACGCCCTCCAGCTTGCTCCCATGAGTTTGTTCTTAGCCGTAAACGGTCATGTAGAATAATTTCATTGTGTTTATACACCTGTTTATCTTAGCGACACCACAATGGGGAGAAAAACGGTAATTTTAAGTACTGTCACTGGCTTTTGCAATGGAAGGAGCTGTTTCATAAAGCAAAAAGAAGGAGGCTGGTAAACACAATGGGGGGAAAGCAATCTTGTGGTCAGGACATGGACTGACTGTGCCATGTTGTGTCTTTGTGTTTGTGGGTTATATGTGTGTGTACGTCCAGATAAACCACAAGTACCCTGAGAGGAGGCTGCTGGTGGCGGAGTCATGTGGAGCGCTGGCCCCCTACCTGCCTGTAAGACTCACTCATTCATCCACAGTAGCGTCTAACTTGCAAAGTCACATCATGACACATTGTACACTGTGAAGAAATATGATGGAAAGTCTGAGCTGTAGTGTCTATTTGTAACCCAACAAAATGACAGTGTAGAGCACCAGGCTGAGCCAAAAGGGTTAAGGTTAAGCTGGCAGTATGCTTCAAACAACAAAATAGTGGAATTTGAAATAAAGGAAACCAAAGTACTGCCAGCACGCAGTAAATATACTGCACCATGTGAACACAAACCACCATGTCGTTTTGGTCAAATGGCATAGTTTTGCTTTGAAATTTCAACTGTGTTTGAAATATACAGCAGGCCTTAGGTTAAGGCTAGCTTCCCCTGCCATGTAAGCTAGTGTAAATATCTCTAAATATATTTAGAGATAAATAAATATATTTATTTATTTATCTCTAAATAAATATTTATTTATTTATTTATTTATTTATTTAAATTAGAGTTAATGTTACCATTAGGGGTTGGGGTTAGCAGTTTACAGAACTACATTAGCCAGTGTAAACAACTTCTTCAATATAAAAGAGTTAAGTTTTGGGTTAGCTATTTTGTAGTTATGTAAGCTATTATTAATCGCTCCTAAAAAATGAATAGTTTAAGGTTACGGTTAGGGTTAGCAACCTCCACAACCACATTAGCTGGCTACATCTTCTTTAATATAAAAGGGTTGTAAGACTAGGCTTGGCTAATACACACACAGCCACATAGCTAAAATGAATTGCTCCTTTAAAATAAAAAAAATGTAAAAAAATAATAAAAGGATTGTGGTTAGGGTTAGCCATCTTTTCAGCTGTTAGCTAGTTAGCCAGCTAAAGCACGCCAATTTATGCAAGTTGATGTAATTTGTGGTTATGTACAGAGTAAATTCTCTCAAACGGTTTAGCTTTGCTAACAGACTTTCACCTAACATGAATGTTAGTTAACACTTTAGCTAGCTAGCTACATTAGCTAGCTGGTTAACCTCTGCTCAAGCTGAGGCTTTGGTCTGTAGCCACACCATACTGTGGTATTGCATTGAATATAGCATGATATAACTTGTTAGCACTCCTTTAAAAGCATGTTGCCTGCTGCATTGCTCAGATTATAATATGCTTTGACTTGTTCGCATATAGCATAATTTTTCCAGTCCTTCTATACAACGTGCTTGTGTTTTGATGCTGGCAGAAGGAGATCCGCAGTTCTCTGGTGCTATCCATGCTGCAGCAGATGCTGGCGGAGGATAAGGCCGACATGGTGCGAGAGGCTGTGGTCAAAAGCCTGGGCATCATCATGGGATACATCGATGATCCAGACAAATACTCCCAGGTGTGTGCCTTCCATCCGGCTGTAATGAAAAAGTGAAATTTCTCAAAAGAATTAATAATATTAGGCTATCTCTGTACAAGAGAATAAAACTTTAACACTTTCATGTGCTCTGTGGTTTCTATTACCATCTTAGATCACTGTGATGTTTTTTCATTTATACGATGAAACTATACTTAAATTTTACTTATTAGTCTACTGGTACCGGCTGCCTTCTGTTATGTTTTGTTGCTGCGGCCTAGAAAAACAAGCAGTGTCAAATAACTTAAATAACTTAATTTCATTTGCGCTATCTTTCTTTATTTATTTTGAACAAAAAATTATCGACCACAAGCAAGCTGTTATGTCTAATTTGACAATTTTAGTTTTGATAGTTTCTGTTTTATCAGCTCTTTTTTATTTTATATAGATAAAAATATCTAAATGCGAACCTAGCTGTTCTGTGTCCTTATTTTTGGCTTTGTGATCTCCTGAAATGTGATTTAATGTCCAAAACTGTGAGGTTTATTAATGAATTGAATTATCTGTTATATAATCCACAGAAGATACTACTAGGTAGAGTAATTTATTCTAGTTTTGTTAGTCTCTTTCAAAAATGTACATTTATTTGTATAACTTTGCATAACCTTTGTCCCTGTGCCTTTATTTTTTAAAGCACTTGTCATTTCCCACTCGCAGCTTGTTTTTGAGACCTGTCTTTGATAGCCTAACACTAAACAGTAGCACACCGTCAGAATTAAATTTGCCTAATTAAAAACATGCATTTGTACAGAGCAGTTTGGTAGCTTTTGTTAGCTTAGTCTCCAAATGAAAATATGAAGCTGTGTAAAATTAGTTTTTCTTAGGCCAGAAACCACAGTGTTTTGTATGGTGGAGTGTTACCAAACCAGAAATATGGAGTCCTCTAAGCTAATTGGAAACATTAGAAAGTTGAGTCATAACTAATTGGTACAGAGCAAACTGGTGCTGTTGTGACAAAGCTTTGTATGTCTGAAATGATCATTTTGTACAAGAAGGAAAAAATATTCTTTGCTTTAAATTAGGAATCCACTGATTTTCCAAAGTTTCTAAATAATATAATTGCTGAGATATAAACAGTCATTCATTGTTTACATGAAATGGTTCACAGTAGAGAAACTTACTGACTTCTTTACTGTGGTGCTGATAGGAACCAGGGGTTGCAATGTCTACTACACAAAAATAGCAATTTTACTGTTTATGTTTACAATACTAACCAATACAAAAACCACCAGTGGCCCTACACGTCTCTTCTGAGCTTTTCTAACATTTCTGTAATGCTGATATTGGTAAAGTAATGCTAAATCTGAAAAAAAACAATTTTCTTTGGGCACTATTTTGCCTCATAACGTGAATGTATGATATGTTTTAGGCAAAACCTTCTCAAAACTACAGTAAAACAATGTCACAGACATGCATAACCATTTCATGTAATAACTTTCTACTAAGGAGCTTTTAGAGGCATTACACTCTTCAGACATCTGGTTCCTATCACCACCACTGTTAACCATTCTGACTCAGTAAGTTTCTCTAGAATGGAGCATTTCTCATCAAACCACTCTTAATGACTTTGTTGGGTCTTAACGATTTAATTGTGCAGAAATTTTGAAGCATTGGTGTAATTCCCATTTAATGTATGCTAATATAATGAGGTTTAATGCAGGGAATTTTCGACCATTTCTTTTGGCCCAGTCATCATGAGATATTCACACAATATAAAGGGTAGTTGTTGTTCTGGATCATGTGGAAAGTCCAATTAAGAAGCACTGCTCTGTTTAATGACTGTACTTCGTTTCAAACCTTTGCAGGGTTTTGAGCTGATGCTGCTCTCTTTGGGGGATCTGTCGGAAAGAGTTGTCACTGCGACACATCAAGTGTTTATTCCTGCCTTTGCTGCGTGGACTGTAGAGCTGGGGAACCTGCAGGCTCAGCTCATCCCCTCACTGCTCAGCCGCATAGAGAAACTACTGCAGGTATATGACTCACAACAAAAGCATGGAGTAATTGTACATGAACTATTTCTCTCTTGTAACACATTGAGGCAAGAAAATATTCAGGAAAAGTTCTGTTGAAAGTACAGATTTATTGTTGTGTTCAGTTTTGCTTTGCAGAATTAACTCCATTTTTGTTTTTTGTCAGGATCTTTCATTGAAATAGACATAAAAAGTCTACGTAACTCTCTCTGTCGTACATTATATAATAACTAGGGCTGTGAATAAAATGATCAGTTATAATTAAATGCATTATAATTACTAGGGCTGTCAAATGAAAGAATAACATAGTCCGTTATGATTAATTGCATCATTTTGTGTAATAAAGCACAAGTAATCACATTTGTCTTATTTGCTCGAATTCAGCCCAGTTCAAAGCATTGCTTTTAGTTGTAGCTATGTGAGTGGATACAACAAGCTTTATCAGAATGTATTTATTATGCTCCATAACTAAATAGCATTATTCTCATTGTGTGAATGCATAACCTTTCATGTACAACTGTATCATATACACTATATAGCCAAAGCTATGTGGACATCTGACCGTCTCACCTATATGGACCTTTTGGACGTCCTATTCCAAAACCATGATGAACGTTAGTACAGAATTGGCCTCCTCTTTGCAGTAATAACAGCCTCCACTCTTCTGGGAAGGCTTTCCGCAAGATTTTGGCATGCATTTGTGGGAATTTGTGGCCCTTCAGTCAAAAGAGCATTTGTGAGGTCAGGCACTGATTTTGTATGAAAAGGCCTGGCTCACAATCGCTGTTCCAGTTCATCCCAGAGCCCTTCAGTGTGGTTGAGTTGAGGGCTTTGTGCAGGCCACTGGAGTTCCTCCACACCCGACTTATCAAACCGTGTCTTTATTGAGTTCAGTTTGTGCCTTCCCCAAACTGTTGCCTCAAAGTTGGAAGCATATAATTCTCTATAATGTCTTTGTATGCTGTAGCATTAACAGTACCCTTTACTGGAACTAAGGGGCTGAGCCCAAACCCTGAAAAACAGCCCCAGACCATTATCCCTCCTCCACCAAACTTTACTTTTGGCACTATGATTTCCCTTAGGTAGCGTTCTCCTGGCATCCGCCAAACTTAGAGAGAACACCACTCGGTCACAATCCAGCTGATGCTTGTGCATAGCGGATAGTGATCTTAGTCTTGTGTGCAGCTGGTCAGCCATGGGAACTCATGTCATTGAGCGATTTTGATTTTTACAGGCTATACGCTTCAGCACTTGGTGGGCCCACTCAGTTTCACGACAGAGCTATTGTTGCTCCTAAATGCTTCCATTTCACAGTAATAGCACTTACAGTTGACCGGGGTAGATCTAGCTGGGAAAAAATGTAATTACCTGACTTGTGGCAAAGGTGGCATCCTGTGACAGTGCCACATTTAAAGTCACTGAGCTACTCAGTACGACCTATTCTACTGCTAGTGTTTGTCTATAGAGATTACATGACTATGTGCTTGATTTTATATACCTTTTAGCAGTGGGTGTAGCTGAAACATCTGATCCTAATAATTAGGAGATACTTAGTATACTTTTGTCCATATAGTCTTTATTATATACAGTCAGCAGACTTCTCCATGATTGTTGCCTCTTGCTCTCATGGATACTGGTTACAGTGAAGGTTCTTGAGGGGAACTGTAGCCTCACTTTGCTCATCCTTTTGTTAGTTTGCTACTGGTTGATTATTCATAGTTGTCCTGTGAGCACTGTCCAGAGTAGTCTGCTGAAGATGCTGAAGGTATCACTTTAAAAGCCGTTTAAAAGGTGTCTTTGAATGAGAGGGCTGCAGCCACGGATTCTGTAAGAGAAGCATGCAGCGCGCTGCAGCTTGGCTTTAGCCTGCACTGCTACAGATGGTTTGAAGGGTCAAACTGGGACAATTAACGTTCTAAAAAATTTGTCATTAATAATTTGTTACTTTAACTTTGACAGCCCTAAAAATTACATAATTACATTTGAGATAGTGTAGCAAAACAACATTTATAACACATTTCTTTGAGTTGGCTGCTGTGTATGACTGTGTGCTGTGATCTCTCTCTCTCTCTCTCTCTCTCTCTCTCTCTCTCTCTCTCTCTCTCTCTCTCTCTCTATAGCAGGGTGAGCATGGTTTAGATGAGCACAAGCTGCACACGTTCCTGTCAGCGCTGCAGTCTCTGATCCCTCCTCTGTTCGCCCTGGTGCTGCAGAACGCTCCTTTCACTAGCCGAGCGAAACTACAGAGCGACATCACGCCCATCGAGGGTGAGGAGCGGCCAGAGTCAACACGCACACACTTTCACTCTCGGTTGCCTCCGTGTTCTAAACTCGGCCGCATTTGGCTGCTTATTGCTGGCTTACAGTAACAGCAGGGCTCCGGCTTTGCTTTGTGGTTTCGGCTGTGCTATCAAAGTGCCCTTTCATTTACATGCTCCAGTCGTGTTGAGTGATTTGCGCGGTTGTGCTTTTTTCTTTTTTTTTCGTTCTTTTTTTGGTCTATTCCTGGCTCTTACAGAGGCTGTGTATGTGTGACCCCACAGTGACCCGGTTCCCGCGGCCTGCCTCCCCACTGCAGGACGTGGCCACCATCATAGGCAGCCGGGAGCAGCTGGCTATTCTGCTGCAGCTTTATGAACACCAGCTCCAACATGAGGGCACCACAGGCTGGGAGACCCTGCTGTGGGTGGTCAACCAGCTGTAAGTGACCATCTATACACCACCCCCACGCTCTTTTTCTCTTGTTCTCTAAACTTGTGCTGTTGTTTTTTGTTTTTTTTTTTCTTCCCCCCTTTCTGGTCACAATTTTACCTTTTACCCGTAGGGGTGTAACACAAGTGTGCACAACTCTGGTAGTTGGTTGCTCCCCTACTCAAACGCAGCCACTAAACCTGGCAGTTAAAAGATGAATTGAATCAGGTGTGTTTGAGCAGGGAAATCGCAGGGAAATTGCCAAATTGTGCTGGACCCAAGCCTTCCCGGACTGAGTTGTACATCTCAATCAGAAAATGGGGAAAAATCAATGTTGGAACAATTTATGAAAATGTGAAACTGTATTGCCGATCCCTCATTCACTTCCTGCATCTGAAGTGCATTTAGTAGGGCTTATTTTATCTAATTGAATCTTGACCGCAGAACAAAAAAAAATGGGCGTCCCTAGAAATATGTGTTTCATTACAAGCCTGCTTGCCTCAAATGTAACAGCTCAAGACATGTTTCCTGTCCAAATTTTGCTTCTGTATTTTTGGAGCTACAAAATAGTCCGGAGATATGAAATAGTCTGTTTTTACTACTTCTCCCAATAAAAAATATTTTAGATTTACTTCAGTCATTTTTTTTTTTCATTAAAAGTGAAAGGACATTCCAGAATAATCTGGCATTGTTAATCTACAAAAATATGTTTAACTTCAAAAATGGTTATATTTGATAAAAATTCACATAAATACACTGTTTCATATTATATTCCCAAACCATCAGAAATCTTAATTATACCATGAAATAAATTTTTGTCCATTCTGCCCACTTCTAATCTGTGGTAAGAGGGAAATTATCGAAATTAGACATCTTGCTCGTCACTTTAAGTAAAAGAAAGAATAAACTCTTTGGAAAAACTCCAAACTATAAAAAAAACTAATTTGGAGCTTGAAGTTCAAAGCTTTTTTCCTTCCACATTTTCATCTCATTCCCCATTTCCTTCTAGAGACTCGTGTTTAACTTGGTCCTGATTTGCCATCTCTGTATTGTTTGTTTAGCGAATGATGGGTTTGATTTGTGTGGTCCTGAGCCTGCTGTAGATCAGTCGCTCTCTCTCTCTCTCTCTCTCTCTCTCTCTCTCTCTCTCTCTCTCTCTCTCTCTCTCTCACTCTCACTCTCTCACACTCACTCACACTCTCTCCCTCCCTCTGCAGTCTCCCTCAGCTCATAGAAATTGTCGGCCGCATCAATGTCGCCTCCACCACCTGCGTGCATGAATTCTCCAGATTCTTCTGGAGGTTGTGTCGAACGTTCGGGAAAACGTTCACCAACACCAAGGTAGGTCGGGTCAGAAGGGGGTGACATATATTTAGCGCCTGGTGTGATTTATTGCTTGGTTTGGCGTCCCACACCAAGAGTTTATGTTTCTGGTTTGAGCTCGTTGGGTTTCAGCTGGACCTTCTCTGTCTCTCCTCTCTGAAGGTGAAGCCTCAATTCCAAGAAATCCTGCGGTTATCCGAGGAGAACGTGGGTAAGAGAGAGTTCAGTTAACCAAGAATAACACTCTTACTGTCAGTGGAAGAAAAAATACACACATTATATATTATATAACATTACACTGTCGTAACAAAACCTCATGTCTCTGATGTTTAAACTTTGTAGGGGAAGGAGAGCACATTCTTAACTGTAATGTATGTTAATGCAATGAGGTTTTATTTCAAGTACATTTGGTCCACGAATCATAAAATGTTCACACAATGTGCCAATGGTGTTTTTAAAATTTTCAAATGGCCCTAAAAAAAAAATAAAATAACACAAAAGAATTTGCAGTTATGAATAGAGCTCGCCAGATGCTTACTCTCATGGTCTCATAGCCCAAGCTTACTGTCGTATGCAAAAGTTTGGGCACCCCTGGTCAAAATGACTTGTTTTGTTGATTTTCTAAGTGAAAATAAGTTAGCACCCTCTACAGAGAACACACTTAAATATGACACTTCTAGCACACAATTTATATTTATAGAGTCATGTAAGGCGTTTTTATCTCCAAAGAGTCTGGTGTGCAGAGAGCCTGGGCAGTGGGTTGATACAAGTAAATGTTGGAGATGATTGGCATGTAAGATGATGCATTAAAGGTGAACGCTATTTTGGGAAAGAGAACTAGAAAACTAGTGAGAACTAATCCTATTTTAAACAGTTTATAATAAAATAATATGAAGTAATATATAGATGGCCTATTTTTTCTTTTGCTGGTAAGACAGTGGATTATTACAGGGCATTAATAAGCCATTAGACTACGGTACATTAAATTCTTCACTCTCTCTGCTGGGGGTTTCCCAGAGTGCAACTCACCGCCTGAGGAAAATCCTCAGCATTTTCTGCACAGCTTAGTGTCCCAACTTTTCAGACGAGTTGTAAGATTATGAAAATATATTTCATCATTTCACCCAGACACCTATAACTGAATACTATATATAGCTGAGCAACTCTATATATAATGATAGAAAACACTTTGTTTTTTTTAAATATGTAAAATATGTGGGCATGGATTTCCCTTCATAAAAGTGGTAGAAGTGTCAGTTTAAATAGCTCTCCTGCTTTTTGAAGATTTTAATGATCACATTTATTGGAAACTGGTGATGGCAAAAATATTATATTATGATATTCCAAGACATTTTCACGATACACAATGTGCATCACGATACTTCATTTTTCTGAGATTTAAGTAGGAACAGACAAAATCGAACCTGTGGTGCCACATATAAAAAAAAATACTATAATAATAATAAAACTACACCTATGATTCTTTTAATACAATGTTTTACAAACTGCACAGCACTAAATCTATTCAAACTAGCCCAAATATGCTCACTTTGTAATTCAGGATTATGATCATATTGTCATTGCACACCCCTAATGAAAATTATGAAATAATTTGTTGCAGCCCTATTAATGAGGTTTTGAGATATTCACTACAGGCCAAAAGTATAGAAGCAAGCAGCTATTTGTAAGGCAATTTACCAGCAACCAACTCAATACATTATGTTTACCAACATCTAGCCAAAGATGTTTTTCTGGAATATTGCATTGATTGCATTTGGATTGCATTAATTTACTCTAGTTTATTCTATGAGGAAAACCTTTCTCATGCTGTTCCACACTTTTATTGTAACACACCTGGTTGAGTTGATGACCAGGAGCTTCAAAGGGGAATCAGGTGGATCTGATTATAACTGCAGTGAAACTCTGCAGGAGAAACCCATTAACAGCCAGTTACTGCACACATTTCGGAGCGATCTTGTCTGTTCTATGTTGTTAAACATATTACTGTCCATAATCTCTTAAAGAAAAAGTTTTTTTTTTTTTTTAACAACATCAGTGTTGCTTCCAGACTTTTGATCTGTAGTGAACATTCCTCTGACTTTGTTTCTCAGTAACATACACAAACACTGTTACATTTGTATTTCTACATTTCACTGCAAGTGAGGTTTTTCTCTCACTCTTTGAGAATGTTGTGTTTTTTTCCTTTTTTAAAAAAAAAATAAAAATACTTGTGGTTGAATTCTCTGCCAAGGAGATCCTTTCCATTTTGACTGTCTGAATGCATTTTTCTGCTTAAACACTGTCAGTTGACACGTTTCATTTTTAAAGTTAGCTTTTTGTCCCATAAGGAATTCTTTCCCAGAATTGTCTTGTAAGATCATACTGTGGGTGATTTATAGCTGCAAAACCACATGCTGCTTGGAATTTTTATATTTTGTGTATATTTTCTTCTAGATGCCTCTGCCGGCAATGGCATTTTGACCAAGGCCACGGTGCCCATCTATGCAACTGGGGTGCTAACATGCTACAACCAGGTCAGAGCTCTACTTTAAGGCTGGTTTTACAAGGTAAAACTTCCATGATAGTTTAATAACTTGAAGGTGAATTTCACTTGCATTGCATAGTGGAAAGTCAGTTCACTTTATCCCATTAATATCCGAAATTCCTTTGGTGCATATGTTCTCTGTGCGCACATCTGAAAAATCATTCAAATTGATCAAACTACATGGCTGAAAAATGTATTTTTATCTCTTAAGATTAAACTTAATATAATAAATTATGTGGGACTACTGATTTTTAACAAAACAACAGAAAATTCAGATATGATTGTGGATAATATAGGCTTTTATACACTAAATTGTAAATGGCATATCACTACTTTGGCCCTTTGAACCATCCATAGTAGCTGTAGCGGGCTGCATGTTGCTATGGTAGTCTGTGATTGTAGCCCTCCCATTCAAATATAGCTTTTAAATGGCTTTTAAAGCAATACCTTCAGCACTTTCAACAGACTGTGCTCGACAGTGCTTGCGTGAGAACTATGGATAAATAAATGAGCAACAAACTAACAAAAACAATAGAAAAGTGGAGCTCCACTTCCCCTCACCACACTCACAAAGGATTTGTACCGTTGACTGTATATGTGACATATGATAAAAGCATACACAAACATTTGGGCACCCCTGGTCAGATAATTTCAAAATATAATGTTTAATTTGACCAGGGGTGCCCAAACGTTTGCATACAACCGTATATGTTCAGTATCTGTCAAGTTGCAATCTGGAACTCGTTGTATGAAAGTTTGACTGTGTAAAGCCAGCCTAAAGCCTTTCTGTGTCCACCTCCTTTTTTCTCTTTCACTCTTTTACTTTTTCTCTCGCTAACTGTTTATTTTACTTAACAGGAGGAAGACCGCAAATTATTGGTGGGCTTCCTGGAGGACGTTATGACCACTCTATCTCTTTCCCATGCTCCTCTCGACAGTCTAAAAGCTTCGTTTGTGGAGCTGGGGTATGACTCTGCTCGTTCAGCAAAACACACACCAGTCAAAACCAGGATGCTCCTGTGCATCAACATTAGCTTGCTTATCTAGAACTCAATGCTTTTTAGCCTTATCTCAGCTCAGAATAGTGTCTCCTGAATCTGTCTTCTTGGAATCCCAGCTATTGTCGCTTTTTTTTTCTCTTTCTCTTTTTCTCTTAAAAGTCAGTTCCATTTGTTTTTGCATTTTTGAGCTGATTCAGTGATGAGTAATAGACATCATTGTGCAATGCAGCAATCCCAGCGATGGATTGCACCATTTGGTTACAATATGTGCACTTTAGGAGCCAAATTCAAAATGTAATGCTTCTTGCAGGTTTACCAGACCAAGGTCTGGACTTAGATCAGTTTTCTTAAAAAACGTTTGAACCATTTCAACCTTGCATCATAAACGTTTTAATAAACTTTCCTTTTTCTGCTTAATTATCACTAGATTTATTATTAATGGAGTATTATGCTGAAATATGTATAAGATGGAGATCAGACTAAGAATTTTAGTGAAACAATGGAAAGACACAAAATTCCACTGTAATGGGCAATTAAGTTGAATCTCTATGGGGAATATATATGCTGATATTCTTACTGTTAATAATTTTGTTTTTGTCAGCAAATGACATTTTGCTGGTTTTCTAAATGGAAATAAGTTAACACATCCTATACAGAGAACATGTTTGCATATTTTAATATACAATAATTGTTTGTTTGCTGAATTTAGCATATTTGGGGGAAAAAGGTTATGGCACATTGTGTATTTTATGTTTTTCCAATATGGTAAACTCAGCAAATAAACATAATTTGTGACTAAAAGTGTCATATTTAGGTGTGTGCTCTGTAGACGATGTGTTAACTTATTTTCACTTAGGAAATCAACAAAATATGTATCTAAAACATTGACAAAAGGTGTTTTATGACTTTTACATATGAGTGTATAAAGCTTTATATCATACTGGTCAAGTGGACATTTGTTGTATGTCTGCATGCTGTGTTTAGAATAAACTTTTACTATGACCACTACTACTACTAGTACTGCTACTACTACTAATACTAATAATAATAACAATAATGATGATGATGTTGGTAATAAATAATAAAAGAAACAATACTTTGCAACCAGAACATTTTGAAGTGCTTCACATCCCTAAGTAAAATATAGAACAATTGATTCAAAAGCAGTGGTCAAAACTTATTTAAAGCACCAGTTTTGAAATGTCCCCAAACTAAGTAACAACAAACAAAAAGAGACAGAATGGCAATTGAATCAAAAGAAGTGGAAGGAAAATGGATTTAAAAACACCAGAAATGAAATGTTACTAAGCCAACAAAAAAAATTAAATAAAAAGGTCAACACTGAAAAAGCATAACAAAAAATCCACTGATGACCGCTGACTGTCTCTCTCTCTCTGTCTGTGGTCAGGGCTAACCCAGCGTACCACGAGCTGCTGCTGACCGTGTTGTGGTACGGAGTAGTCCACACATCGGCCCTTGTCCGCTGCACCGCTGCCCGCATGTTCGAGGTCAGTGTGCACTTCATCTGAGACAATACAACATGCATCATTGCATGCTTGTGAATTGGTAAAGGTAGATGCTAGATGCTCTTTGCATTTGTATCATTTTTGGATATAACCTATACTGAAAATGATTGATTTTAAAGGAATAGTTTGGTAAAAAATTCAAATTGGCACAATTTGACCCCAAAAAGAGTCGATACGCCAAGATTTTTTTGCCGTCTGAAATTTCCTTCTTTAGTTTTGCACTGGAGCTAATGTAGGTAACAAGTAATGGGAGTATATTCACTATGAGCTGGCATCATGGGTGATAATATTGTTTTTAGCTATATGTCCTAATTTAGTCATGTTTTTAGGTAACAGTATGTCATACCGTGGCAGAAAGCATCCATTTTTGTTAGGTACATTAGCCTCGTAGCTCTACTGCAAACGTTTCTTGGCTAAATGAGTAGATTTGGGGAAAATTGTATCACCTAATTATTCCTTTAATTGACTGATTTATGACATTGCACTGTTTTTAGTCTGTTTGAATGATTGCTTAGTTATGATGATGTTGATGTTGATGCTGATGCTGACAGAGCCCCTCCAAACCCCCTGTAGCGCCCCCTCCTGCATTGTCCTTCCTGTACACAGTGTAACTCTACCAAACAGTATATACAAAGCTGTCATAGCTTAAAGCATCCGTATGTCTTTGCACTGCTGCACGCTTGCTGTCGTCATTCAGAATGGATTAGCAGAAGCCCCTCATTCCATCCCCTCCCTACTTTACCCCTGGAAAAATCATTGTAATCAAAAAGTAAAGAGGAGTCCATTGGCTCTTTTTGCTCTCCCCTGTGGCCGTAGCTTAGTGACAGTTGCCTGGCCTCTTTAGTTCCTTTGATTTGGACCTTTTTTATTTTTCCATTAGTCTGTGG
This sequence comes from Colossoma macropomum, assembly GCF_904425465.1. NCBI lineage: Eukaryota > Metazoa > Chordata > Actinopteri > Characiformes > Serrasalmidae > Colossoma > Colossoma macropomum. Next base: position 18,705,300 of record NW_023494809.1, on the reverse strand, counting down.
TCGGCTCCTCTCCGCCGCTTCTGTTGTCGTGTGACTGTTACGTTGTGTGTGTCGGCGCTGTGGTTATTTTGTTACCGTTGTTTTTCTTTTTGTCCTCTTTTTCTCTCTCTCTCTTTCCTCCCTTCTTTCTCTCTCTCTCTCATTCTCTCCATTTCATTCTCTCTCCTTACTCTCCCTCTCTATGTCTCTCTCCTTTCTCTCTCCTGTGGTGTTCTCCATGACTCTCTGCTCGCTCCTTCCATGCATCCCGTGTGACATCACCCCTGCTCTGACCAATCAGCTGTTGGTGAAGGGGGTGAATGAAACGCTAGTAGCTCAGAGAGTTGTTCCGGCACTTATCACTCTCTCCAGTGATCCTGAAATGTAAGTCTCCTCCTGCCTCCTTCACTCACACACGTCCTTCTTGCCTTGGTTTTTGCCCAGAAAGCCCTACATTAGACCCAAGAGAGCCGTAATGTCACAAACAGTAATGCATCAGTCAGATGTAAAATCGCCCAGTGGTCCTAAAGTATCGGTGCTCTGCAAATTCAAATGTTTTCCCTGCTGTAACACACGCTCTTCAGCTTATAAAGGGCTTCTTAATTGACCTATCCATGCTCTGACCACAAATTCATTGCACAAGCTTTACAGACTGCTGGCAAAAATCCCATTCAGTGTAATGAGAAACTGTACCATACAACTCATTTTTATTGCATTATTAATCTCACCTTATGTTTGTTTGAGGTCAGTCAGCATTACACCTGAGAAAATACAAAAACATAGCAAGCTTAACTCATTTTTACTGATGGCTGTGCTGAAAACCATTGATATTAAACAAAACAAATTTAGGCAATTTTCCTGTTCCCTGAAGTGTAATTGATCAACCAGTGATGATTAGGATAGATTTGTTGTATACAGACCTACCACTGTCATGAAATTTTAGCTGACCTTTTAATCACTTTTTGATACCTTTAGTAACCTTAAATTAATGATTTAATTGACTTTTTGGGGTTTGTTTTGTTCATCATTTTCTAAAATATTTTATTTACACTTTAAAGCCTCAGACCAACTGATGAAAACAATCACAATTCACATTCCGTTTGTTGTGACATAAACGATTTCACGATTGTGAAAGATAACAGCTGTGGAAACTTATCAGCTTAAATAATTGCAACTAGGCACAGTAATTGCTATCAGGTGATATGTAATAATTGATAAGCCTAGGTATACGTGTTCAAGGTGCCTAGTTTCGCTTTGCTCCGGCAACATGGTCCAGCTCATTAGTGTAGCATTTTAAACTAGAAGCTCAAAGTTATGTAGCAGTTTAGTTAGAACAGTGTAGGTGTTTTTTGTGCAATAAAACTTCAATTAGGTTGAATAAGATTTTATCCAGTGTTCTGTTGCGCAACAGGCGCTATGAAAAATTGCATTTGTGGGCTGAGCATGGAAAGATTTTGCCCCACCCAAATGTAAATGCTTTCAATAAATGTAGTGGGAGGACCACCATATATGTCCATATATATGGGCTTTCCTGGTAAGACCAAAGTGTGAAGGACCCCGCTTTGTTGTTTTGAATGTGACACACATGCCTGTTACTAACGTCCTTCAGCAAAGCACGATCGCCACTAACCACCAACAGGCTTGAAGCAGCTGCATGTTCTAGACATCCGTCCATCCATCCACCCCCCCATTCATGTGGCTCCTGGTGTGTTTGGCTGCCACACTTATCCCCCGGGGCCCCAGTCCAGATTTCCCCTTCTTTTTCTACCCCTGCCCTGCTAGGTCCTGGGCCATGTGTTTGTCTGTTTGACCCACCCGTCTCTTTTTTGCATCTGACTGGTTTGCAGCTGATCCTTCGAGGCATGAGCGAAGCCTTAATTGACAAGCGGGTAGCCCCGGCCCTTATTACCTTGTGCAGTGGTCCCGAATTGTGAGTTAAACCCAGCCATGAGACATTTTAACACCAATTATCCTGTCTCCGCATTCTCTTGGTTGGATCTCTCTCTTTTTTAAATCAGTTTTTTTTTTCTTGGGTATTTTTCTTTTGTTTGTTTGTTTTGGATGTTTTGTTTTGTAATAGTGTTGTGGTTTTCATACTGCCATTGGCATGCTCGTCTAACATTAACCATCCTTGCTTACCACATATTCCAGTCTAGTGATCGGTGGTTGTGTTTGGTTAGTGGATTGTTGGGGTAATGCTGAATGGCTTCTTTTGAATGTATGCTGACTCACTTTTTGTTTTCAGCTCAGTGAGGATATCCACTATTCCTGCTTTTGGGACCATTATGGAGACTGTAACACAAAGAGAGGCAAGTTGCACCTTTCTTCTGTGCACAAGTGCATTCGTATCATATGTATATTTGGATCTGTGAAGTAGTAGAACATTCAAATTCAGATTTTTTACACAAATACAGAAAAATCACAAAAAAACTACAATTTAAATAAATATAAAATGATCACCTACACTATTACTGTTTACTGTTCAGAATTTAATCTGAAATAATAATTTAAAAGTCAGGTCGGGAGTTTTTCAGTCTGCATCATACATTTTTATGCATTATCATCACACACTCAGCCTCAAAATGAAGGTCCGGCTTTGTGTTTAGGTTTCAAATGCAGAATCTGCATTGTACTGATGAAGACATGATGATAACAATAGATAATTCACTTACATTCATGGATAGCACATCCTTCACCAAGTTTTGACAGAGTTCTCTTTGAATATGCTCGCAATCATCTGATTCATCCACTCAGAGAAGGGTTCTGAAACACAACCCACAATACAAAATGTTTTTCCTTCTCCATGCGTACAAGTACACATTTCCACCAGAGAGGTCTCCAAATCCCCAAATATTACATAGTGTAGCTTGAAAAGATGCTGATCATACACAGTTTTATTCAAATTTGAAATGCAGTGACAGTCATTGGATTTTATACCATAATATACAATTAACATCTGTAAATATTCCATCCTTAAACAGCAGTATATTTCTGATGTTCTATGTATGAATAAAACAAATCAGATCACAAATTAAAATGAGTTGTAGACCTATTTTGAATCATTGAACAAATCATAGTTGAGTGCTTACCAATCCAAATTTCAGCTTTCTCTGTTTTTTTGGACCCTGTGCTGGGTCTGTTGGGTTCATGTTATTAACAATCTATATTCATATATGTTTCAGTTGCTGGAGAGAGTAAAAATGCAGCTGGCCTCTTTTCTGGAAGACCCCCAGTATCAGGACCAGCATTCATTGCACATGGAGATTATAAAGACATTTGGACGAGTCGGGCCCAACGCTGAGCCCAGGTTTAGAGATGAGTGTATGTATAAGCACTTTACACACTCAGCACTTCTTCTTTCATTATTACTACGTCACTACTCATTATAGTGAAATGGAGCTGAGCTTATAGTCCCTAACAGTACACAAAGAGACCTTTTTAAGGTCTTTTCAAGTCAAAATAGCCATTAAGTACAAGTAATTCATTTTTCAGGGGATATTTTTAAGGAGATTAGATATAAGATAATGCACTTGCATAAGGATGGAGAAAGTCAAAGAAAAATAAGTGAAAAAATAGGAGTTTCCTGAATGCATACAAGATACAAAGAAATAGGACTCCTACACTGTTAGAAATAAAGGTGCTGTGCAGGTACGTTTTTCATTCGAGGTACAAACAATGTTAAATGTGGGGTACTGCCCCAGTGACAGTTTCGTACCTTTATTTCTGAGAGTGTAACACCAATGCAAGACCTGGTAGATCACCAAAACTGTCCTCATCAGATAAGCAGCACTCAAAGCTTTCATCTTTGAGAGAGGGGAGAAAATCAAGCTCCACTTTTGCTTCAGATCTGAAAACATCCACAGCCATCCTTCCACTGTGAGAAGATAACTCAACACTATGGGTCTGAAAGGATGTGTAGCTGTTAAGAAGCCCTCAATGAGAAAAGAAAAAAAGACAAATAAGTAGAAATCAAACAGAGAAGCTGCTGGTGTTCTCAGAACAATGAGCTGACCACCCCAGTGCCCAGACCTCAACATCACTGAATGTGTTTTTGATTGTGACAAGCAGAAAATGCAGCCAACTTCTAACCTCAACTTTGGAGGTGTGGAAAAATATCCCTACAGGTTTCTTTGGAAAACTGAAAGCAAAAATATGTTAAAATATGTTTTCTGCTCTTTTCCTGATGCTGAAATGAATATATTGTACTTAAAGGCCATTTTGACTGAATATTAAATAATAAAGGGGTGGTCTTTTGCCCAGTACTGTATTTCTTAAGTCAATGTAGTTGTTTTCAGTTGTGAACAAAGTACGAACACGTACTTTGTTACTGTCCACCGCTGGTTGTGGTACGGAATGTGTACACCTGCAATCAATGTGTGTCTTTCTGTCCGCAGTCGTCCTCCCTCATTTGCACAAGCTGGCTTTGGGCAACAACATGCAGACAGCGGAGAACAAGCGGATGGACATAGCCAGCCAGCTGTTTGAGGCCTACAGTGCTCTGTCCTGCTGCTGTATCCTTCCCAGTCAACAGAGAGGGGCCTAAATGTTGTTTTACAATTCAATATGAAGGAAAATAAGAGCAAAAAAACAGTCATTTCATAGCTGCTAGTGTACCAACGAATAATATTGGCATTAGCTGCCTAGCTAGCTAGGTAACTAGGTAGTCATGTAATAGTGCTTGGTGACTTAATACTCACCTGGAAAAGTAAAGGATGTGCTAAAAAAGTGTTAGCAGGTTCAGGTGTGAAAATAGTAGAGTGTGTCCTTTGAGCATAGATCTGGGTGCCAAATCTTTCAGCCAGTGTTCAGTTGAGGGGTGAGAGGACCCTTTTTTACTGAATAAGAATAAGACATCGAGCTAACAGGGTGCAGAATGTAAGAATATTGGATTGGAGGCAGAGACTATAAAGGAGATTACATTACTCAGCACTGTCCTCTAAAGGTATTATATTGTACTTGTTATACTGAACTTAAAAGTTCCTGTTTTGACTACAACTTGTCTCAATTAGTGAGTTTTCAGCTTTCTTTCAACATTTCAGCCTCACATTGAGGGTAACACAGAATCTCTTCTTTTCAACACCATGATACACTTTCAATTTGGCATCAAAGGTAAATCACTCTATTTTAAATCCAAGCCATTTTCGTATCAGCCTCTTAGGCTTCTTGAATCACTTTAAGTTGCATTTGTTGAAACATCTGTGCAACCCTAAGCAAAAGCAGATTAAAGGTCTAAATCTTTATTTTATAAGCTCAAAAGAACAGCATGTTTCCGGGACCACTTGGTAACCGCCAGCACTTGGAGTGGAGCATCTTCAGGGTGCTGGAGTGTTTTTTTTTTTTCCCCTTCTTTCCACTGGTTTCCCTAAAGTTCTTACAGATGTCCTCCTCTTTATGACACAGTGTGAGTGTGGCACATGGCTGTGCAGGTCCACGTGCTTCCATGTGAGACGTTAACCACATAGTGTCACACAAAGCAAATCATCGCTGTCAGATCAAACCCTTGTAACAAAACCCCTTTTTTCTTGCATCATGTGAAAATGCCAGCTGCCTTTTACAAAGTGTGAACATTTCATGACGAATGGATCAGGAAAAATGGCCCAAAAGGACTCGAAATAAAATTATTTTATTTTAAAGGGCCCATATCATGGACAGCGGAATGTTTTTTTTATAAATGTGTGATGTAGCTTGTAAACATTTGAAACGTTTAAAAACATTTGAAAACATACAGTTCACTTTTTAGTCCATAAAGAAAAAAAAAAGCTGCAAAAACTCAATTTTTAAAAAAAAATCAATTTTTAATTTGTTGTTTTTGTGACTAAACAAATTGGTGCATTTACATACATATATAGTTTAGCCTCACCCGTTTACATGGAAGTTCTAAATAGGCACGTAAAAATGATTTTTTTGTAGGTACATAAAGCTACACAAACATATTTTTTATGGGACTTTAAGGGGAAAAATATAAAAAATAAATACAGTACAAAAGAGAAAATTAAACACAAACAAATGTGTGATATTGGGCCTTTAATGCACTTTAAAATTTGTGTTTTTCATTGTCCTAAAAAAAAGTTACCATTTTGAACTTACAAGGTTCTGTTCAGACAGCGACAAAGCCTATTCTTGAGCCTTGTTCAACTATTTTAACTGGACTGGAGGCTTCATGGCTAACAACTCTCTCTCTCTCTCCCTCATTATCTTTCGTTTTCCCTCTCTTTCCTCTTTGTAACACTGTGTCGTTTTGAAAATGTTTACGTATCCCGCTGGCGGGGAACGAAAGAAAATAAACCTCAGCCATTTCTGGATGATAAATTGCAGGGTGGATGGTGGAAGGCTCCGCTGACCGCGCTCTGATGTTGAGCTGGGCAGAGAAGCCTAAGGAACGGCCCCCTGGTTTAGATTCCCAGCACACATGCCTTTTTGCCTCTGTGTGGGTGTCTTTTTTTTCCCTTTTTTTTCCCTTTTTCTTTTTTCTTTCTTGTGTCTCTCCTTCGTTTTTTTTTTTCTCTCACTCACTCTCCTTTTCTCAGTATTTATGCCTCAGTCTGTCAGTCTGCCTAACTATCTGTCTATCTCTCTGTTTGCTTGTGTACTTTCTTTCTCCCCTGTTCTTTCTCTCGTGTTTGCACTCATCCTCTCTCTCGTTCTCTCTGACTCTAACGGCGGTGGGGGACATAAGGGCGGATAAGATGCACAGATTTAGTGTAGTGGTGGTGCGGTGGATCCTCCCATACTCTGCAGTAGAGGTGGGCAGTATTACAGTAGTTTATCATTATCGTGATAAATGTTATTATCATGACACACAAAATAATGACACAAAAGAGGGCATAAGTAGTCTTGCTTAATTGAATTTAGTGCAGTAAAGTAATATGTTTAATGATAATCATTGAGCCTAGATTTCTCGGTGTCATTCTTTAAATGTAGCACAACTAGTGCGTTGTGTCTTTTTGTCAAAATATCGTGATGTGTATTGTGATAATGATGATATTTTTGCCAAATTGCCTACCCCTAGGCTGTTTTGAGACCCTCTGCCCAGGGGCTTCTCCTTGTCAGGAGATTGCTAGGAGTTCAAATGTTAGCGATGCCACTGTCTTTCCCTGGCCAGTAGTTTAATTGGCTCAGCTCTCTGGGTATGGATCGTTCTGTTTCTATACTAGCCAATCACAAGTGTCTGTTAGCTCACAGATGGGTTTGATCTATCCATGCTCCACCCACAAATGCGTTCTTTCATAACAGCTGAGGTTGATAAAGCTTCACAGGATGCTGGCAAAGGTCTTATTCATCCTAAAATTAAATGTTATCTTCATCATTTTTTTTTGTCAAAATAGCCACATTGTTTGTGGATGTGATGATACAAATATGTTCAGGATTATCGTGATATTTGATTCTGAGGTGAAAATTCGATTCGTTATTTAATGTTTTGAGTTGATTTTCTTGATTTTTTAAAATCCCTACCCATACAGTTTAACTGACTTCAGAAAAAAAAGCCCATTCGTTTGAGTGGGGGTGTCTATAGCACAAGCCCCGCCTTCATTACACTGATTGGATTCCATGAAAGGTGTCTGTGAGGGCCATAAATAGTATAGCATGGTGGCTATAATGGCATGATGAGCTAACAAACCTAGGCAGGAAATTGACAAAATTTGCCACCTTTAATTGAAACCACTGTCAGTGATCAAAACTAGGCGTCTGAGTTATCTGGGCTCTGATTTGCTCTAACACATAGTCCTATATTGATAGGTCAGTTGGGCAGTTGGCCACATTATAAACAATGAAAGAAAGCAGAAAACTTATTTGTTGACATACTCCATGGTCTTTACGAAAACACTGAAAGCAGTAACCTCTAACGCGTTTAGAGGACCGTAAGGGTGCATCGTGATATCGTAATGCAAAACTGTGACACTATGCATTGTGAAGATTCTATTATCTAATTCAGTTGCATTGTTTGACCACCAAAGTTTGCAAAGAATTTGCATCAACAAATCATTCCAGTAACCAAAGAGTAACAAGTCTAAAAAATCTAAACAAATGAGAAAAAAAAAAAAAACCTGCTACCAACTAAGGGGAGCTGCCCCCCATAAGGATCACCTTAATCTTTGACCCTTTTTTTGGTTTGATTTGAGTTCTCTTAAACTCCAATTTGTTTCCTTAACTCTAATGCCTCAGTTATTTCTGAAGAAATTATGGTAAATCATTTTCTTCCTGGTCTGAGGTGCCTGCGAACAGACATGGAGCATCTTTCTCCAGAACATGAGGTAGGAACTGGATGAACTACTGCATTCACTGGAGGCCCTGCCTTGAGTTTGGTTAAAAAAAAAAAGCGAGAAGTTTAAGTAAATAATTTTCTTATTGTTCAGTTCCCTATTCCTAAGTGCTCAGCAGCTCTTGATTCTTAAATTAATGACTCGGTCTTGTATAATTTCAATGTGATGTATAATTATTAATAACCTCAACCCCTCATAAATTTCATCATTTATCAGGCAAGTAAATTTTAAAAGAACTGATTGAACAAGTATCATCTACAAAACAGATTAAATGCTTAGTGGATGCTGAGGATTTGTCATCTTATAGCAAGTCAGAAAATGCTAACTTAACTGACCTTAACATTGTTTTGTAGGTTGTTTATGTTTAGACTGGATATTAGCAAATACAGTAACTTTAACACTTTAGCTTTCTTTAGAGCTGCTTGTTGATAGTTTTGTCATTGAGCTGTGAGTGTGGTCTTCCACGTTTTAAAACTCGGCTTCAATTCAGAACAGTTTCACTTTCAGGAAAGACTCTTAGGCTAATAATTATGAGTAATTTTCTAGTTTTTCATTCACTTATTGGCAGAAGTAGTGCTTTGAGATGGTTAGTTGAGGGTTGTGTCAGTCATTATTTTATAAACATTCAATTATGGTCCACAAGATGAACTTGGATTCTAAATTTATCCAGCAGGGCAGATAAAAGACCAGTTCCTGCCCGTGGGCCATATGTTTGATGTGCATTTTAAACATTTAAACTCTAGGCTTACTATTCAGTTACTAAGCTAAAGGATTGTTGTTCAGGACCTATTATAAATTGCTATAAATGACAAATAACTCCCTGACTAAAACCCTAACGAGCAGGTTCTTTAATTATTAGAGTGAGGAACTGAACTGTGGGCCACTTGAAATGAACCTCTTCATGTGACCTCAATCACATTTTTGATGATCCTAAAATATTGTGTCTTCCCGTCTTCGCTGCCAGCGTTTTGCAGCGTGCCGCCTGGTTTCTATTTTTTTAATTCGCTTTTGTCCACTAATGCCCAGCTGACGTCCAGAGCACATGGTGTCAGAGTTCCCGGCAGTGCTCTAATTTTACTCTCCTGCTCTGATCTTGTCTCCCTGGCAGGTTATTCTCAGCTCCATGATTAAGGAGTGTGAACTGAAGGTGGAAAACCGGGGCATTGGAGAGGCACAAGGGTGAGAGATCACTGTGAAGTGTGAATGTGTGCTTACTAGGGCCCATCTGATATGAAAATTAAAATCAATACTGATTTCAAGGGACTGTAAAATTCAGATAACTGATATCAGCAGCTATAAACATCTATTTAGATTTTATATTTAAATTTTTTATCCTGATAATTTTAGTCAAAAAGTGCTTTGCTGACTGATGTGACCGTCTGCTCTCAATTAACATACTTCCTTACCTCAAATAAAGAGCAGAAACTCACGTTCTAAAATAAAATAAATGTTAGTACTGGGGGTGGAGCTACCTATAGCTGTTTGTTGCGGTTTTAGATTTAGTTCATTTTTTTGTATTTTTCATCATTTCACAAGTTAGTTTGTGTTGTAACATGTTATTACATGGTAATGTGGGATGTTAAGGATTAACCACTTAACCATTAACCAGCAAATACATAAATGTCCTTCCAATACTTCTGGTTAAAATTTTATTAATATCTGATAAACAGTTGATATTTGAATAGACAGGCTTTTCATTCAAGTTGAGGACCATTTTTTTAATTTTAAGAAAATGTATTTCTACCTACTTAATGAAGGTTGATATTTCTCAGCAAAATAACTAGGATATTTAGCAGTCATTTGAAAAAAAGGAAAAAAGCTTCAAGCTACCAACTTTGTTGACTGTTGTTTAAACTATGCATATTAACTTCAGGCTAGCTCTGGTCTGGCCATTTATGTTCATTAACCTTGGCTAATAATATGTGCTAAGGCCTTGTTTTTAATATGTTAATAATATTATAAGAGTAAGTAAACAGACTGCATTATATTACTGCCATATCATGCATTAGGCTGTCATTCAGTAATGGCTAAGGCCTTGTTTTTATATATATATATATATATATATATATATATATATATATATATATATATATATATATATATATATATATATGTGTGTGTAGTAGTGCTATGTTTGATGTTTCATGGGTCGTATCTGTGATTTTACATTTGTCGTTTAGTGATTGAGGACATTATTGTTAGATTATCGGTAAAAATTCTCATCCCTAATGCAAATGGTGAGAATTGGATGCATTTTACGTTTTTATTTTAGCCATGATGGTATTTAGTGTTCAAATTCACCAGTTCAGCCTGAATTGCTGTGATGTAATTGAACAGGTGACTCATATTGGGTTGCCGGGTGGCCCAACCACGTTTTGCATCATCCAGAGGTCATGGGTTGGAATCCCCACTATGATGTGAATAAAGACGTTTCTTATTATTGCTAATTACCGATACAGATAAAACCATCATCTGTATCGGCCAATGTTATCAGCCAACCAGTATATCATTTGGGCCCTAGTAGTTAGTCAGCTTGGTTATTTGAGTAGACAGGTTTTAGTCATCTCGTCAGTATTCATTATTTAAATAAGGCATACTTAGCTTGAAATGAAATGAAATAAATGGTGTACTATCTTGCAAATTGTTAAATAAATGTTTGACTAAGTTTAGTGTAGGCATACATCATGTGAAGCGAAATCTACACAGAACTAGGCTGTATGGAAGTTTACACAGTTTAGGCTGTTATTCTTTAGGCTGGTAGCATGTTAAATCTCACACGCCTAAAACAAGATATATAAATCACTAAATCAACAGAACAACCAGTTACAGATCTCCTCTAATGTTAGCATGGACCTTCCATGTTTAAATTTCTTTTATTCATATCAATATAAGTCATTTTCTCATTGGGATATTCAAATACTGCTTGTGGAAAAATGCAGATGTTCATATAGAAAAAGTGGTTAAAATTCCCTTCATTATGACAAACCTGTGGCCTGTTCAGTGCACTGAGATGTACTACGAAAGGTCATGGCTGCTAATAAAAGTGGTCCATCTTTAATTCCCTGATTATCCTGCGGCTGATCACACAAGAAGCTCTGAGCCACAACAGTATTGTTCTGTATATTATTATTTCTGGGAGCTTTCAGAGGAAAAACAGTACCGCAGTTTTAATATCAGCCTAAATTGCGCTGTTTTCATTGTTTTCCGTAAAACTAGTCAAGTATGTTTGAGTCAGTTGCTCCGGTTGCTGAGGTTTCCGATCAGCCGTGCAGGCCGCTGGCACAGCTTCTTATGATTATGGCAAACCAGCTCGGTCCATATGCTGGCCAATAGACGCAGGCAGGATAGCTTCAGGTTACAGTTTTAACAAACAGCCTCGTGGCTGTATGTCTGATTTTATGTATGCTTATCTATTAATGGATTAACTGTGACTAAAGCAGCTAAAGCACAATGGTGTTCAGTTCTAGGAGGATGAGGTGGGTATTTATTCACTGGATTGTGAAATACACTCTGTGTCAACGTAATTATGTCAGCTAAATAGTCTCCATAATGTTGCTTAATGACTCAGACTGAAAGCTAATAAGAGTTAGTGTTTTAGTAGGAGTGGATTGAAATGAACTTGAATGCTTTAATGGATTTATACATTGCTGATGGTTATATAGGTGATTATGATGTCCTTTAAGGGCTCAGAATATTTTCTCTTTTCACTTATGACATTCTTTGCATTTTTGTTTATTGTTTGCTTATTATCCCTTAGAATTAAATACGCTGTGTTTGTTATTGTGCCTTTAACAATGATGTATGTATGTGAAGGTGCTCTGTTCTGAGGGGGGTGTGAAAGCAGTCTGGGCTGAAACACTTCTTTTTACGTTGATGTGAATGGGGCGGAGCTAAACCGCTGTAGGCTTAATAGGTGGATATATGTAAATGTGTTGGTTTTCATGATATCACAGAAACAATGAATTCAAAACAGGCTGCTACGGTATGTTTTGGAACTTAAGCGATGTTTATATGCCTGATCACACTGTTTTACAAAAACATAAGGAAAATTCAGTTTTTCACAATATGGGCCCTGTTGTAGCAAGAGCATCCTGAAGGTCTGCACAGTTTGATTATTAAAGCTAAAAGGGTCCATATCATACATTTTTCTTGCATTTTTAATGCATTTATTTTCCCTGAGGTCCACTTATGACATTTGTCTGGCTTTATTAACAAAAAAAATGATAATAATTCATTTTTATATGACCCTTTTCCAACCTTAGAATTAACCACTCTTTTGTTGTTACTCTGCCTTTAAAATTGATGTATGTAAATGATGTCTTTTTTGATTGGCTGTCCCGTATGGCAATTAATTTTGAATGACAATACATGACAGTACTGGGCACTCATTATAGACTCGTTATAACTTGAGTAGGCGAAAGCTGAACTACTGCAGACAGGGCGGATAGTCATATGAAAAATTTTGGGCGCCCTTGTCAAATAGCATGTTTTGTTGATTTTCTAAGTGAAAATAAGTAAATACAGATGTACATATTAGTAAAAAAAACAAAACTAAGCATAATATGTGGCCTATTCAAACGTTTTGGCACATTTTAGATTTTTTGTTTTATTATTTCCAATATGTTAAACTCAGCAAATGAATAAAAAATGTGCACAAAAATTAAATTGTGCACTAAAATTAAAATAAGAAAAACGCTTTAGTTTGCTTAATCTTAAAAATGCTTAAGAAGTTTGCTTAAGTTAAATACTCAATATTTATGTTTGTTACCTGTAAATAAAAATGAACAAAATGTGTCATTTGACCTCGGTTTGTTGGCTTTTATGACATCACAAAACAATAAATTCAGAAATGCAGCTTAGTTTATGTTGAAACCTTAACAGTATTTACATATTATATTAAACTCTTTTATGTAAACAATATGAGGAAAAATGTTTTTTACATGATATCTGCCCTGTAATAACCCAGTGAGTCACAGCCAGTAGCCTAACACACAACAGTATTCAGCCATGAGGTTTGGCCATGCTTCTGGACATTGTAGTTGAGTATTTTGGTTTGAACATTGTAATTTCTGTCGAGACCAAATAGTCGTTTTTATTTCCATTTCTTTCCCTTTGAAATCTTTCTGTATATTTTTATCACTTGGTCCATTAAGCCTTGTGCTTTTGTGACCTCGAGACCTCAAACACAGTAAAGGGTTAGGTTTTCACATCACTGCACATCCAGCGCAAAGAGACATGGGGCCAACACAAAACCCAATTAGGCTGTGTGTCAGCATTTTTGAATTTATTTACTGACTAAAATGTGCTGCTCTGCTTAAAGCATCTGAACATCTGGACCTTCAAGTTTCCAGTGCATTACAACAGTGTCATTATACTGACATAGAAGTGCACAAAATAAGATGTTTTGTATGTCCTGGAGGAGCACATAGTTAAATAAACCTAAATATACATCAGTATCACATAACACCATTCAAACTAGAACAGACTGTAAGTTGGCTTGGCAAAGCCATTGCTATGAGATCTCAGGTGATTGCTGTGGTGTTGCTGTGTTATCCCAGGTGGTTGCTAAGACGTTGCCAGGTTTCTAACCCACGCTTGGCATTGGGCATGATGAGCTCATGTCCTTAGGCTCATGTGCGGCTGTTCCAGAGCGTCCCGTTCTACTGGCAGGTGCTTTTCTATGATTATACAAGTCGTGCGTGCACAGTTGAACACCTGTATCAGCAGTGTGTGCGCCTTAAAGGGCCCATATTATGGAAAATTGAATTTTCTCCAGTTTTTCAAATAAAAGTTTTTTCATCTAGTGTGTAAACATTGTTGAGCTTTTACGAGACTGCAGTCCACGATCCGTAAATGGAAGCCGAACTGCAAAACCTTCACTTTTTCACGTCATTGTGTTCGTGATGTCACGGAAGCCATGTAAATGTGTCCACCTACTCAGCCTACAGCAGTTTAGCCCTGTCCACTCATGCTGAAGTGTTTCTGCCCGGACTGCTTTTTGAATGAGGCACAAAACAAGGCGATCACAGCAGAGGTCATTTACATATATCCACCTTAAAGTGACAGTAATAATCACAGTAATACTAAAGTGATAGTAGCTGTTTAATTCTAAGGCTTAAAGAGTTAGAAAATGTTATTTTAAAAATGAATTATGTCTTTTTTTGCTAGGTAAAAGGAGACAAAATGTAAAAGTGGACCACAGGGAATGAATGAATGAATGAATGAATGGACAAGGAAAATGTATCCTACCGTTACCTACATTTTCTGATTAGAAGGGATGTGTGCATACTTTTGTACTTATAATGCATGTATTGGTGATGGGGGAAGAAAAAAGTGATTTAAATCATGCCTGCTTTCTTTCAGGTCCATGTCCATTGCGGCGAGTTTAGTGGGCGAAGACGCAAAGACCAAGTTTCTGAGTAAGATGGGTCAGCTGACCACCTCAGGTGCCATGCTGGCCAACGTTTTCCAGAGAAAGAAGTGAATGAGTGCTGCTGGGGAAGTTTCCCATGACCCTCTGCTGTCTGGGGCCTCCTACTTGAAGTCAATCGTCTGCCTTTATTTTGATTATTTCATTCGTCTTTACTTTTTTGATAGGCTCTGTTTTATATCTTATTTATGTCTTAAATGTTTATTCTGACTTCCAAAGAAAATGCACTTTTTTTTGTTCTGTTTTGAAAATTCAGTTTTATTTCAGAGTCTTATTTACATCACTACAAAACTTTCGCTTTGTTTTCTTTTGGAAATGTGAAATTTATGAGGAAACAAAAAATGAACTTTAATGATTCCTTCCTTGTCTTGCCCTCTTCATGTGTTGCAGTGTCTCTGGAAGCTGTTTTCTATAATTGTGTGTAATTTACTCTGGATTTTGTTTTTGTTTTCTTTTTGGATATGCTGACACAGTAAATAACTGTACAATACACTGAGATAGAACATACCTGTATCATGTATATTGGAAATTGGTGTCATAATAAAAAAGGTGAAGAACAGGTGTTCTTATAAATATGCGCTTTGTTTGTTTTGTTGTCTCCTAGTGGCTCTTATCATTGTCTCCTGAGTCAAGTCTTTAGCAGCAGATTGGGTTGGTTGTTAAAATGTTTAAGAGCAACACTTTGATGCGTACTCTGGTTCCAGGTATAATATCAGCAGACAGGTGCTACTGCAATAAAAGTTTGGTTTGGCAGACAAACAGTAAAGCCTGCGGTTAGCTTTAACTTCAGAGGACCTTGTCTTTCTGCAGCACGACAAACGTTCAGAAGAGCTGATCAGTGAACTCTTGGTCAGTCCGCCAAGTGAACACTTTCCAATCCTTTGTGTCTCGGTCAATAATTGACTTGTAAGGTGTAGCTCCAGGAGAACAAAATTTGCATGTTGTGTTTAATCGTTAACATTTACGGCTGATTAGCCACCCCATGTAAATATCATTTCATTCTTTCACCCGATGCACGAGGGTAACAGATAATGTTGTGATAGAAAAATTTGCATAAAATAAATATTGTGTTCTTTCGCAGTAATGGGTGCAGCCAGACTTGTTAAAGCTTACTATAATATCACAGCCTAATATAGTGATGTGCTTTCTTTATATATATACAGAAGACTTTCTTTTAGTTTTTCCAAGAAATCTGCAGGGATTTTTTTCCCACATTTCCAAAGTTCAGTCAGGCTTCTCATGATCCAAGTAATCTCAAACACATTCAGAGATTTTGTCTGCAGTCCACCATTCTGACACCAGCAGCTTCTTTGTTTGGTAATATGTAGCAATCTTCTCAGCAGTGTGCTTAGGGTTATTATCTTACTGCCAAATGAACTTCTTATTTTTCCAGAGGGTATTGCATGATGTCCTAAAATTTGTTGGCACACTCATGATGCATTCAATCAAAAACAAATCACCAATGCCACGTTATACATCTCCATCTTGTTTAACTGATGGTTGTAATCATGGTTTGTAGAGCCTTGCACTGCTTCTGTGGAGAACTTACTGCCTTCTGCTGCTTTCAAAGATCTCAAATTTAGACTCACCAGTCAATAAAACCTTCATCCACTTCGTTTGGTGGTCTGCCGGGTCTTGCATGGTTGTTATGAGTCCCATTGTCTCTGTAGCTTTTAAGAATTTTTTTTAACTCCTTTTTTTCTGCTTATTTTCCTTCAACTTTCCCTTCCTTATGCATGTGTGTTGTTGTATCTAACCTCCTTGGAAATGTTTCCTAAAAAAAATAATATTTTAGACTTATTGGCCATTTTACTGCATATGAAATAAGTGAATGGTGGTCTCTGACTTTTGCACAGTACTGTATATTTAATATAATTCTTTAGACCTTTCTAAAACACTGTTCACCCACAGTGATGGGTGCGGCCAGACTCGTTAAAGCTTACCAGTAAATCACAGATATAGTGATGTGCCTTCTATATGCAGTAGTAAAGTGTGCGGAGGTGTAGTAAGTAGGGATGTCTTAGTCATGAGCAAGAATCGGAAGAGGACAGTGAGTCAGAAGTCAGGAGCATTTCCAAAGCAAGCAGGCGAGGGAGAAAAAGAGTGCATGTGCCCAAACCTCCGGAACATTTAGCCTCTCCATGTTTTCATTTCTTTTTCCTTGTTTACTATGTCTATATTAAGGCTGCAAACAGGAGAAGCTTTATGTTCTGGCCAATGAGTGTCCACTTTTACGGCAAATCGTGCCGATTTACCTTCGGGGCCTGGACTGTACCTGCTTTTTTCGCATGCTTCACTGCCTCACATATTTCGATGACAGCAAATTGAAAAACAGGCACTAGAAGTGGGTGGAACTAATGTCCCAACATGACAAAGTTGTTCTTTTTTTATGTCATGATGGTCTGAACTGGTTCAGGCATAGCACGCTGTCATTTCAAAACCAGCCTTCGCATGAGACTCACTGAGTCAGAATTGAACTACACAACACACTGAGTGTGTATCACACAATGCCATACATAAACTGTATAATACACTTATGTGTAATACACCCATTGCATTATACAGTTAATTAATGGCACTGTGTGATGCAGTGTATAATACATATCACACTCACAGGGCCAGTTTCCTGGACATGTCTTGGCCCGAATTGCACCATTACCATTAGGTATTTTAGGTTAAATTTAAGGTCAATCTTAGCCTGAAAAACTGGCCCTAAACTGTGCCGTCAAGTTAATTCTGACTCCTGGCAACCATATGGATAGTGTTTCTCTAGAATATCCTGTCTCCTGTTTGGGTCTCTAGGTTTCTAAGCAGCCAGTTCATGATTCCTCTGATTGTAGCCATCTATCTTGTAGCTGGTCATCCTCTTCTGCTTTTGCCTTCAACTCTTCCAAGCACAAAGGCCTTTTACAATGAATTGGTTCTTTTCAAAATATGTCCAAAATAAGCTTCAGTTTGGTTATCTGGGCTTTGAGTTGGAGGTGAGGCTTGATTTGGTTTAGGACCCATTTGTTTTCTTTGCCATACAAGGTACTCTCAAAAGTCTTTGCCAAAAACAAAGTTCAAAGGCATCAGCATTTTTCCTGTCTCACTTGTTTATCGTCCAGCTTTCACATCCATAAAGAACTGCAGAAAAGTCTGATCTTTGTTTGGAGCTTATTACATTTAAAGATCTTTTCAAGCTCATTCATCCTTGTTTTGCTGAGCGCCGATCTGAGTCATATTTCTTGAGTGCTGGACCCTCTGTTGTGAGTAACTGATCCAGCTAGGCTGTCCACCATTTCCACATCTTCTTCATCAGTGGTAAATTTAGCAGTCTTTCCTGTTGTTATAACCGTAGTCTTCTTCAAATTGAGCTGAAGTCCTATCTTTTCATTTTCTTTAACATTCCTTTTAAGGGCTTTCAGGCCTTCCAGATTTTCCCATGTGAGTGTTGTGTCTTCCGCATATAGTAGGTGGTTAATGTTTCTTCCACCAATCCTGAATCTTCAGTCATCTTTCTCCAGTCCTGCCCCTCTCGTTATATGTTCTGCATATACACTCACCTAGCACTTTATTAGGAACACCTGTACACCTATCTTTCTCCAATCAACCAATCCAATAAGTACGCCTCTTCGTATCTACACTCATTGTCCATTTTATCAGCTCAACTTACCGTATAGGTGCACTTTGTAGTTCTACAATTACAGACTGTAGTCCATCTATTTCTCTGCATACTTGTTAGCCCCCTTTTCCCCTGTTCTTCTGTGGTCAGGACCACCACAGTGTAGGTTTTTTTTTTGGTGGTGGATCATTCTCAGCACTGCAGTGACACTGATGCAATGGTGGCGTGTTAGTGTGTGTTGTGCTGGTTCGAGTGGATCATACATACGTTTTTAACCACTGTGTCCACTCACTGTCCACTCTGTTAGACACACCTACTTTGTTGTCCCTTGTAGATGTGAAGTCAGAGACAGTTGCTCATCTGTTGCTGCACAGTTTGTAGTAGTCATCCTCTAGCCCTTCTTCAGTGGTCACAGGACGCTGCCCACAGGACGCTGTTGGCTGGATATTTTTGGTTGGTGGACTATTCTCAGTCCAGCAGTGACGCTGAGGTGTTTAAAAACTCCAGCAGCACTGCTGTGTCTGATCCACTCAGACCAGCACAACACACAGTAACACACCACCATCACTTCAGTGTTATTGTAAGTGCTGAGAATGATCCACCACCCAAATAATACCTGCTCTGTGGGGCTCCTGACCATTGAAGAACAGGGTAAAAGAGGGCTAACAAAGTATACAGAGAAACAGATGGACTACAGTCTGTAGTTGTAGAACTACAAAGTGGAGATGTTAAAATGGTCAAAGAAGGTAGATACAAGGAGGTGTACTTAATGAAATAGCCAGTCATAAATAAATATGATGCCATAAATAAACTGTATAATACACTAAGAAAGTACACAGTGTGTGCATCACGCTTACAGTGCCATAAATGACCTTCCAAAACAATGAACTGCTGTCAGTCACATAAAATTGCTCCATACTGTTTAATCATTTAGTACTATAGGCAACATTCTTTTGAACATTCTCATCATGGAAAAGTCAGACAGACCTCTTGCATCTTTCCCCAGTACTTTGCAGCAGGCCTCTCAAATTTCATCAGTAAATCACGGTTGACCCCAGCCGTAGCAGGAAGGTAGGCTGAGCATATTTAAAATCACCAGGGGCCACTTTTTCCAAATGTTATCCCATCTAGTTTTTTGGACCACAGATTGGCTACAGTCCCTGAAATACCCAGACAGGATGATTCAGACCAAGTCAAGAGCCAAAATCAGATGGGATACAGCCAGTGGCTTTTGTAGCACCTCCCCGTTAACATTTGCATGCAGGATTGTGCAATCCGTTCTCAGTAAGTGGACGGATAGAAAGAGAAAGGCATGCAGTAGAGGTGGGGGAGGGGGGTGGAAGCCAAGTCAGCTTTTCAAGCCCCTCAAATGACGGTTATTCAAATCAGGCAATAACAGCTTTGCCAGAGGTGCAGTGAGCATGAAAGGGGGCAGCTTGGGACATGAAGGACATGGGAGAGAAAGAAAAGAGAGAGAGAGAGAGAGAGAGAGAAGGAAAGAGGGAAGGCGGAAGCACCTGGCTCAGATTCAAACCCTCTCCACCTGGGTGTCACCTCTGTCTGCCCCACCCACCCTGTCAGTGAACAAATGGTGTCACTTCAAAGCAACAGTTTGGGCTAAAAATCAGATTTACACAATATTTCCACCTTAGCTTAAATAGTTCTTGCCAATACTTGTCCGAATATGGCGGTTGTAAGAAAACACTAATTGCAGCTGTCTTGAAGCCTGAATTTTGTGCATACTTTTGCTTTTATATTTTCATAATTTGTTTTTTGTAGATACAGTAGATGCAACAGTTTGAAGAACCCCAGTGAAATGACATTATAATGATCGAAAATAAGGTAACATAGAGTAAACATATGACATTTTACTGCAAATTTTAGTGCACAATTTCTATTCATTTGCAAATTTAACATATTGGCGGGGAAAAAAAAGAAAATATAACATGTGCCATAATTTTTGCACAGGCCACATTTTATGTTTTTTTCCCTATATGTTAAATTTAATAAATGAACAGTAACTGTGCATTGAAGCATGTATAGAAGTGTGTTCCCTGTAGAGGATGTATTAACTTATTTTCACTTAATCAATCAATAAAAAGTTCATTTTTAATTGCAATTTAAATTTAAATGTAGTTTGACCAGGGGCACCAAAACTTCTGAGTATGACTGTAACAGTGTGTCATACAGTGCCAGAAACCACAAATGCACTCTCATAAAAAAGATGGTTCTTTAGTAAAGGTAATGGTTCTATTTAGAATAGAACATATATAGAAGCATTTCATGCTTTAGTGGTTCTTTGCATGGTAAAATAATTCTTCGGATTGATGAAAAATGTGTTGTATGCGGTGCTGTATAGAACCTTTTTGAAACATAGCACCAAAAAGGGTTCTGCTATTGTTACGACATCCTTTGTGACGCTGTAAAGAACCGTTTTCGAAAAGGTTCTATATAGAACCATATACAACACATTCTCCAAGAACCTTTTCACCATGCAAAGAATCATTTAATCATGATATGGTTCTATATAGAACGCATTGTTCTAAATAGAACTAAAAAACCACTTTCTTTGTGTTAAGTCTATTAAGGATCACTCAGCAACTCAACACAGCTTAAGGTGAATGTATGATTGTTGAGGCATTCAGATTGCACAGTGCTAACTGTTGTACATTATTTGTATTTTACACAATTGCCCCTTTATGTACAGTGTTATTGATGTCAAAGGCATGTTTGATGTTCAAGCTAGCTGGTCAAAAGGACACTGCAAAGCACAAAATAGCCATCTCAAAGAGTGAATTTCATAGATAACAGTGTGTCATACAATGTCAGAAACCACATAAGCAAGTCTACTTGAGATTACTTAACAACTCCAAATAGTCTAAGGCCCATGTGTGATGATAGATGTGCTGTTAGTGAAATGCTAATTTTGTGCATAATTCTTGTTAGCTGCATTAGCCTCGTAGCCCCAGTGCAAAAATAAAGAATTCATTCCAAACATCAAGTTTACTTCTTCTCAATGCACATGTAGTCAATAAGCCATGACACATCTGATATCTAAAGTTTGCCTATTTAACTTCACACTGGAGCTGGGTTTTCTACCATTGTGCAGAGACATAGCCTAGGGGTGGCTAGCAGTGGTCAGAGCCACCCCTGAATAAGGCATGGCCTACCCAGTTATGGAGTTAAGTGAGACAGTCAGCCATCATTAATAAAGCATCAATAATGCTTTGTGTCATCGGGAAGTTACCAGTCAGTTATACGAGTCTGATGACGCCACATTTAATAATTAGCATGTCTTGCTGGGTTAGGCTAAATTATTCATCAGGCGAGTGAATGTGCACTGGGTCCGTTCAGCATTGCTGCTCTGTAAACTGCATTATGAAGCAGGCAATGTGTTCAAACTACATTATGAAGCAGATACGTTCGCTATCAAAAAAAGTCTATAATAGCTATAATTGTTTATAATGCTACGTATTTACTTTTTACAGCTTAATACGTGCATGTGTTGTAGGTTTCCTGACACAGTGCTGAATTGTCTAATTGCTAACCTGTAGTGAGAGCTGCCAGCATTAATAACTTTTCTGGCCTGTCTGTATGAAATGTTGACACTGTACACTGTAAAAAGTGATGCATTTAATTTAGTTGATTTCAATTCCTCATGAATGACTAACATACATCATATCACAATTTTGTCTTTCAGTTTAAATTTGGCAATAGTTGTATCAATGTAATAATTTATTTGTGTGCAAATGAAGGACAGATTTAGTTATGTACAGATGCTAATGCTTTTTTTCTTTGCAGTGTGCCCCCCAGTAAAATCTCTGGGTCTATATTTCTAAAACACTGCTGACATTTGTGAAGTGACATGCAGTCTTTCATGCACAACCTGAATAGAAATCACTAAAATCAAAATTCAAAAAGAAGGATTATTGTAGTTTTTTTTTTTTAATATAGGAATAGAACAGAGAATTCACAGATATCAGATTTCCTTGGTTTATTCTTACTTTGCGCTTATTTTCATGGCTTCATATTTGTGGGACACCACAATGCCATTTTGCCACCACAATGTTTTGAGGCTAATGTAGCCTAGCAATGGAAGCCACCCGTTAGCACGGTGCTAACTGCATCCCTGAGCCATCAGACACTTGCCTTAAACTGTGAGGAGTTGTTAGGTACTCTCTAACAGACTTGTGTATGTGGTTTCGTCACTGACATGCTGCTATATTTACATGGTTTAGCTAATGGACTATATCTGGAGTAAGTAAATTTGACTTTTGGCTAAACTGTCCATGTATGAGAGGCCTGACAGTAAGTTCTTAAAGGGGAGCTCCACCAATTTTTTAAAAAATTCTACGTAATTGAATAAGATGTAAACTCACTGAGAGCGGTTTGAAAAGCTCCTTCCTAGAGAAACTTGCTGAGTCAGAATTGTTCACAGTGGTGGTGATAGGAACCAGAGGTCTGAAGTTAGATATACGCTGCCTGGTGTGTGACACATTGTCTTAGGATAGTTTCGTGATTAAGTTTTGGCTTAAAATGTAATTTAATCCATTTTTTAATCCATTCATGGCAAGATGTAGATGAAGGGTGTTGTAAGGCAAAATAGGCCCCAAATAACTTATTTTTTCAGATCTATTTTACCATCATCAACATTACATATAAAAACTCAGGAGGCACTCATTGGTGGTAGTAAATAAAATGGCTATATTTGTGTTGTTGTCAATGTGACCCCTGGTTCGTATCACCACCACTGTATCTGTATTTATATACCAATAAATCTGTATTTGCTACAATAACCATTTCACGTCAAACCACAATAAATTACTTTATTTGCATCTCAAGGACTGAATTATTCAGAAGTTTTTGAAAAAAAATGGTGGAATTCCCCTTTAATGTCATAATGCTTTGTTGTGTCTATCACTAATGCAGTGTCATTAAGGCCCATGCTGCAGGCAGTTGAAGTTTTCCTCAGGGCTGAAATGAAGTGATGAGATGTTTCGACATGTAGGCCGAGGCTGCTTAAAGGAGCTTTTCTTAATTGTTTCCAATGTAGGTAAGACTATAGTGTTCATTGTGTAGATACAATGCATGTTGTGAAAGTTTCAATGTTGCAAACACTTTTAGTTGCAAAGTGCAACAGAGGACATCTTAAAAGATAATGAGAGATAGTGAATTTTTCCAATTTCAGTGTTATTGTGCAATCTTAAAGGGCACTACCATGGAAAACCACATTTTCCTCACTTTTTTATGTTAAAGACTTTTAATTTTCAAATACTCAAAAATTTTATTATGTAAACATTGTTAATGTTTCAACATGTGCACTTCACTGCTCAGTCCATGTGGTCCACACTTGGACACTAGGTTTTTTGTGATGTCATAAACATATTTGCATAGATCTACGTCAGCCTATTCAGCAGTTTAGCCCCGTCCATTCACACTGAAGTTATAGGGAGTGTGTCAGCCCAAACTGCTTTTTGAATGGGGTGCAATGCAGGGCAGCCTTTCAGAACAGAGCTCTTTTACATATATCACTCTTAAAGGCACAGTTACACCAGCAACCCTTTTAATATCAAGAAATAAAAAGAGTTGGGGAAAATGGCTATGTAAAAATTATTATAACGGTTTTGGTACATAAGGCCAAACAAGTCTAATAAATACTTCCTCAAGGGAAAAAAATAGAAGTAAAATGTAGGAGATAGGCCCTTTAATATTTCTTGTGAACTACAAAATATTATTTTTATTGTTCTATAATATTCTTTTACTTTAGAACTCATGAAATGTGCTAAAATATATTTATAAATATAAAATATATACAATTATTCTCATTCTTAGCAGTAACTGTTGGAGATCACTTTGTTTTCATTACTCTAATGTTTTTTTTTCCATTTGTAGCTACATCCTTTTCTTTATTTAAAGAAGCAAAATAATGAATACATATTCTCTCTCTGACAGTGGATTCATTCAGGGGGGCTGGGTGATGATGGCAATTTTCCACTGGTATTCTGACAAGCCCCGCCCTAGTGCACTGTATCTGGCTACACATATGTACTTATTGTTTACTGTATATAATTATTCATATTTTGCATATTGACTTAGTTTATCAAAATAATGACTTATTCTCTTGAAAAAATTATTCATTAAGGAAAAAAACTATGTCAAAACAATTATTTTCACATTTCACATCACGTCAATATTTTGAAAAAATATAGTAATTAAAGAAAAAAATCATTGACACAGATATTCAATATTTTGAGAAAACAGGTCATTATTTTGACATTGTTATTCATTATTTTGAGAAAAAAAATCATTATGGCATTGCAATTCATAATTTTAAGAAAATAAGCCAATATTTTGAGAAAATGCATGATCATTTTACATAGTACACCATTATTTCGAGAAAATAAGTCAATATTTTGACATAGTATGTCATTATTTCTAAAAAAAATGAGTAATTATTTTGACATAAGTCAATATTTTGAGAAAATCTGTCATTATTTCAACATGGTAAGTCAATATTCTCATAAAATAAGTAATTATTTCAAAATACTAAGTCAAAATGTTGACATACTTCTACTGACATATGTGCCCCCCACCCCCCACCCCCCTCCCAACTGGTGGAAATTAAAAAAGATGGTTCTTTGAAGGGTCTTTAGTGAAGGGAGTGGTTCTTTTTGGAACTGTTAAACTGTTATATAAAGTAAAATAAGGTTTCTTATTATGGAAGAAGTAAATGTAAATGTAAAATGGCAATGTATTTGTATGTTTGCATTTAAATTTCCCACTTATATATACAATGTTGAGCTTGAAAATTCAAATTCAGTACTAAGATTTTACTTTGCCATTTGGTAAACTAGTATTGACATTTCATTTCCACAGATTTAGATGCTTTATGAGTATCTGTATTTAAATTAAAATGTATTTCCAGAACTGCATATCGCTGCTCTCGGAAGAAAACCTCGTAACTCCATTTTTGTCGTTTTTCAGTTTTTGACACATTTTGAAAACACCTGTTGCTTTTTACATTGTGTTTAAATTTCATGATTAGTGAACCAAAAGAAATGGCCCAAAATGACTTGGAGAAAAGTCTGGTTCCTTTGACTTACATTGAAAGTAAAGTATGTTTTTTCCTTTTCCTGTACAGTTACCGTTGTGGAGATAAGAGATTTTGTTCCGACAACAGCGATATTTATGCTTAATGTGATTATGCAATAATACATGATAATTAAAATGTAATTTATCTTATATGCATTTTCACTCTTTAATATTGCATTTAATTGCATGATCAAGGAGAACACCAAGCTAGAAAGAGGGCAGAATTCGAATGTAAATGGGAAACAGCGCCTCTCCTGTTTCCAGTTACATATTCTCGTCTACTTTGCTGTTCTGTGACAAAATGCCTTTGATAATGCGTCCAACCAGATTTATAGACTTCGTAGACTTTAATGGACTTCCCAACCTGTCAATCACTCCGTCAGGGTGGGGCCAAGAACACGTATAGTATATATGAGGAGGAAATTTAAATGCAAACATTTTATATTACTAATTTTATTACATTGATATGCATCCATATATTTAATGTAGTTGATTAAAATTGTTTGAAAATTATTTGCAAAAACTAAAAAAAAAAACGACCCCCCCCAATTTTCAGCCAATCGTAGTGCAGAGGGGCGTGGCTTATCTGGAATCAGGCGGAGAAAAAAACTGCAGCGCGAGACTCCAGCTTCCACTGGCGGCGAGTGCCTTAGAGAGGAGAGAGAGACGCAGGAGGGTCGAGTGCTACAGTGAAGAGGGAACGTGCGGGAAAAACACACTGAACTTTAGCTTTTTTACCAAACTGGACATTTAATCAAACCAGCATGAGGGTGCATTTCTCCACGAGCTGGATTTTCCGAGGATGGATCACATGCCTGATCTTCGCCTTGTGCGTCCAAGTAAGTGTTGGTCACTTATTAATAGTGTATGAACGTCTATCTGTTGGTTTAACCCACGTCTAACAAATGAATTTAGTTTGAAGAGAAAACTGTCACAGAACATGTTCTGACTGGTCTAAAGTGGTGCAATTTTACACAGATTGCTACTAGGAAAACCAGCGTAGACCAGAAAGGCTGGTCACCAGCTAAATGAGCCAAGATCATGTTTTGGATGGTGGTACGCTGGCCACCCAGCATGGTCATCATAGATAAACTAGCACTAGACCAGCATAAATCAGCAAATACCAACTTAGACCAGCATTCTGACTTTTTCAACAGAGATATACTCAGGATGGAGATCTTATAGTCCTCACTTGTTTTGACTGCATATACTTTTCAAACTTTTTGATCATAATCAAGTTAGGAATTTCTCTTGCTGTGTTGAAAAGCTGTCTCCAAAAGACTGTGATATGATTGAGTCATAAAACCTCACTTTCATGCTGTGTTTTGATCAGTCTGAAGGATTTCTTCAGATTTGTGATTGGTCAAGCTCAGAGAATGTATGCAGCAAGATTTAAAGTGTGCTATATTGTACTGTAATGAGTTAAAGAGTACATTTAGTTTGAGAGTTTGCTTGTTATTTCTGAATAAAAAAATCATATGAATGTATCCAAACTCATTCAGAGTGGTTTAAAATGGTTTATTGTAGAGCAACGTATCGTCTCGACTTTCTTTACAGTTGTGGTGACAGGAACCAGGGGTTGTGATGACAAAAATATAGCCACTTTATTTACCAGTGAACCTACACACAGCTTTTTTAATAATTGTAACATTATTAAAGTTGAAACAGTGGCAAATGAGAAAAAAAATAGGCTTTCTTTGGGGACAAATTTGCCTTACAGCGCAACTCGTACCATGAATGGATTTAAAGAGCATACATTTTAGGCCCAAACCTCCTCAAAACTACTGAATAACAATGTCTCAGACATCAGGCCATGTATTCATAAGCATTTCATGTAAAAGCTTTCTGTGAGGGAGCTTTCAGAGGCATTAAAGTCTTCAGACGTCTGGTTCCCATCACCACCACTGTGAACAGTTCCGTCTCAGTTTCTCTAAAAAGGAGCATTTCACATCAAACCAATCTAAATGACTTTGTTTACATTTTAATGAATGAATTCTGCCATTTTTTTTCAATCAGTGGTATTCCCCCCTAATCCTGGATACACTGGCACTGTTTTAATGCATGTAGGGCTTCAGACGGAAGATTAAAATCAGCCTTGCTGAAATCTGTGATCTGTGTACTCTCTGTTTACTGGAAACAGTGGATTTTGGGTTCCATCCAGTTCCCTCGCTCCCCTCCTCTTCACCACAGAGCTAAACTGCTCTTCCCTCTGTTCTCTGGAAATGAACCATCATCACTTGCTCTTAACTCTCTGTCCTTCAGTTCGGATGAGATTTCTGTAAAGGGTTGTTCCAGGTAGTTTGCCGCACCTGTAGTGTATGTTCGGTCATCACAAGCAGTCATTTCATCACGTTTTTCCTTTCCCTGAGCAAAATGCCAAAAAAGAGCAGAACTGAAATTGCTTATAATGGAAGTCAATAGGCAGCTGCTTCAGCAACTCTTTAATTGATCTATTGTTGTGCCGCTTGCTGCCTATAAAGAGAGCTTCTCATGTTGAAGTGGTTCCTATTAAGAATGAGTGCAGTCTTGTGCAAAAGTCTTGGCACCCCTGGTTTCAGCACCCCTGATCAAGTGACTAAATAAGCTTCCTTTGGGGACCGTTTTGCCTTACAGTGCAACTTATGTGACATGAATGGTTCTAAAAAGCATAAACTTTAGGCCCAAACCTCCTCAAAACTATCAAAAAACAATGTCTCAGGCATCAGGCTGTGTATTCATAACCAGTTCATTCAATATCTTTCTGTGAGGGAGAGTTTAGAAGCATTAAACTCTTCAGACGTCTGGTTCCTATCACCACCACTGTGAATGATTCTGACTCAGGCACTCTAGAAAGGAGCATTTAACACCAAACCATTCTGAATTACTTTGTTTCTATTTTCATGAATTTATAATGCTGGTTTTTAAATCAGTGGTCTTCCCCTTTAATCCTCAGTTCACTGTGGCAATGTTTTTAATGCATGTAGGGCTTTAGACAAAAGATTAAATATTAAAATAAATAATAAATTAATTAATAAAAGATTAGAATATAAAATATGGCCTGTGCAAAAGTTATGGGAACGTCGTTT
Organism: Colossoma macropomum; assembly: GCF_904425465.1. Classification (NCBI taxonomy): domain Eukaryota; kingdom Metazoa; phylum Chordata; class Actinopteri; order Characiformes; family Serrasalmidae; genus Colossoma; species Colossoma macropomum. Next base: position 18,676,869 of record NW_023494809.1, on the reverse strand, counting down.
AACTGGGGATGTTCAGACTTGCATGTGACTATGAATGTTAGGCTTGGTCTTTACTGTACATCTGCCTGTGGTTTTTTTTCTGAAATAATTGCTGGAAACTTGCTGGAATCTCTTTCATGATCATAGATGGAATATTTCCATCGTCTATTGTTTGAGGCCAGGAATAAAAAAAAAAATACTGTCCAACTTTACATGCCGTCTCTGTTTTTGTGGTTAATTTGTTAAGACTTCTGTTTTAGCTTGACATTGGTGTCTCCAGTGGTCAATATCTGCTGAAAAAATGTCCAGAATACTTCTTTGCATGACTTCATATTGACCCTCAATTCCCAAAGTACCACTTCTGGTTCGCTGAGTGGTTTCAGTTGAGGTTTTTCCATCAGTTGAAAAGTCCTTAGTTGTCCAAAAGTGGTTCTTCTATGGCTTCTATGGAGCATACCACAAACAATGAAAATCACTCTAAAATCAGATTTGTTTAGGGAGCCATTACTTTGAGCTTATATTCAGTTGGACAGTAGGGAAGAGTATTGTAATAGCCCTACTAGGGCTGAGCGATACTGATAAAATTCAGGGTCACAGCGTTTTCCAAATATGCAGCAGGTTGCAAAAGTCAGAAGCCACTTAATGCTTGTTTACACTCTTTTTTAATTGAATACACATTTTTCATTACAGATTATATTTTCAGCAAAACAATTTGAGTGAAAAACTAAATATTTGAAAGTTTAATGTGACTTGGTACAGCATGTCCCTCATTTGCTTTAATGACAGTGTCGCTTGAGCCGGCATGGACCACAAGATTGGGCAAAAGCCTCTGAAGAGCAGGTCAAACACTTGTCTGAACACTTCAGTGGAAAGGATAAGACTTTAGGAAAGTAAACTGACCTTTCTGTACAAGACCTTAACATGGCCAGAGTCACAATTTTGCTTTGTTTTTCAGAAATAGTGCAAAATCTTCAACATTTTTTCTTTATTTGTTTTCATTTATGTTTATTTACAGGTTTAAATAAAAAAACAGATTTTCAATGTGTACTCAGACTTTTGGACCTCTCCAGTGTCTAGTCTAGTGTAATATCACAGTAATAAAAGATATTTAAGTTAGCATTAATGCAGTTAATGAGCCCATGCTTCCTGATTGCTACTATATGCTAAAAGAATGTCTTACAAACCTGACATAGCTTAAAATTAATTGGACTGTTTTGTTCAGTTCTACTCAAATTACACCAAATAATGCTCATTATCTATTAAATGCATAATTAAAAATATACCTAAAACTGACAAGCTACATCACAGCATGTCAGTATCGTGGTATACCAATATATTGCCCAGCCCTAACACCCGCTCAAGTCCTTCTGTACAGTTGTGTGAAAAAGTTTTGGCACCCCTGGTCACATGACGTTGTCAAATGACACTTTAATACACAATTACTGAATTTAAAGTTTTGGAAAATATACATGTATTTGCTATACTGAAATTTATAAACAAACAAAATACAAATTTCAGAAAAAAGGCCATATTTAAGGTCCCTGTAGAGGATGTGTTAACTTATTCTCACTCAGAAAATCAACAAAACACGTAATTTGACAAGGGGTGTTCAAACTTTTGCATATGAGTTGCACAACCTTATAAAGCTGATAGTCATTCATTTACTCACTCTTTTAGCCATGCTGTTTTTTTTTTTATCTCTTTCACCATCTCCCACCCTGTCAGGTGGAAAAGTGTTAACATGCTGAATGTTGCATCACAGACCTGCAGGTCGCAGCTTGTGTTCGAAAGGCAGGAAGCACCTTGGATCATTACAGTCTTAGCAGAGCGAGCGACTCTGAGAAAATCTTGGGATTCATTCATGAGTCATTTGTGAGTGAGCTCAAATGATTGATGGTCTTTGTAATTTAGCATTGAAGGTGGTCAAATGGTCAAAGCCGTTTTTTATAGGCAAATATGTCAACAAATAAACAGGTTTTCAAATAAATCAGCTTTCCTAGTGGACATGTTCGCCCTGGCAGTTATGCAAACGTTGCGGTTTCAGGGAAATTCTGTATAGCAGGTAACAAACAGGTTTCTAAATACTAAGTATTGTTACGATGTTCCTACTAAAGGGCTTCAAATACAGTCAACTGACACAGTCTAACACAGTTAACTCTCTGTCCAAGGACTTTTGATGATCTGTTCGTAACAGATAACTACACACACACAAAAACTTCAACAACTCAATGTAATATCATATTTGTCCACATCTCCAAAGTTCAGTCTTAGAAGTTGGTTGCATTTTTTGCTTCTCACCATTCAAATAATCTCATTCAGTGTTGTTGAGGTCTGGACTCTGGGGTGGTCAGTTAATTGTTCTGAGAACACCAGCAGCCTCTTTGTTCTATTTCCTTTTCTCAGTAAGGGGTTTCTTGACAGCTTTTTAGACCCATGGTGTTGAGCTTTAAGTGCTTTTTGTCTGATGGGGACAGTTTTGGTGGTCTACCCAGTCTTGCAGGTGGTTGTTAGGAGTCACATTTTCTGTGTAGCTTTTAATCACTTTTTTGAGTTTTGGAAACTCCTGTTTTTTATTTATTTTCCTTTGACTTTCACCTTCCTTATGCAAGTAGTTTATCTTATATCTCCTGAAAAATTAATAACTTTTACTTAATGGCTGACTGGACACTAAATAAATGAAAGCTCTCTTTGCACAGTACTATGTTTCCACCATATTGCCCACCCTTACTTTTCAGGCCTGCAGCTGAACTGATAGAAACGATGTAGAAGTTCATGCAGGACAGAGATGAACAATGCGCTGGACGCTGGTCCATCAGTCTTGTCCCCGTATGCCGTGCATATTTTCTAACATGTAATTATGTAGGGCGTCACTGACCATAATCTTATATATTTAGTCAATGAAAATATTTCATGTCTTTTGTATATACCCCGGTGTTTGGATGCAGAGAGACCAGAAAGGAGTTCTGGACATTCCTCTGGGTTTCCTGTCTCCTTTCTCACGCTTAATTTAAAAGCGCTTTTCCGATTCCAGGCTCAGTAACCGCTCATACAAGAGAAAACATCCCACATCCCTCAGCGTACTGATAATAACACAGTGCTATTGTGTAAATGTTTTATTTAGAGTCACGGCTGTAACAAAATTTCATATCTCTGAAGCTCTATTCATCTATTTAATGTCCTGTCAAAAGTTATTCCTTGTTTCAGAAGATATTTCTGAGGAGATTAGATGTGAAATGAAAAATGAGTGAAAAAAATACTTAAAAGTTACAGAGAAAGTGGGACTCCTAACAACCACCTGCCAGAACTGGTAGACCACCAACACTGTCCCCATCAGATAAACAGCACTTAAAGCTTTCATATTTGAGAGAGAGGAGAAAATCAAGCTCTCTTGCTTCAGGTCTGAAAATCCACAGCCATCCTCCCACTGTGAGAAGACAACTCAACACTATGAGTCTGAAAGGATGTGTAGCTGTCAAGAAACCATTACTGTGAAAATGAAAGAAGAACATTTGCACTGGAACACAGAAACTTTAGTACTGAAGTATGGGGTTATGGACTGAGAAGTCTAAATTTGTATTTGGGATTACTTTAATTGTGAGAAGCGGAAAATACAGCCAACTTCTAAGACTGAACTTTGCAGTTTTTCCTGCAGATTTCTTTGAGTAAGTCTCTTGAAAAGAATGGAAGCTGTAATAAAGGTGTGGACACATTGAATAAAATGTATACATTTCTGTTTAATATACTGTACGTTTTTTTTCCCTGATGCTTAAAAATAAACTTGTTCATAATGGCTGTTTTGAGTGGGATTAAATAAATGGAAGGGTGGGTTTCTGACTTTTGTATAATACTGTATGTTAATGTAACTAGGTTTTATTATGTTATTTATTATTTGAAAATACATGAACTCACTATATATACGACTATTTATATTGGTCCATTCATCATGAAATGTTTACAGAATGTAAAAATTGTAAAAAAAAATAATAATTAACATGAGTGTTGCTATTTTAAGTTTAAAATCCTGTCTTCACTTCTGTCTGTGTATGGGTTGGATTGATTGGATGGGCGATAGTATCTAGAATTTCGTTAAAAAAATTGTATGTATGCATATCCTGAAATATATTGAGTGCAGGTATTTATTAGCAGGTATTTATAAACTTATAAAAATTAATATAAAGTTGTCCCCCAGGGATTGGGAGGGGGGGGTGAATTTGGGGGTGGTGGTGGTGAGGCCACAAGGCCTGGACTTCATTGTACAATGACTTCATTACTGATATATAATCTCATAATTTGCACTTCCAGTTTACAGATGTTGCGCTTACATGCTGATCTCTGGCCAGTACTAACATGTTTCTGATAACAATGAAGATTAAGAGTTAGGTAATGGAAGTGGAATATAAAGGGCACATCTATGAATATGTTATTTACGGAGTAAATATAGTAATGTGAACTTTAAATGGCACACAGGTGTCGCTAATAATAACTGTAGAGCGAAGTGGAAAGAGTCCAGCATCATTTGAATAAGACCTAATGCACTGCGTTTGATACGTTTGCAGGAACTGAATTAAGGCATTGCCTTGCATGAGGCGTCACTGCTGTATCTAATAAGGAAATCTTTTTTTATTCCTGTGAATTTCCACAATGGATATGATTTTCCCTCACAGACATTTGACTATAAAACTATGAAGTCTGGTCTGCCTCAGAGAAATGGAATAGCACTGGAAATATCTGCTATCCAGTATGTTTTGCTTCTGTTTCTGCAGTTTTTAGAAACATTGGAGATGATAAGGGGCTGCAGAGCCAGGGGCTGCTTTCCTCATATATCATGTTCTCTGTCAGCAAACGTTTCTGTGCTATTTTCTTGACAGGCGGTGTACAGATAACATGGTCCAGTGGAGTGACGATGCCAAGAAATGTTGTTTTCTGAAATAAAATTGAGCTCAGCTCGTTGAGATTAGACGACTGGCAGTAGATTCTCGGCTACATTCTGCTGAGTTTGGCTCTTTGTCCCTCCGTGTTGGTTATGGTTGGATGTTTTTGACCCTCTCCTTGTTATATGCTGCATTTTGCTTAACATGAGAGAGTTTCCCATGTGAAAGCTGCGGAATAGTTTGGTGTATCAGCAGGGAAGTGGTTGGTGGCTGTAGCTCACTTCCATTCTCTGAGGTCAGGACCTCTCAGGTGTTTGTTTTTGGCTCTACACAGTCTTCAGCAGGTTTAGAGCGCCCAATATATCGTTTGGCCCGAAAATCAGCCGATATTAATGTTCTGAGAATTTATCCTCCCAGTAAAACACTGATAACATCTTTGTGAATATTATAGAAGGAAAGCACATGATGCTATTTTTGAAAATTGGACTGTTAGCCATTAATGGAACTCATTATTGTGATAGATAATACTACGAAAGGGGAATTCTACCGATTTCTTTAAAAAAAAATCTGCATTGTTCAATCTTTGAGAGTCATTCAGAGTGTTTTGATGTCAAATGGTTTATTACAGACTCATTGCATTATGATTTCTTCACAGTGGTGGTGATAGGAACCAGAGGTCACAATGTCTAAAGCTCACATATAGCCATTTTATTTACTATCCAAAACCACCAGTGAACCTACCCGTGTCTTCTGAGCTTTTATATGTCATGCTGGTGATGGTAAAGTAGTGGTAAATCTGAAAAAAAAAAAAAAAGTTTCGGGAGCAATGGAAACACTTACTGATTTGTTTCATATGGAAAACAATAAGAGTGTCAAATATATTCCTGTTCATATGTTTGCTTGGTACAAAATGGTAGTTTGTAACAAAAATGAAGTAAAAATGTACAAATATCATAATCTTTACATAATCTTTCTTTTGCAATACTGTGTAGAGAAGCAATGATTTAAGGGCAGAAATAGCTGCATTCCAGCTTAGGAGTAAAGAGTTAATCATGACACATTAAGAGTTCACCAGTGTTTTAAAGGGAAATTCCACATAATTTTTCAGACGTCAAAGCCATTCGATGTGAAATGGTTCATTGCAGAGAAACCTACCAACTTGGTGCACAAACATTTTTCCTATACTTTATTTCCTATACAAAACCACACATTTTCATTTTGCCTTTTAACGTTCTGCATGTACCTCTCCGCCATGAATGGATTATAAAAAATACATTTTAGGCCTATCGTCAAAGACATCAGGTGACGTATTCCTAACCATTTCATGTAATAACTTTCTGTGAGGGAGCTTCTAGAGGCATTCAGCTCTTCAGATATCTGGTTCCTATCACCACCACTGTAAAAAACTTTAGGAAAGTTGGTCAGTTTCTCTAAAACAGAGCATTTCACATTAAACCATTCTGAAAGACTTTGTTTACATCTTAACCATTTAGTTATACAGGAATTTTGAAAAATTGGTAATGTCCCCTTACAAGTTGTTTAATTTTTGACTATATAAAATTATATCAGTTGATATTATGTGTTATCAGAATTTGATATCAGTGATGATAAAATGTTCATATCAGTCAGGCTCTATGTTACACCCACTGTAACAGTCACTGAAGATATCAGATGGAGTTGTATTAGAATGTTGATACTATGGTATCGTAATATGTGTATATCGTAATATGCGTATATGTTACTATAGTGTAGTAGTATGTGTAAAACTGGTATGACTGGCCTATTTGATTTCCTGGCATGAGACAGACAACCTGAATGGTGTCATTGTTGAAGTGGTGTATTTTGGGCGCTGTAGGTAAACTGTGAAGGATCTGACGGAACCTAATTCAAATGAAGGCTCACAAACAGGGTTTATTTGAGGAATTGACTTTATGTGATCTTTTTTTGGTTGCAGAGGAAGCATGCCAAACCAGCCTGTAACCAGGAGCAGTACCTGAAGGACAAGAGGTGCTGTTCCAAATGTAGACCAGGTAAACATCTGTCAGTCTTCAGTTAAGTTACAAACCACATTCCAAAGTTGGGACATTTTGTACAATGCAATAAAAACAAGAATCTGTGATTTGTTGATTCTTTTGAACCTTTATTTAACTGACAAAAGTACAAAGAAATTGCTTTTTTGTACTGTTTTGTATTTTGCATATGTATATACATATACAAATTTTTAATTTTATGCCTGCAACACAGTTGGAACGAGGCAAAATAAGAGAGAAAATTTCATAGAATTCTCAAATTACACTGTTTTGAAACATTCAACAATAAGCAGGTGAATTGGTAACAGGTGAGGGCATCCTGCTTGGGTATAAAAGGAACATCCACCAAAGACTCAGTCTTGGCAATCTAAGTTGCTTTGTGGCTCACCACTTTGTGCCAAACTTCATGAGAGTATTGTCAAATTGATCAAAAAGAACATTTCTCAATTCAAGACGGAAAAGAATGCAGGTATTTCACCATCTACTGTACATAATATTGTGAAAAGATTCAGGGAATCCAGCGAAATCTCCCTCCATGTAGGGCAAGCCTGGAAAATACTGTTGAATGTGTGCCTTCGAGCACTCAGATAGCACTGCATGAGAAACCGTCATGCTACTCTGTTAAATATAGCCACATGGACTCTGGAGCACTTCGGAAAACCATTGTCACTTGACACAGTCCGCCACTGTATCAAGAGATAAAACTTGAAACTCTATTATGCAAGGAAAAAAAGCCTTCGGTTCTATGCAGAAACACTGCTGAGTTCTCTGGGCCCAAGCTCATCTCAGATGGTGCAAATGTGTGCTATGATCAGATGAGTCTACCTTTCAGCTTTCTTTGGGGAAAAGCAGACATAAAGTTCTCCTGTCATGACATGGTGGTGCATCAGTGCCCATGGCATGGGTGACTTGCATATATGTGAAGGTACCATTGACACAAAAAATTGGGACTTTAGAGAGACATATGGTGCCATCAAGATGACATCTTTTCCTTTGATGTCCATGAATGCTTCAGCAATTGCCAGGCCTCATTCTGTAAGTGCTACAACAGAGTGGCTTTGTAGTCACAGAGTGCGTGTGCCTGACTGGCCTGCCTGCAGTCCAGATCTGTCTCCTATTGAAAATGTGCGGCACATCATGGAGAGGAGAATCAAACAACGACCATGGACTTTTAAACAGATGAAGTCCTGTATGAAGCAAGAATTGGCAAAAATTCCACTTTCAACAATTAGTATCCTCAGTTCGCAGATGATTAAACAGTGTAATTAATAATTGATATTTGTCTCCGATCAGCAGATGAGGCTTGGGTGAGCAGGAAGGCAAAAGCTTGTAGTAATTTAAATGAAGGGATAAAATTGCCTCGCTGTGTTTTTTGGAGGGGTTTAAAGGGGAAGTGCATGTAAAAGAGGAACACACACAGAGCTTTGTGGAAAACCTCAGTTTAGTCTCTGCTTTATAGACGGAGCAGTGGGTGTGCACTACTTCTGAATAATGTAGAAACTATGTGATCTACTCTGTGAAGAAGGGGTAGGTTATATGGCAAAAATATATAATGGTGTTTGAAGACATTTTCAACATACACGCTACATATAATTACAATGACAGTAAATCTGAACTACTGAATTATTAATTACCATGAAAAGTAATAATAATCCAAATAATAAAACTAATGAAACTCTTTCTCCTGACCACAGGAACGTACATGTTTAAAGAGTGCAGCGAGGAAACTGACACTATATGTCGGCCTTGCGGAAAGGACGAGTACCAGTCGGAGTACAACACTGACCACAGGTGCCTTCCACAGAAGTTCTGTGATGATGGTCAGTCTTCCCTCTTTATCACACCAGACATTCTTTTTCCAGCCTATAATGCAGGAATTCCTGACAAACGTAATAGAGCATGTGTCTTTAGTTAACTGCACTGAAGAAAGAAAATAAAAGCGTCCAGAAATTCTGCATTATTCTATTTTTGAAATGTAAACAAAGTCATTCAGAAAGGTTAGATGTCAACTGGCTCATTGTAGAGAAATTTACTGGCTCTACAGTGGTGGTGATAGGAACCAGGGGTCGTGGTGTCTACAACACAGATATAGCTATTTTATTTACTATCCAAAACCACCAGTGAACTTTCCCACATCTTCTGAGTTTTTCTGCATAATATGTTGATGATAAATATGCATTTTGGGGGACTGTTTTGACATAACTTGTAGTTTAAAGGGTTTAAGAGTAAAGAGTGTTGAAAGAAGTTCTCTCTCTTTCTGTGTCTATCTCTCTCTCTTTTTCTTTTTGCAGGGAAAGGCTTTTATCGCCCCAGTCCCAGTAGCTCTTATGAGCCTGTGCCTTGTGAGTGTAAAGAGGGATTTCAGTGTTCCCCCCTAAACTGTGAGTTCTGTGACCAAATCCCAGCTTGCCCTGCAGGCCAAGGACTCACAGGCGGTAAGAATCATAGTGGTTAGTGAATATTTCATAGTAGTTTCTGAATGGCAAGTCTTAAAGGGCCCATGTCATTGGAAAATTTCCTTGCTTTCTTTTTTGTTAAAGACTTTCTAACTGTACCATTCACTCCCCAGTCTATACAGTCCATATATAAAACCTAAGCTGTGTTTTGTACTCATCGTGGCTGTGACGTCATAACCGTGGATGTATTTAGACATGATCTCTCATTCAGCCTACAGCAATTTAAGCCGTCAATTAACATTGAAACAATGTTACCGGTTTCATTCCAGGCTGCTTTTTATATAAGACACAGTACAGGGCAGCCAATCAGAACAGAGCTCAATGACATATTTCATAGATACAGTAACAAAAAAGTCATAATTAGGGTCCTGTTTAATTCTAAGAGATAAAAAGAGGTTGGAAATTGGTCATGTAAAAAATGAATTATGACTGGTTTTATACATGAACCCACACAAAAATGACATGCAAGGAAGTTGTACAATATGGGTCCTTTAAGATTGATAACAGAATCATAAGTCTGCAGTTTAATGTTATGTATTGATCAATTATTTGCTAATTTCTTGAGCTACTGCTAATGATTTTACTTCCAGTTTATAAGCTGGCTCACACAGTTTTTCGGGAAGGCGTGTAACTTTTATTCTTGATGTGTTGGTTCTGCGGTTCACATTAAATCTATATCTATAGGTCTCTTTCTTTCTCAGCACGGAAAAATAAATATGACTATGCATGACTCATAACTAAAAATTCTGTAAAATTAGTGGCTTCCCTTGGTTTGCGGCTGGACGTAATAGTCCTTCACAGGATAGAAGATTATAACATAGTATATACTGTAGACTCTTTAGCCTCTGCTCTATTTTCAGTGTCTTGACATATGCATGCTGTAGTTAAGGCTTAGTGGAGTATCAGAGTGAGCCAAATGGACAGTTTTGTGAAAATTACATGTTTTATCATATCAGTTTTCTTAGGTGGGGGATGTCCAAGAAAAAAAATATGTAAAACAGTTCACTTTTTTGTGATATGTTCTCTTTTTTCTACTGTCTTTATTCAAGACCCTGGCCGACAGTCCTGCAAGGAGTGCACACATGGATATTTTTCAGATTCACACGTGGCAGAACCCTGCAAGAAGTGGACAGAGTAAGTGTGCAGAGGCATTATTAAAGCATTTGAAGGACAAGAATTAAATATATCATTTGCTAATCTTCATTGTGATATTGGCCTCGGCAATACTGATATCACAGAAGGCCGCAACATGCAAATACATCCTCTAGCAAACCACACACTTTAAATTGTGTGCTATGAGCGTTCTTATCAACCTCAGATGTTCCTAATGAGTTTCTCTGGGCGGTTTGAGGAATCAAGGTTTTAACGAGATCCAACAAATGTAAAACAATTTGGTTTGAATATTGCAGATGTTTAACCCTGTCTTACCTAGTGTCTCTGTCCCTTTTAACTGATTCAGATCTGTCCTCAGAGTATTTAGTGAGCGTGCATGTCCACATTGGTCAGTAAAATGGATCAGCATGTGATTTTGGAGCTTTCTGTGTGCTACTTTGTTTCCTATCCAAAACCACCAGTGAACCTACCCTGATAAAATACTGGTAAAATATTGGTGGTAAATATAAAACAATTAACATTCATTTCTTCAGGGACTATTTTGCCTTACAACGCCTTGGAAAGATACGTTTTAGGACAAAACCTTCTCAAAACAATCATAAAACAGACACATATAATAACTCTCTGTGAGGGAGCCTGGTTCCTGTCACCACCACTGTGAACAACTCTGACTCAGTACATTCTCTCTAGAACAGAGCATTTCACATCAAACCCCTTTGAATGACTTTGTTTACATCTTAACCTTTTAATTATGCAGGCATTTAGAAAAATCTGTGGTATTCCCCTGTAATGCATTGCAAAGCATATTGCCATAAACATCAGTACAATCACAATCCATGTTGTTTTATCCATGTTGTGCAGCCCTAACAATAATTAGGAGCTTGAGCCACGAAATGCTGTTTCACACATACAGGCACGCAAAAACACATGCACACAGTTTGCTTTCTTAGGGCTCAATTTGCGCAATCACAGTAACTCATTCTCACGAGTGCTGTTTGTCTGACATTGCTCTCAGGTCACAGGCGCACACAGTCGTTTTAAAAGCCCCCACAGTCTTACCGCACTGTGGTATTATGACTAATTTCTCCACCACTTCCCCTGGAAAGAGCCTATTTTCCTTAGCTGGCCATTTTTGTGGTAACCGTTTGCGGAGAGGATCGAGACTGATCAAAACACAAGTGTCCGGACGGCTGAAGCGTCCTATACTGATGGGCCTCATTCTTTTTCAGCTGCAAAGCCATCGGCAACACCGAGGAAAGGCCAGGCAGCACTAAAACAGATGTGGTGTGCGGACCGCCCTTCGGTATGCCGTCAAACATGTTTATGTTCAAACTTCTGGAATACACTGTAGTTGATAGAGTTGTATAAGTACAAGAACTGACCTACTCATGCTGTGCCCGAAATGCATACTTTGTTGCAAGAAATTATAGCACACAAGATTCTACATTACATCAAAATACCTACATTTTGCTTGTGCTATTAATTGCAAAAGTCACACTGTTAGGGCAGATCAGGTGTAGGTTTTTGTCATGTAATTGAGCTAACATAGCATGATGGCTAATTTCATTGTTCTTTCTAACCTGCCTGTTTTTGATTTACTACAAAACATAGTCCAGCTTGGTAGTGTTGCATTTTAAATTGGGGGTCATCCCTATGTTCTCAGGGCCCTTAGGAAACTGCCCCATGTCCCCACGTTCAGTAGATATAAGCTACATTCTGATTTTTCAAAGTGATTTGCATTACAAAGTTTGCAAAGCTAGCTAATTAGCTTACTAGCTTGCTAGCCCAGACAGAGCATAGAAATATACTGCTGACTGTTGTCCCTTTATGTGACTTCAGGTGACCCCAGGACCCTAACTGTGACCTAAGGAAAACTTTCATATGTCTCTATTAGTTATCCTATTGACGCTGTTTTATTTAAAGAGCTAGGGGAATGTACAGCATGGGAACATAGGGCCTTGGGAACATCTCGCCACTGTCCAAATTTTCTGGAAAAAAATTTTTTGAACAGCAGCACGCTCTCAAACTAGAAACGCTATGTAGTGATTTTGAAAGTGTTTGTAAAGTGTAATTTCTCATTAGGTTCAGTTGGATCTTTGCTACATTGTGTAAAGCTTATCCAATCTCCCAACAATGCATTTGTGAGCAGAGCATGGACAGGTCAATTAGAATTCATGATTTATGTGTGTGTTATGTAACAGTGATTCTCATATTTAACACCTTTGCTAACTTCATTCTTTAGAGCCATCCACCTCCTGGGCCGTGGTGGCCGTCCCCTGTGTGATAATCGTGATATTTGTTGTCATTATTTCCTGCTATAAGGACAAGCTGAACCTCCTCTCAGGTAAATCTGGTTTAGAAGTGTGTCAGTTAACTTTATGCTGGTTTAGATTTCTCTTTCGTGATGCTCATGAAGGATTTTTCTCTGTTTTTTCTGCAGTCAATCTCCGAGCCTGCATCCAGAACATTAAACGTAGCCGAATTCAACAAGTGAGCCCAGTCTTCCAAAAGACATTTGATTAACTTTTTGGAACCTAAGTTTATTATTCATTTTAAAGCAATAGTTTAGCTAATAATTGTCCTTCTACTCCAACCAACATCTGTTTGGTGTCTGATGTTTTCGTCTGTAGTTTTGCACTGGAGCTACGAGGCTAATGTAGCTAACAGGTAGCTCATACCTCATCTTAGAAAAACACTTTTGGTCCCTAAAGAACCAAAATGCAGTTGTTGTTGTAGTGGTTGGTGTTATGTAGTAGATAAACTAGGGTTCAGTTGCCCTCCAACCAACATCTGTTTGATATCTGAAATTATTTTCTTCAGTTTTGTGCTGGAGCTACGAGGCTAATATAGCTAACAGATAGCCAATACCTCATCCTAGAAAAAACACTTTTGGTTCCTAAAGAACCAAAACGGTGTAGTGTAGTTGCCCTCCAACCAACATCTGTTTGGTGTCTGTTTTCCTCTGTAGTTTTGCATTGGAACTACAAGGCTAACTTAACTAACATGTAAAAGAAGCTTCCACCTTAGCGGTTAGCATCATGCAAAGTGCATACATGAACAACTGTCTCAAACCATGCAGAGTTAAAAAGTGATCTCAAATAGTAGTCTCAGATAAATGTTACTACAAGGGGATAAAACTACATTGTAGATGAAGGTGGATAGTGGATAAAGGTGGATAAAATTACTTTGGTCCAATAAGCAGGTTTCGTACTAAAGAAATGTATTAAGATCATTGTGTTCAGCAGTGGGAACCTGATGAATCAAACCTGATGAAATATATCTATAATTTTTAGTTCATTATTATTGAACAGAATCATCATGATTGTTGCATTTATCTCTGCAGTATTTAGTAACACTTGTATTTCATCCAAGTTTTGGTTGGAAACAATAGGGTTAAAATCTTGAAACACTCAAAAAAATTGTCCAGTCAGATTTTTTCTCTGTGGTCTCTATGTAGATACAGCTGTGTGAGCTCTTTCATTGGTTGGGGCTTCAGGATCTGAACTGAAGGTCTTAATGTTCATGTGCTCTACCAACCTTATTAGAAACTGAGAGAGAAATCAATCAACTGATCAATCAATTTTTGATTCACAATGGGACCATTTTTGTGAGAAAAAAGGTCACTTCTGGACCATCTGGACATTCTAGATACCTCACTGACTGTGAATACGAGACAAAGTTTTCAGATAGTTGTTAGGAATGGAAAACAGCGGCAACAGCTCTGTGCCAAGGTTCTTTACTGAAAGAGTCACTGTAAAACTGATACAAGCTCAAATGCATGTTACAGGCTTCAGTGGGCCCTGGCCATTTAAGGGGTTAAAGTTTACCAATGTTCAGTGTCCTCATACTTTCTGGGGCCACTATAGGTCATATTGCTAAAAACAGTCATCTTGAAACCTGAATTGTTTCTGTATGTCTCCACTAAAGACGCTGGACACCAAACATGTCTTGGTTGACTGACGGGGAAAACTATTTATGAATGGCCCACATCAAGGCCCTTAGAGTTTAAGCCACAGCATCTCTCTTTTACTTTCTAGGAGACGCTGACGCCCCCATACCACAGCAATGGCTTACAGAGCTGCTCTCAATATGAGATGACCTCCCACCTCATCCGGCAAGACGACAACCATATAGAATACATGAGCTTGTGTTCAAAAACAAAGCTAATCAATGGTAGCACACCAGGCCCTGACCAGGACCAGAAAGGCGAGCCGATTCGGGACAGGGCAGACGGGTCATCGGGCAGCTCCAGCGAAGTTTCTGAGGGCCCTGCTTCTCCACTTTCTGGCAGCACCTGTAGCTGCTTACCCTCCATGAAGGAGCCAATGGAAGTGGGGGAGAACGAGGACTGCAGTCAGCTGGTGGCCACGGGCCTGGCCGGCTGCTGTTCCTGTGGCCTGGGGGAGACTGTGGAAGTGAAAGACGCGAGTGTTGTTGAAGCTGTGACCATGGAAGAGCCGCCAATGTGTGGGAACTGCTGCTCCGACAGTTTACCTGACTGCCTGCAAGGCTCTCAGGAGCTCTATCTGGACTACAGCAGCCGGGTGGGTAAAGAGACCATGTCGGAGGTCAGGGGTTTTCATAGCGACGGCAGCCTGTACAAGCAGAACGAGCCACGCTGTTGTAGCATAGAGTCCACTGTGCCACCCAAGTCAGCACTTAGCGACAGCAACAACGGAGGCCTCTCACTAATCGCTGACAACCACCTGTCTGACCCAGAGGCTGACCTGGAGGTCCAGAGCCAGTGCTCCGACGCTGCTCTTGCCTGTGGTAAGAAAGCCATTGACAACTAATATCACTAATGCTAGCTCAGAAGTGTTTCTTAGCCTCTAGAGCGATCAGGATTAGTTCAGCACAATGTATACTGGGTATTGTAGTTAAAGATCATGATGACAGAATAAAAATACAAAAACAATATATAATTCTTAAATCTTACTGTGAAATAGGCCTGACTGTATTAAACATTTCCTACATTTTGGCTCACTTAGCATCTCAGCTGTGGCTAACAATACTGTGCTGAGAATGGGGAGCAAGCTATCATCAACTATAAATAATAAAAGAACAATAAAAGAACAGTAAAAATGGTTATACCATCTCAGACTTAATTAATTTATAAAGTTTATTGTGAAACTGCCAACATTTCCTTCAATACTATGATCAATACTAATACAAAGAACTACTGCTTCAGAGTTAATGCAGCCAAAATTATGCAAATTCACCACAGTTGTGAAAGTTCACCACAGTTGAACTCGAAGCAAAGGCTGCGTTCAGCTCCAAAACGTAGCAAAATGTTTATTTAAACGGAAACAGCGGTGCATTGGACACTTAGTGTTATGCAAGCGTTGCAACTATAGCAGCTGAGAAGGCCATTCTAGGGGTCATTTTAGTGTATTCTGTTAAAAAAAGTAAATAAAATACAAACATACCATCTAACATCTTCAAATGTTGCAGAAAATAAGCTGCAGTGGTTGCATTTGTAGAGGACTTGATTAGAATCCAATGTATCCACTGCCTTGTTAACACTGCAGGCTTTATATACATGTTGCTGCTGAGTGGGTACCACCTCTGACTCACCCATCAAATGAGAGAAAACGTGTCTCAAAGCCTGTCGCACACCGTTTCATACCATTTCAACAAAACATGTTGTTCAACCCAGAAACTATAGCAAAACGGTGCACAAAGTTTTGAAATTTAATATGCCCAAAACTTTTATTCACACACATTCAAACACAAGTTTACAGTGCAGAACTCTTGATTGCTACAGTTTTTTTTTTTATTAATATAAAAATGTTTGAGTGATTGGGCTTTAACAGAGTTGGTACAAATTAGATTTTTTTTTTTTTTCCTAAATGTGCCACAAATCTGATTTTTTTCAGAAATTTTAGATTTTTTTTTTTATTTTAAAATTTTCAGAAAATCCAATCTTTTCAAGTCACATTTGAGCCATTTCCAAATGTGCTCCTAGATCACATTCAGTACGTAACTGAAATGAGAAGGGCCCATTCAGAATTCTTATATATTGTAGCAACACTCTTAGTGGGAAAAATGCCCAAAAACGCAGACGACACTTACTGTAAACAAAATACTGCCTGCCTAGCCTGTCATTTCACGACAGTTCTCTTGTGTATGTGTGATGTGGCATTTATATGGAGAGTTAAATTTAGTGATGATCATTAAGAAAAAACTGGCACCCGAGTAATTGATATTCCAGTAAACAGCACTTTTAAAAACACGGCAAGCCAGTGCGGACAGCGGGTGTCTGGCGCGTCATAAATCACAGTTTAATGACTAAAAGATGTGTGAAACGTGATTCATTGCCTAAATGTGCCACAAATCTGATTTTTTTCAGAAATTTTAGATTTTTTTTTTATTTTAAAATTTTCAGAAAATCCAATCTTTTCAAGTCACATTTGAGCCATTTCCAAATGTGCTCCTAGATCACATTCAGTACGTAACTGAAATGAGAAGGGCCCATTCAGAATTCTTATATATTGTAGCAACACTGAAGAGATCAGGGGTCATTTGCATGAAAATGTGAATTTTGGCCTTAACAATGAATTCTAGCCTAATTTTTTTCCTTTACCGTTAAGTGAGCTGTATAAAATCTCTCCAGTGAATTGTTTAAACAACCCATATCATTTTCCTGATATTTTTTTAAATTGAAGACTTTCACGTAGTATGTTAGTATTGTTAAGTGGTGAAATATACCATCCACACTCCAGTCTGTATAGTCCAGATACGGAAACCAAGTTGCAAAATTGGCCTGTTTTGAAATCACCTTTTCCGTCTACAGCAGTCCAGCTCTGCCCATTTATGTTGAAGTTATAAGGAGTGGTTCAGCCCAGACTGCTTTTTGAATGAGGCACAATACAGGGAAGCCACTCAGAACAGAGGTCATGTACATAGATCCGTCTTAAAGGCACAGTAACAAAAAACAGCCTGTTTAATTTTTAGGGATAAAAATATGTCGGAAAATCGTCATGCAAAAATGAATTGGGACTGTTTTTGATACATAAAACCACATAAACATCATTCAAGACCATCAGAGGAAAAATTTAATTATAAGAAGTTTTTAACAGTTATTGTTATTTGACTATATTATCCCTCATGTGTTTAAATACTTGAGATGTTTTATGCAAGCGGTCACTGAACTGAGCAAACAATCAGAATTGGGCAATAAGGCTTGTGATGTAAACTCAGCCTTAGAGGAGTTTCGCAGACCAAGCTGATTGCCCAAGCACCACTGTAGACACATTGGCTATGTATCTGAGGTATTTCAAGGCCAGTGACTACAATTTCAACAATGTGCCACTTCTACCTAGAGGGGACAGAGAGATGCCATCCAGGGTTTTTATCCACATTTTAAAACAGCCTTGTTTAAAATTGAAACAAGATGTGCTGCAGAGTCCTGCTTATTGAGTAATGCTGCTCAGCAGGGGCAATTTCTCCAGTCTCTGGGGTTAGATCACGCAGCAGATGGCCTAACTAACAAGACGATAAACAGCCATTTCCCACAACATTTACTAATACCGTCTGTACCCTGTTAAGGTCCATATGCAGTGGGTGCAGACTAGGGTTCATGACTTTTTGACTCTTAGTGGGAAAAATGCCCAAAAACGCAGACGACACTTACTGTAAACAAAATACTGCCTGCCTAGCCTGTCATTTCACGACAGTTCTCTTGTGTATGTGTGATGTGGCATTTATATGGAGAGTTAAATTTAGTGATGATCATTAAGAAAAAACTGGCACCCGAGTAATTGATATTCCAGTAAACAGCACTTTTAAAAACACGGCAAGCCAGTGCGGACAGCGGGTGTCTGGCGCGTCATAAATCACAGTTTAATGACTAAAAGATGTGTGAAACGTGATTCATTGCCTTTGGCATTATGCTGGGAATATGGAGTAAATAGTTCCCCTCAAATAGGAACTGCTTTAAATGTCTGTCGAAACGTTCAGCGGAAGGAAAAGGTTAAGTTCTTTTTTTTTCCTTTTCTACCGGTTAAACCTCAAATAACAGCAATTTTGTGCCAAGTAAGCGCTTACTTAGCATTACTGCGCCCAGATTTGAGCCACAGCTGCAAATTTGTAAAGATGTGAAGTTGATACTTGGTAGCACTTTACTGTAGGGCAGAGTTCATTAGGCTACATGTCACCTACATAAGCCATTCATGACAACTGACCTAGACCAACAAACACATTTATAAACATTCATTCCAATAGACGTCATTTTTCATAAAGGTTGCATTTGCCAACCTTGATGTCAAGTTGACATAGCAAGTGACACTCGATTTTTTTCCTGACATTAGATTGTCACGACACTTTGTAGGGTGACATGGCATAGACTTTGTAGTTCAACGTGTGTCACAGTGACACAATGCTGGTAATATGACATAGCTTTCCAAGTCTGTGGCACTTTGGGTAAGTGAGTTAGCATTTATAAAAATTAAGCTCAACAGGATGGCCAAAAGTATGTCACCCCTCCTAATTATTGATTTCAGATGTTTCAGCCACATCTATTGCTAACAAGTGCATAAAATGAACCACATAGTCATGCAATCTCCATTGACAAACATCGTCAGTAGAATGGGTCATACTGAAGAGCTCAGCGTCTTTAAACATGGCACTGTCATAGGATGCCACCTAACACAAACAGTCACGAGAGAGAAACGTCAGTGGCCTCCACAAAGCATAATTCGAATGACGGTCTGATCTTGCTAGTGGTTACACATACTGCATGATCCTGCGAGTGATGACATAGTAGAGCAACATGCAAAACATCTTCACCTCCACATGTGGCGTATGTGGCTTATTTAGTAAAGATTTGACTCCAGGAAGGGAATGTTTTTACGCAAATCTATTTATGGGCTGAACCTTTAGTGACCATATCTCTGTTTTCCATTAACACATGGTATTTCTGGCATCAAAGTATCAGATGCATCAGATACACTTTGTTTCCAAAAGTATCCCAACACCTTCTAAATAGTGAATTACTTTAAGGTGCACCCATTGCTGACACAGGTGTTCAGTTTGTGTGATCAGTCTCCATAGAAAAAGCAATGACCATTAGAATGGGATGCTCTGGAGCAGCTGCACATGAGCCTTGCTCAATGCCAAGCATGGGCTACAGGGGTATAAAGCACCCCCAGCATTGGTCTGTGGAGCAGTGGAACTGCATTTCACATGCTGGATCTCTATCCAATACATTTGGCATGAGTTAGAGTTGTGTTTGTGATCCAGAACTTATCATTCAGCATCAGTGCCTGACTATACTAATGCTCTTGTGGCTGAATGCAGTCACAACAATTTTCCAACATCTAGCGTAAAGCCTTCCCAGAAGAGTATAGGCTGTTACTTTTTGGTTGACAAAATAATCCAAAAAGCTTGGTGTATTGCTTTTATTGTCTATATTCTACCAGCTTTAATTGAATCGAATTGAAATTTCAGATTCCATGACATTTTCAGTCATTTCCTAATGAATGATAAAGGAATCCTTTTGAGGTCAGAGACTTACACCTCTTTCGTCTCGTCTTTGGCAGGTCAGGTGACCGGAAACAACAACACCACCTTCATCTCCACTGGCCAGGTGATGAATTTCACCGGTGATGTCATCATGGTTTATGTCAGCCAGACATCTCTGGGCAGCGGGTGCGGAGGTGAAGAGCCCTATGCCAGTCCAGTTCAGGAAGAATCTGGCGAAATGCAGAATGCGTCCAAATCCAGCACACAGACACCACAACACGATTTCCCTGTGCAGGAGATGACGAACCGCCGCCTTCAGCAGAATCTCTCCATCTGAACCAGAGCTGGATTCATCTCTATTTTATTATTTTCATCTCTTTTTAATGATTTATTGATCAGTTCACTGCAGTGGTCACCAGCCTGGCTCCTGGATGTCAACTTTCTTTCAAAGTTTAGTTTTAACCAGGGGTTAAATAAGGATTAAGAAGGTAGGGTGGACATTCATTTCATGGGTGCCAGCAATGTCATTCCAATTAAATGTTATGATATGGAGTTATAGTATGGAGTATTATGTGGAGCACTTACATGATTACATCTATACTATACATGGTCCATTCATCTTCACTCAATGTAAAGGGCTACTGGTGCTTTCAAATAGTTTAAAAAAATCATTTAAAAAAGAGGTTTTGGTACGACAGAGACTGCATTTAGCAAAAGCTAGTTGGGAAAGCATTGTCAACAATGGCATATTTTTGAGTATGCCACATCAGGGAGGGTCTCAGAGCATTTTCTCTCTGTGATAGGTGGGCAGGGATGTGGGAAGTAGGGGTGCGGCGGGGGGCTGCGGTACCTCCAGGTTTCAGGAGTGTTTAACTGCAATTACCAAAAACAGTAACAGAGCACTGTTGAAGTTACACTGCCTTTGAAAGCAAAGTGAATCAGTTCCCTCGCCAACTGTTGGCCATTTGGCAGGGCGGTGGGGGTGGTGGGGGTTTGGGGCATTGTGTTGCTAAAACACAAGCAGGAGTAGGCTATTTCTGTGCGTCCATGCAGCTAATATCGTTTTAAAAACGTCAGCCAACATAAATATCTCCTACTCCTAGACGTGCTATATATGTATGTGTAGCTTCCAATTGGTTGACACACAGCTCATTTGTTTAAAATTTGTCCTGCAAGAGAGAGAAGAGACAGTAGGGTAAGCGTTAGTGTTTGCAGTGTCAGTTACACATGCATATCTGTACATTCACCTCTCTTGCATGTTAAGATGTGTTCTGTTTAATGTAAATTATCCAAACAATCCACCTGTAGGTGAGATGAAACATGATATTATTGGTTATTATGATTTGTCCCACCCACTGGTGCACAGTGATGTAATCGAAACGCAGATGAAGTTTCAGAGGAGGACAAAAGGCACTATATTTTGGTGTCTTTTAGGTGATAAGTAACACCTAAAGTTGACAAGTTGACTTAGGTTTGATTCAGCTACCTCAGTGGTAACAGATTTATCTGGCTATGCAACAAATGGTTTTAAATGACTTCATATTTAAAGTTATAGTAATTGAAGGTTGATGGATGTGCTTATTTTGATCATTTAACTCCAGTTTCCAGCACTGTTTTTTCAGAGCCTTTCAGAAAGTTGAGCTGAAATGGGCAGAAATGTTAGAGAGGAGAAGGTTGGTGACCACTAGTTTACCGATCTTTGTCTTAGCATCCCGAGTGCTATTTCTTAAAGAAAAATGCTGTGCATTTGTTGAACATATGTGTGTTTTTCTTGTTGTTTTGTAATCAGAAATCTAAATTGCTATAATTGTACAGATGTCTATGATTTATGTCTGTCCTTTGCGTTGGCCTGAACCATCTAATTTGCAGACAATCCCTATGTTGTCAAGCCAAATAAAAAGAGCAGCTTGGTGGGACAAGAAGTCAAAGCTACTGTTGAGCAACTCTAGCCAAAGAAAATCAAAACCGGTCCAGAGAAAGCACAACATGCACCCGCAGGAACAAAAGCGTGCCTCTGTCCCAAAGCCTGTGGTCCTTTTGTCCCTGCTTCTCAGGCCTTTTCTGAGGAGGAACTAGTGCACAACATCTCACCGAGAGATTGCGTTATGGACCGTAATTAAAGCTCCTAGAAGAGACTCTGTCAAAACAAAATAGGGGCAGGTTTGCTTTTTTGCTTCGTAAAAGTTTGTATTTTGTTTTTTTTTCCTTTGGTCTGGGAAATGTTCTAATTTTGTTCATGTTGTTGTTTATGGTGGCATTATTAGCCACTAATCTGACCATTCAGTCTAACTGAAATAAAACGGAGTGTAGCCATTCATTGGACATGCATTACATTTGTATATAGAAGTATATATATATAATTCAAAATCAATGTTTGACATATAAATGAGCTAAGCTGGAACCTTCTATTACTGGAAATAAAGATAATTTGTACGAAACAGCTCTGTGAGTGTGAGACTTAGGGGCGTTGTTCTTTTTTAAGATAAGCTGTTTACAGTGAGAGCATTGCTAATTGAACATGAAGTAAAACCTCAAATTCTTCCCTGTGCCAGCATTGACGTTAAACCTGCAATTACAGCTCTGAATGGCTACCAGCTGTCATAAGGTCAGTGAGATATGTGGGCTGTAGCTATTGTGTTTGGCCACATAAAAAGGTGCAAGTCTGATTACAGAGACACAATCAGCCTGCTTTTCCACAGGGACGAGAAACCAACTCAAGAAAGTGTTGCTTTTTCTGCCAAAGCAGGAATTTATGACTGGTCAGCACAAGGTTAACCTTCCATAGAACACCCAGTCATTTCTGTGAGATGGTCTGCAGAACAGAAATAAAGGAACAGATATTTTTTATATTTGAGAAACATTTCAAGTATATTGTTTAATTCCAAAATGCATTTCAAACACTAAAATACACCTCCAAAAAAGATGCTTCTTAGAGGGTTCTTTAGTACAGAAAATGGTTCTATATAGAACCATGAGCACTCAAAGGACCCTTTGCATGATTAAAGGTACTTTGATGAAGAAAGTGCTATAGATGGTTCTATATAGAACCTTTTTGGAAAGAGTTCTATGTAGTACTAAAAAAGTGTTCTTCTATTGTTACAAGCTTGTATCATAACAATAGTAGAACCCTTTTTGGTGCTATATAGAACCCTTTTCAGAAATGTACAAGGTTCTATATAGAACCATATACAGCACATTCTCCATCAGTCTGACACACACGCACACATATATATTTATATATGTATGTATGTATGTATGTATATATATATATATATATATATGTGTGTGTGTGTGTGTGTGTGTGTGTGTGTGTGTGCGTGTATATGTATATATTATGTTTTATGTGTATTAAAATTATATTTATTTTCTAATCTATGTGTTAAACACACTACATTATTTTCTTTTTCATATAGAAATTAAAGGTAGAGAAAGTCTGCCCTCTAGTGACTTTGAGGAGAGTTAGTGATTGGATTAAAAAAATAATACCAAGTTTTGACATTTCTAACGCAGATGGAGAGGATTGTGCAAAAAGTGGGTGGAGATATAAGGAAGTGCCACTGATTACATTTTCTGCTGAATTTACTAAAGTTTGAGCAACTCATGGCAGCTGACTTTGCACCAATTTTCAGCATTTTAAAACTGGGTGTAAATTTGCACTAGGCGCATTAAAGTGAGACTTCCTTTACCAATGGCAGCAAGGAGGCACGAGCCTCTAACATGAGGTGAAAGAATATTTACCAGTTACCAACAATAACACTGTTTCACTTTAATAGAATTGCACCCCTGTAGGACATTTTGGTGGAAATTAATCTTGTTTAGTAACACTTTTTGCTAGTGCTTATGCTGGTCTGGTGCTGGTTTAGCTGCTCACCCAACATGGTCATGATGGTTGACCAGCATACCAGCATCCAAACACCACATATGCTGGTTTTGCTTGTCACCAGTCATGCTGGTTTATCTAGCAGGGCATTATAAACCCTGCATTTTTTCAATATGATTTTTTCAATATAGATTACCAGATTATGACACAAAAAATATTGTCAGTGATAATCAGTTGTAAGGTACAGATGCAGACAGAGGTTAGGTAGTTGTGCTTGAAAAACCCACACGCAGCCTCATAAGTAACACATTAACAGCTCAATAAAAACATGTGTTTGGCTCTTGTTCTTTTTGTGTGAAAGGCCGTTTCCACAAGGTAGAAAAAAATAAAGAACATAATAAAGGCCTTCTGCTTCAGGTTCAAACAGTGGCTCATTATGTCAAAATAATGACTTACCTTTCTCAGAACTTAGTAAATCAAAATAATGACAAAGTGAAAAAAAATCAAGACTTTTCTCTGTCCTGGCGACCAGGTAGTGGAATGAATTCCCACTGGCTGTCCGAACAGCAGACTCTCTCGTGGTCTTCAAATGCAGACTGAAGACACACCTCTTTTAACAGCACTTAAGTGAGCACTAAGTTAAGTACCTACTGAAATGTATTACGCTATGCTTAATTCTGTTTGTTTTTCTCTAGGTATCAACACAGGCTTTTGTTTCTAGCAATAACTGAGCTTTCAATATCTTTTCAATAAAGATACTTTCTTAGCTAGTTACAAAAGTGAATAGACAACAAAGCACTTTTGTAAGTCGCTCTGGATAAGAGCATCTGCTAAATGCTGTAAATGTAAATTAGTTACCACTTGTTGAGAAAGTATGTGATCAGAATCAGAATTACAGTGCATGTTGTACGTACAAGCAGTGCATGACAAGTGACATGTAACATACTAAGCAGACCAGACAAGCACATAAACAAATGTTTAACTAAGGCACAAAGTAAAAATACAATAAATAGAACGAAGAATAAAAGAGTCAATAATAAAGAGCTAATGTGAAAGGAGCTAAAACGGTTGAATATCATTGCTGTCCAAAAAGCCATACAATGTAAAGGGCAGCTGCTGTACTCAAATAATGTAGAACATTAGTAATTGCTGAAATGGAGTGAACAGTGATGACATGTACATGTGCAGGGTCTGAGGGGATATTATAGTACAGAATTTCATGTTAAAAAACATGATGATAAGCAAAAACAGTAAATACAGTAAAGGAGGTTTGTTGGTTTCAGTTTAAAGTGCAAGGTGTTGACTGTGGTTGATGAGCACTAGAGCTCTGTTGGCTTGTCTGGTTATGCTCACTTTGATGGCCCTAAATTTTCTACCAGAGGAAAATGGCTGGACAAGGTCATGTCCAGGGTGAGAGGGGTCAGCTGTAATCTCACCAGCACACTTCATCAGCCTGCTGTTGTAGATGTCCTGAAACATTGGCACACTACATCTGATCATCCTCCCCACTGTCCTGATTATATGCTGGAGTTTGCCTTGTTCTTTAGTGGTGAAGCCAGATGGTTAAAGATGATGTGAGGATGGACTTGATGACCACTGTGTAGAACTGGATCATCAGGCTCTGTGGCAGGTTGAAGGAGCTGTTGATGTTGAGGTGGGGTTTGCACCTGAAGTCCACCACCCAACTCTACTGTATTTTGCATGTTCAGCAACAGGTGGTTGTTACTGCATGAGGAGACCAGCTGCTCGACTTCCTTTCTGTAGGAAGACGGTTGGTTATGAGGCTGACCATGGTGGTGTCGTCTGCAAACTCCAGGATTTTCACAGCTGGTTTCTTGCGGATACAGTCATTTAGTGTAGAGACTGGAAGACCGAAGAAGGGGTGTGCTGAAATGGAGTGAACAGTGATGACATGTACATGTGTAGGGTCTGAGGGGATACTATAGTACAGAATTTCATGTTAAAAAACATGATGATAAGCAAAAACAGTAAATACAGTAAAGGAGGTTTGTTGGTTTCAGTTTAAAGTGCAAGGTGTTGACTGTGGTTGATGAGCACTAGAGCTCTGTTGGCTTGTCTGGTTATGCTCACTTTGATGGCCCTAAATTTTCTACCAGAGGAAAATGGCTGGACAAGGTCATGTCCAGGGTGAGAGGGGTCAGCTGTAATCTCACCAGCACACTTCATCAGCCTGCTGTTGTAGATGTCCTGAAGCATTGGCACACTACATCTGATCATCCTCCCCACTGTCCTGATTATATGCTGGAGTTTGCCTTGTTCTTTAGTGGTGAAGCCAGATGGTTAAAGATGATGTGAGGATGGACTTGATGACCACTGTGTAGAACTGGATCATCAAGCTCTGCGGCAGGTTGAAGGAGCTGTTGATTTTGATTTGGGGTTTGCACCTGAAGTCCACCACCAACTCTACTGTATTTTGCTTGTTCAGCAATAGGTGGTTGCTACTGCATGAGGACGGTTGGTTATGAGGCTGACCATGGTGGTGTCGTCTGCAAACTCCAGGATTGTCACAGCTGGCTTCTTGCGGATACAGTCAATTAGTGTAGAGACTGGAAGACCGAAGAAGGGGTGTGGTACTCCAGTACTGAGGGTTCGGGGATCTAATGTGTTTTCTTAGCCGCCCCTGCTGTCTTCTGTTTGTGAATATAAATAAATGTGTTTAAACTCATTCTTTTCTCTTTTCCCTTTCACACTGTTATGGGGCTGAAGAGGCACTATGGCTGTTTGTTAAATTATGGCAGCTAATTTTCACAGCCAAGCTGCTTATGACAGTGAAATGGAGTTCGCCACCCTGTGCAACATTAGTAAATCTAGCCCCTATATATTAACCAGTAATATCATTCTTGACCTCGCCCTCCCTCCACCCCACCTCTTATGGAGAGAAAACGCTCAGCTAGCTCATAGACCCTCTCTAATACTATGTTTCACTCACAAATATTTCACAGTGCTGAAGGAAAGTGCGTTTTCAAATTCACGTTGACTTTAAAATATCTTTTTTGACAGAGCTTCAGAGTTGATCTCCTGCTCCTAATGAGAACTCTGGGAAATGATGGAAACTGAGAGATCACCAGTGGGGTCATTTCTTGGACTCTAATGTTCCTTTTGCATGTTCCCCATGTTCAAACAGATCATACTGGATCGAGTATCAGGGAGAAAACCAGATATGGACACAGGTGCTCCTCCTGCTTGGCTGGAAACCACCGGATTTTTAAACATGAAGCCGTGAAAATGCAGAGTTTCCCATTGTCACCTGAGATGATTTGACTTTAAATCTCCTCTCAGAGCAGTTTGTCACATGGTCAAGGTAGATTTCTAAATATTGTGTTTTTTCCCCTCTGACAGGGAGCTAAGACTTTCTCACGTTTCTCCTGATGGACCTGCCGAAATGTGGTCTTACAATATGGTCTTACAAAGAACTGTGTGAAACATTAATAAGCTGTAAAAATGTCTCACGTTTATTAAAGGATATTAAACGAACTAATGTAGCTGCAGATAAGTGTAAAATGATTGTAATATGCTTGTCCCTTGCAACTTCACAGTCCAATGGCGGTGTGCTTTACACCACTCCAGCTGACACTTGGCATTGCGCATCTTAGGCTTGTGTGCAACTGCTTGACCATGGAAACCCATTTCATGAAGCTCAGTTCTTGTGCTGATGTTGCTTCTGGAGGCAGTCTGGAACTCTACATGCTTTAGCACTCAGGACTATGTGAGATGGTGTGGTCTGCAGCTTTGTGGCTGAACTGCTGTTGCTCCTAGATGCTTCCATCTCACAATTATAGCAGATCTAACAGGTCAGAAATTTCATATTTAAAGTCAACCCATTGTACTTCCAGTGTTTGTCTATGGAGATTGCATGACTATATGCTTGAGTTTATATATGTGCTAGCAATGGGTGTAGCTATAACACACACCTATCTATCTATCTATCTATCTATCTATCTATATATATATATATATATATATATATATATATATATATATATATATATATATATATATATATATATATATATATATGTATCATCCAGCATCTTATTTTTATCTTTATCTTATATATAATGTATCATCCAGCATCTTATTTATCTATCTATCTATCTATCTATCTATCTATCTATCTATCTATCTATCTATCTATCTACCTATCTATCTATCTATCTATCTATCTATTTATCTATCTATCTATCTATCTATTTTATTATAAGTTAATTCTTTATATTCTGCAGTGTTCTCAGGCATCATTCTGGAAACATTTTTCTTTACAACCAAAATGGTTTATGTTTTTGAAAGCATTGATTTAAAATGTTTAAATTGTATCTATTGAATAGATTGAACATAATCTTATCTGGCTAGAAATATTAGATATAGTTACTGTCCAAAAATATGTGAAATTTACAGGAGAGGGCAAAAACATTCTAATGTAAAAAGATTTTATTCCATACAATCTTGGAGTATTTCTATTGGTCCAGTAGGTATGAAATTTAAAGAGCATCTGCTGAGCTCAAACTATGCAGAAAACTAAAAATCACAAAATGTGGAGATACTGGTTCTCTTTTGCAATATAGTGATGATATATTGCCTTCATTTATGATACTTTTACATGCCAAGATATCATTTTTGTTTCAAGTTCAGTTGACGTACATACAAGCTCTTACGAAACCAGTGCCCAGTGTGAAACACATTGAATTTGGCTTTATATGAAGCAGTGGCTTTGTGTCTTTATCACCGCTGAAGAGAGGCACAGATGTGCAGTCACACAGTCTCCTCTGTTTTCGCTGGTTTTGTGTATTACACAGATACGTGTGAAATACAAAAACAGCCCTGAGTTTCTGCCCACCAGGCCAGATCCATTTGTTCTGACATCAGGCAAAGGGGGATTTCTGTATGACCTCTTTTGATCAGAATACAAGATGAGTTCGGGCATCATAAGACTCATTAAGAACTCCAGAGAACTTTGCGTAGATCAGTTTTAGCCTGCGCACTTCTTCTGTTATAAAGATCCACAGTATTTCAGTGGGTGTAAATACAACTCTCATAGTATTCCAGTGGAGTTCGCTGAAGACTCAAAGGACAATGACTGGTTTAAGGTAGGACTTTATCCAATTCCAATTTTAAAGTATTAATATTGTATTACATGTGATAATATATATATATTTATATATATATATATATATATATATATATATATATATATATATATATATATATATGTGTGTGTGTGTGTGTGTGTGTGTGTGTATATATATATATATATATATATATATATATATACAGAACGTGTGTGAAAGCCTTAGGCAGCTGATAGAAATGTTCAAAAAGGTTTATCTCAACAGTGAGTGTGTTTTTCTACTAAAACAGATTTTAAAACATTTTCTGCTTCTCATGATTCAAGAAATCTCAAACACAGTGTGAAAAACCTGTGTTTTTTTTTTTAGATCTGAAGCCAGAGTGGAGCTTGATTTTCACCTCTCTCTCAAAGATGAAAGCTTTAAGTGCTGTTTATCTGATGAGTGTAGTTTTGGTTGTCTACCAGGTCATTTTCTGTCTCAGAAACTTTCACTTAATTTACTTTGACCTTTTCCCTCTTTATACAAGTGTATATTGCGTAAAAGATATTTATCTCCTCAGAAATGTATATTCTATGTGTGTGTAAATATATATCTCCAAAATGGCAACTTTATAGAAAAAGTGAAAAAACAAACTTTACTTCTAATGTAAGTCAGTGGAAACAGACTTTTTCCAAGTCATTTTGGGCCGTTTCTTTTGGTCCATTCATCGTGAAATTTACGCACAATGTAAACGGCAACAGGCATTACAAAAAATGCTGGGTCACATATGCCGAAGTATATTGTAATGATGTGTGTATATTATAATGATATTTATGTTTAACATTTAGGAAGCTCTTTGTCAAAAGCTGGTCATCAGATGTTCGGTTAGATGGGAAAACTGCTATTGTGACTGGAGCAAACTCAGGAATTGGCAAAGAGACCGCCAAGGACCTCGCTAAGAGGGGTGAGTACAGTCTACAGCAGCTAACTGTACTGAATAATGGACAATTGTTTCTATTTTTCTAATGAATTTTCATGCTTGTTATCATGCCTTATAAGACATCTTTAAGTACTGAAACATAGTCAGCTCCTTAAACCCATATCCACACTTAGCTTCCTCAATTTTATAACTACATACAGTCATATGCAAAAGTTTGAATACCCCAAGTCAAATAACATGTTGATTTTCTGAGTGAAAATATTGTAACACATCTTCTACAGAGAACACACTCAACTTTTAACTTTTGCCACATTTTATGTTTGTATGTTAAATTCAACATAAATTCAGCGTTTGTTGAGGGGTGCCTGAACTTTTGCATACGACTGCAACTTGCATAAGAATTTTGTGTTGTGCATTTTAAGAATTTAACCCTTTTCTTTCCAACCAAAAATGAACAATGAAATAAGAGCATTACTATAATACTTTCAATACAATACAAGAAGCATGATGATTCCATTAAATAAAAATGAGCTAAAAATGGCAGATGTATATTTTTTTTATTTCACAGAAATCATTAGGCCTAAAAGGCCATGAGGGTTTCCCTCTGAGTTACCACATAGCATGTTTTAATATTACTACCCATATAATAAACCTACAGTTTAAGGGATTAACTTTGGGTTGCCAAGCTGTAAAATTCAGGTCCAGAAAGTAAAAAATCCTCCGCAGGATTTTGTTCCAGCTGTGTGGCTTTTCTAATGAACTAAGCCACAGAGGTGTCCAGGCAGTTGGAACAAAATTCTGGGGAGAATTTGTTGCTTTCTGGACCTGAATTTGACACCTCTGCTCAGTTCACAGTCTATGTGTATGTGTGCAGGAGCACGAGTGATCCTGGCCTGCAGAGACATGGCCAAGGCTGAGCAGGCGGCCAGTGAAATCATTCGAAATGTGGGAGTGGCCTCAGTGGTGCCACACAAACTGGACCTGTCGGACACCAGATCAATCTGTGAATTTGCAGAACGCATTTACAACAGTGTGTCAAGGCTCACTTCATTTTCTTACACATTCCTCAAAAAGCCAAGTCAAACTTATTTTACGTGATTATATATAAAAATGTACCATAGCTCTGATTTACTAAAAATATTTTTGTCTTTCAGCTGAAAAATCTCTGCATTTCCTGATTAACAATGCTGGTGTGGCAATGTGTCCATATGCTACAACAGAAGACGGCTTCGAGATGCAGTTTGGAGTCAATCATTTAGGTATCGTTTAACCTGTTCATACTCTTGAACAACAGATAACATGAATACAGTCATATGCAAAACTTTAAACACCTCTGGTCAAATTACATGTTTTGATGATTTTCTAAGTGAAATAACACATCATCCTCTACAGAGAACAAACCTAAATATGTCATTTTCTGCTAATTTTAGTGCACATTTTCTATTTATTTAAGTTTAACATTTTGGAAAAAATAAAGTATAAAATATAACATGTGCCGTAACCTTTGCTCAGATTACATTTTGTGTACTTTTTTCCAATATGCTAAATTAATCAAATAAAAAGTAATTGTACATTGAAATGTGCAGAAGTGTGTTTCATGTAGAGGATATGTTAACTTATTTACGCTTAGAAAATCAACAAATCAGAATTACAATAGCACCTAACAAATGACTTATAGTAACACATTGCCACATTTGAAATGCATCTGTCATCCTGTGCAGGCCACTTCTTCCTCACCTTCCTCCTGATGGACCTGCTGAAACACTCGGCTCCGTCCAGGGTCATCAACGTGTCCTCTGTGGCTCACTCCATGGGCAAGATCCACTTTGAAGACCTCAACAGCGAGAAGAAATACCATCCAGTGAAGGCCTATGTGCAGAGCAAGCTGGCTAATGTTCTCTTTAGCAGAGAGCTAGCCAAAAGAGTAGAGGGTAAGAGGAACACACAAATGAAAGTCCTGTGTTTCTAATATAGTGGCCAGTGAGTGGAAGTACACAGTAGGTGTTTCTAAAGAAGTGGTCAGTGAGTGGAAGACAGGATAGGTGTTTCTAATAAAGTGGCCAGTGAGCGGAAATACAAGGTAGGTGTTTCTAATAAAGTGGCCAGAGAGTGGAGGCACACAGTAGGTGTTTCTAATAATATGGTCAGTGAGTGGAAGTACAAGATTCGCGTTTCTAAGAAAGTGACCAATAAGTGGTAATACAAAGTTAGCATTTCTAATGAAGTGGCCAGTGAGTAGATGTACAAGGTAGGTGTTTCTAATAAAGTGGTGAGTGAGCGGAAGACAAGATAGCTGTTTCTAATAAAGTGGCCAGAGAGTGGAAGAACAAGATAGGTGTTTCTAATAAAGTGGCCAGTGAGTGGACGAACAAGGTAGGTGTTTCTAGTAAAGTGGCCAGTGGGCAGAAGACCAAGGTGGGTGTTTCTAATAAAGTGGCCAGTGAGTGGAAGAACAAGGTAGATGTTTCTAATAAAGCAGACAGTGATCGGACGAACAAGGTAGGTGTTTCTAATAAAGCAGACAGTGATCGGACGAACAAGGTAGGTGTTTCTGATAAAGTGATCAATAGGTGGTAATTCAAAGTTAGCATTTCTAATAAAGTGGCCAGTGAGTGGAAGAACAAGGTAGGTGTTTCTAATAAAGTGATCAATAGGTGGTAATTCAAAGTTAGCGTTTCTAATAAAGTGGCCAGTGAGTGGATGTACAAGGTAGATATTTACATAAAGTGCACAGTTAATGTAGAAGCAGTACCTGATATCTGACAATCTTGCACTTTAGAGAGTAGTGAGATTAAGTTTTTGGTGTCTGCTTATTGGCCTGGAGTGAAAAAGCTAGTGATGAAGCAGTTGTTCCATGTAAGTGCATGGCTAATGGATCAGTCTTATGTTGCAGTGTAGATGTCTCATGTCTAAACCACAAGTATTCTGGGCTACACTAAAAAGAAGCCCTGTTTATATGGATGACACTACCATTCACTTGAAAATGTAAAAAGCCTTTCACAAGCCACCTATCACAAAGACACTTTCAAGAGCCAGCAAAGAATTTCATAATATAAAATGTAAAAAATACACCATATTGCTGGACATTCGTATCAACAGAGATAGTGATCACGTTTCAGAAGGAACCAATTGTAGGGTTCAGATTTTTTTCCCACTGCAGCCTAAACACTATCCATACTAACCAAACAGGGATTCAAACCCCACCCTCCGGTGTATAAAGCTGTAAAATTACCCATCATGCTATCTAATTGCTATGAAACCTACAGTTGCAAGTCTATTTAAGAATGAAAGAAAGTAAGGAAGAAACTTGGTTTAGCAACTTTTTGGTGACCCTAACATTCGTTTGGTTGTCATTCAAAATAACCACATGATGGAATGTGACGCTTTCTAAAATAGATTATCCATGCTGTACTGCTGGGGTTTCCAGCTTTGTGGTGAACCGTACATCCATGACAGATCGGAGTTACTAAGGGGAAATCTGCACAAGGGATTGTACAGTGGCAAAGCTTGTGGGACCCGAGCTGACCCACCCCATATGAATGCTGAAGAGTGCTTGTGTTAGGGGCGCTGCTAGGATCTAAAGACACTGAGAGCCTAGCCCAGGGGGGTCTGTGGGGGTTTTATTTATTTATTCATCTAACTTTTTCATGAATCTATTTATTTTCATCAGCTAAATGCACCATTTTCAGGTAATTTGTGACAAAAATGAAGACCCTAGACCAGGGGTGTCCAATCTTATCCACAAAGGCCCAGTGTTGATTCAGAGTTTCATTTCAACAAAGCAGAAGCACACATGGTCACTGTTTGAAGACCAAACTGACTAAAGCAGTGGAATCAGGTGTGTTTCAGCCCATTTGGAATGAAAACTTGCCCCTACACCAGTCTTTTGTGGATAAGATCGGGCCCCCCTGCCCTAGAACGTTGTGCAGCATAGCAAATGACAGCAAGAGAGAATGAATCACTGTTATCTACACATTCTATAATTAAATTAACGTTAATACCTAATAATAAGCAATCCCTCAGGCCATGTTTTCAGTATACTGCTGAATGATTTATGCCATTCAGTATCAGCAAAAAAAGCAGGTGCACTCATACATGCACACACAGTCCTATTACTTTATCCATATGTTTAAACAACACAGATCAAATAAGTAAAAACTGTAGTTTACTGAAATGTGTACTCACTTCACTCTTTCCCTTTCTCCCCATCATCTTCCCTGAAGTCTTATCTTCTCCAGTCCCTTTACTTCTGCTCTCCTTTCCTCCTTGGCTTTCTATGTATGTCCTCTGCCCTCATCTCTATGGTCCTCATATCTGTCATCTCTGAGATAAAATAAATCAAAGCAGAGCATAGATTATCTTTCAACTTCTGTGTTAAAAAATGTATTTCAGTAATATTATGTAAGGTTAAATCATCTTCAACCAAGCACTCTAATGTTATGAAAGCACAAAGCACCAGGGAAGAGGGCTAACGTGCTGTTAATTATAATGCATTTGGTTAGTTAGCTTTAATCCATAAAGAGGTTTTCCACTGATACTTCAAAATCCCCGTATAATTCAGTACTTGAGATATAAACAAAGTCACTCAGAGTGGTTTAATGTGAAGTGGTTCATTTGCAGAGAAACATACAAACGTGTCCTGATGTCTACAATGTCATTTTATTTACTCTTCAAAACCACCAGTGAACCTTCGCATCCTCTGAGTTTTTATATGTAACGTTGATGATGGTGAAATAGTGATAAATCTGAAAAAAAAGCTTTTCTTTGGGGACCATTTTCCCTTAGAATACCCTTCATGTATCCCTCCACAAAGAAGTGATTAAAAATGAGTAAATTTGTTAAACAGTATCTCAAAACTAAAATAAAACAAATGTCTCAGATATCAGGCAGTGCATTCATAACCATTTCATGTAATGCTGAAACTTTTGGAGTCATTAAACTCCACAGTTGTCTGGTTCCTATCACCACCATTAATTATAATTTTCATATATATATATATATATAGTTAAATGTATATATAGATAAAGTTATAATGTTTAGGCTCATGAGCAAGTACACCTTTTAGCCACATTACCTAGCTATACCTATACGCAGTGGCAGGCAGCTAACATCAGCAAGATTACAGTTAGTAGAGGCACCAGAGGTAAAATAGCGAGGAATTCCGAAGATTAAGTTTAGCACAGGTTATACCTTACTTTAAAGTATTTTAACTACCTACACTAGCTGGCTGCCTTAACTTAGCTGAATATTTTCAAATCATCACAATTTCATCACTAAGTAATATGAACAGTCCTGGCTTGCCCTTCACTAACCTTAAATAGTAAAACTGGAGACTCTTCTTCTGCAAGCTCAGCCTCCTTTATCCTCTGCTTTCAGAAAACAGAATGTATGTCCATGTCTAACGTAATCATTGTCTCTCTTCACTGCCTTTGTGTTTAGTGTGGAGGGGTTCTTAGGGGGGGCCTGACAGATACTCAAGTGGACAAAAATTATTTGGGCATCAAAAGATTCAGGGCTTAAGTCCTGAAGGCCCTCTCTTGACAATGCCCATGACTTGTACAGTCTGAGTGTAAAAAGGACAGTGACTTTTGCCCCCACAGCCTATCTACACTACTACTAATAACTACTATAACTATTATTAAATTAATACATTTCCAATTTATAAACTAAAAATATCTTAGTTCATTTCCAGTCTGCTGTCAGAATGGCCATTATAGGGACTGCAGAAAGAGGCTACAGGGATAATTTGGCAAAAAATCAAATCAAAAAGTTTGCTGATAATCAATGCATCATTTCTGAGAGTGCAGTGCAGTCATGCAAAGTTTCAAAAACTTGCATATAAAAAAAATGAAATGAATTCAAATGAAAAATATATTGCTTTTCTTCTTGGCAGATTTAGGAGTGACCGTTTGTGCAGTTGACCCTGGGCTGGTGAACACTCCGCTGATCCGGCACATGAAGAAGTCCCTCCAGTTCTTTGTGAAGACGTTTGGCTTTCTGATCCGAACTCCCACAGAAGGAGCATATACCAGCCTTTACTGTGCCCTGACCCCAGACCTGCTCACTGGGGGCTACTACAGGTGAGCAAGACTGAATCTACAAATTAAAATCATCTTACTTTGTACTTCTACTAGCTGGCCACTTTATTAGAAACACCTCACATGTTCACTATATAAGTGTAGAATTACAGACTGTAACCCATCTGTGCAATTTATCATCTTCCTGCTGCCCCTTAAAACAATGGTCAGTTTCTGACCACAGGACCGCTGTTGTGCATGCAAACATTACACACTTACAAGTAAAACTATTAAACCAATAATTTGCAGTGAGTTTTCTTTTTTCTTTAATAAAAATGAGGAAGTATATTGACTGAAGTATGAAGGATTTACAAAACTAGAGGCAAACTCAATTTTCCTCTTCATAGGAGAGCAAGTAAGCCACGTATCACATTTCAAGTCTTTGTGAAGAGATGTGAATTATTTCATAGAAGGGGGTTCTCACCGTCACACTCTTTGCTCACTAGTAGCTCAGCACAGAGTCACAACATCATGCACAAAGAGAAATTAGTGTTGTAGTTAATCTGATAACAGAGTTATGGGTAAAAAATGTATTCCATATTAATAAAAATATCTGAGTCGATTTCCAGCCTGCTGTTAGAATGGCCACTAGGGGGCCTGCAGAAAAAGGCCATGGGGATAATTTGGCAAAAAATCAAATGTACAGTTCCCACAGTTTGGCAATGGAATTATGAGACTAACATCGCTAAAAAGTAATGGAACCAAATACTCACCAACTTTGGTGCTAACTGCATGTTTACAAGTTGTTACAAAGTGGCCACTGAGTGAAAGGATATGGTGTGTGTTTCTAATAAAATGGTCAGTGAGTGGCAGTACACAGTAGGTGTTTCTAATAAAGTGGCCAGTTAGTCGAAGTATACTGTGGATGTTTCTAATAAAGTGGCCAGTGAGGGGAAGTATATCATGGGTGTTTCTAATAAAGTGGCTGGTTAGTGAAAACAAATTTTAGGGGGTTCTGTTAAAGTGGCCAACAAGTGGAAGTTCAAGGTAGGTGTTTCTGATAAAGTGGCCAGTGGGTGGAAGCACACGGTGAAGGTTTCTAATAAACTGGCCAGTTAGTGGAAGAACAAAGTAGGAGGTTCTAATAAAGTGGACAGTAAGTGGAAGTATATGGTAGGTGTTCCCAGAAGGTTTTCATCATTAGCTAATGACTTGTCCAGGAATGACGTCGTAAGGTAATTTAAAATAGACTTGCTTGTGGTTTCTGACACTGTATGACATATTATTGTCTAAAAACATGTACAAAATATGTTGCATAGCTTATAACGGTTGTAGCAGCCATCTTGAAGCCTGAATTGTTGCTTTAAGTTTCAACTTACAGTGAGTTTGGTCTTTTATCTGTCTTTCTGTATAACTGTGTATGTTTTTGTTCTCATCTAAATTAGCATTCTGGTGTAATAAGCCTGCTTTTTCCCTCTGTGCCACAGTAACTGTGCGCTGGCACCATGCTCCAGGGCTGCCAATGATGATGCCGCTGCTGCCAGGCTGTGGGCTGCCAGCTGCCATCTGCTGGGCATCCGTTGGAGATGAATGATGTTGTCCATGCTTGGAGATATTGCATGTTAAACAGTCTCTGTACAAGCTCATTTGAATCTTCTATTCATTTCAAATATGAACTTGTAATCCACTTAACTGTGAACGTTTCAAAAATGCATTATTCTTATAGCCTACTCTACTACACAGTGTCATAGGAAATGTAGGAAGTTAAGGTGATGTGAAATGGAATGGAATGTGTTAGAAGTGTTATATTCATGTTGTTTTATTTCACTGACTGTAAATGAACAGCCATGGCACTGTTTGCATGTTTGGGGTTTATTGGCACCACAAGCTGAAATGGATAAATAAATAAACAAATATGCTCAAATGTGAATGCAGTCCACAGAGATATTTTTCTTAGATTTTGGGCCAACCTTGGGCCAAAGTGACCAATTCATTTCTCCATCTGGTGTTGCTACTGAGGTTTTCTACATGTTCAAGCTTGTGTTTTTGCTATTATAGGCACTGTATTTTATTATAGGGGCTTCTACAATCCCATATCCAAAAAAGTTGGTACACTGTGCGGAATGTAAATAAAAATAGGATGCAATGATGTGCAAATCATATATACCATATTTTTAAAAGGAAAATACTACAAAGACAACGTATCAAATGTTGAAACTGAGAAATTGTATAGTTTTCTGAAAAATATATGCTCATTTTGAATTTGATGGCAACAACACATTCTAAAAAAGTTGTTGATTTGTCGGACCACAGGACACTTTTTCACTTGCCCTCAGCCCATTTTAAATGAG
Organism: Colossoma macropomum; assembly: GCF_904425465.1. Lineage (NCBI taxonomy): Eukaryota > Metazoa > Chordata > Actinopteri > Characiformes > Serrasalmidae > Colossoma > Colossoma macropomum. The sequence continues at coordinate 18,638,764 of NW_023494809.1, read as the reverse complement.
CTTGGGCCCAGAGAAGGTGGCAGCGTTTCTGGATCCTGTTTATATACAGTTTCTTCTTTGTGTTTTAGAGTTTTAACTTGCACAGATAGTAGTTTTCAGAAGTTTTTCTGAACCCATGCAGTGACTTCCACTAGAGAATCATATCTGTTTTTGATGCAGTACTACCCGAGGGCACAAAGATCATGGCCAGCAAATACTGTTTTTTTAGGCTTTGTCCCTTGCATACAGAGATTTCTCCAGATTCTCTGAATCTTTTAATGATATTACGTACCATAGATGATGAAAAGCAAAAGTTCTTTGCTATTTTACACTGAGAACCGTTATTCTTGAATTGTCACACTGTTTGTGTAGTCTTTGGTGGTGAAACTCCTCATCTTTACTTCTGAACTCAGCCTCTCTGGGATGCTTTTTTATACCCAATCATGTTACTGACCTGTTGCCAATTAACCACCAGCTGTTTTTTTAGCATTATACAACTTTACTTTGTTGCCTCTGTCCCAACTTTTCTGGAATATGTTGTTGGCATCAAATTCAAAATGGGCATATATTTTTCAATACACAATAAAATTTCTCAGTTTCAACATTTGATATGTTGTCTTTCGCATTTTTGTCATCTTCGTATTTTGTTTTTATTTACATTTTGCACAGCGTCCCATTTGTTTTGGAAATTGTGTTGTAATAAAATGGCCAGTAAGGGGAATTACAAGGCAGTGGTTTCCAGTAAAGTGGCCAGTGAGTGGAAGAACAAAGTAAGGGTTTGTAATAAAGTGGCCAGTGAGTGGAAGTACATGGTGGGTGTTTCAAATAAAGTTATTTAGTGGAAACATAATTTAGATGTTTCTGTTAAAGTGGCCAGCATGTGGAAGTTCAAGCTAGGTGTTTCTGATAAAGTGGCCAATGAGTGGAGGTACAAGGTAGGATGTTCTAATAAGGTGGATAGTAAGTGGAAGTATATGGTAGGTATTATCAAAAGGTTTTCATCATTTGCTAATGGCTTGTGCAGGAATGACTCCAGTGTTGTGGCGACAAGAAACACTGGTTTGTGAATTTCCTGGGTTTATTTCCCAGAAAATGGCGCACACTGTAGGTCTCTACCATGAGTTATCTGTTCAAACCAAACAAGCATTATTTCAGTACACAGTCCTCTGTGGCTGAACTGAATAGAAGTGTGTGAAAATATTTGCTTCTTTCATCCATTCAGGAATGTTCGTGTACTCATGGTGACCTCTAGTGTCTAAAAGTCATATATATTCTTCAGTTTTTTTTCTTTTGTTGCTGAACTTCCTTCAGCAAGAACAAAGCAGGTGTTTGTACATCTGTTCAAAACTATAGCTCTTTATTGCAAAATCAACACAACTGTAACTTCCTCCACTGGACTTTTCATGTGTGTAGTCATCAAATAGTAACTGTGTCTGTGTGTAGCCTCATGCGTGTCCTATTGACCGCATTTCTTTGGCTGAGTGTGACTCAGTTATAGTGAATGACACAGTTGGAAGGGGCCGTCCTAAACTGTCCTCTCAGCAGCCTTGGTCTCATTCATTAAACTGTTGAGTGAAGAGCTGACTCCAAACTTTCTGGAAGGAAATTTGAGGAATCATGAGCTCTGTGAGGTAAGCTGGCCTTCTCAGTCCATACACTAAACTAACAACACCTTGAAAACTATTAGTTTTTCATCAGACATTTTGATAACTTTAATAAGCAAATTATTCAAATGATCACGATTAAAGCAATTATGTAGTTACAACATGTATCAGAGAGACTGACATGATACAGTATGGTTGGTATTATTCAATACACATGACAGAAAAGATACATTAACTCTTAGAAACTGCAAAAATGTATACCTTGTGCTTAAGTGTAGGTAGTTTCTGTTCCTAATGAAACTGGTCTAGAACTCCAGTCTGAGGGTAAAAATATGTATTTTAAAACATGTCATTTCAATTGTAATGATAAATCAATGATAAATCCAAAGAGACTGTATGTGTTATGTGTTGTGTAATTTTCTCTTTCATTTTTACTCCAGAGGCTTCTTCCGTGGAGCCTGGTCATCTCCAGTGAGGCTGGATGGGAAAACAGTGATAATCACTGGTGCTAATACAGGAATAGGCAAAGAAACAGCACGGGACCTGGCCAAAAGAGGTACAGGACTTCAGTATTGTTATTATTATTATTATTATCATTATTATTTGCAGTAGTGGTAGTAATGGTATAATCATGGTAATCATAATAGCACAGACAGTACTAGTAACAGCAATAGTAATAACAATAGAAATTGTAAAAAAAAGTAGTACTAATTGTATTAATAATAAGTTTATTAATTAGTAATTAGTATGTTTATTAATTAGTAATGAAAATATTATTAATCATAATTGTACAGTTAGTAGTAGTCAGTATAGATCTATGCTTATCAATCACAGAAAGAAATTTTAACAACATTAAAACAACAGCAAGTCATAGCAGTAGTGCTAACAGTAATAGTTTGTCATATTAGTAATATTGGTAATAGCCAAGGTTGGTCAAAATGCTTTGAAAAAGTAAACAGTGAATACACATATTCAGAATACATTTAAATACATTTAGAATACATGTTGATAAGACACATGGGAAAAACTCTGCTGTAACTTTTACTTAATTCACGCTGTTCCTCACTGTCACTGGATGGCAGTTTTCTTCATGTAATTCTTCTGTTAATATGTTTCATGCAAAGTTTGCTTATCATTTAAATTGAGTTCTGAAATTCTTAATTTTTTTCTGTTCTCTTTCCTTGCCTGCTTCAGTCCACTGCTACTCCCACACTCCTCCAAGCAGGAGTCTAGTACAACATCAGTGCTAAACTTAGCATTCGCAAATGTCCACTGAGGAATTATTCATTTGATCATCTCTCAAAAGAACTGAGTAATGCAGAGATAAATAACCAACTCCTTACACTCAAGCTTTAGCAGTAACTTCAGTGTTTGTAAAGAAGCTGTTAATCATTTCCTCTTTAGAGTTCACCTAAAGAGCATGTTTGCTGCATGCTGTCTGCTGATTTTAAAATAGTTATTAAATAAGCACTGATGGTGTTTCTTTTAAAGACTTATTTGTATTTTGTGATTGAGTATTCGTAAAGCACTCTCCTAAAAATATAAACAGTAACTGAACTCTGAATACTGTCTTTACAAAATGTAACTTGGACTGAATACAGATACTTCATTTCTGTATTCTGAATACGTATTCTCAATACTTGCACTCTGTTACATCCCATCCATGGCAATAGCAGAAGTATTAGTAAAAATAGTAATTGTTGTAGCAGTAATATAAGCAATAATAGAAGTATTAGCATAGTAATAGTAATAGCATTAGTAGCACTATAGTAATAGTTTAGCAGTAATATTAGCATTAGATGAAGTATTGGTAGCAATAGGCATAGCTTTAGCAGTAATATTAGCAATGGATGAAGTATTAGTACTAATAGTAATAGCTTTAGCAGTAATATTAGTAGATGAAGTATTAATAGTAATAGGAATTGTTCGGTAGAAGTGTTAAATGTTCCTGCTTCTGGACAGAAAGTGTTTTTTCTCATCATTCAGAGATCCTGTGGTAAATGTAGTGAATGCTGTGTGGATGAATATAAATAACACTGTATAGTATCATTAGATGTCCTGCAACGGTGCCGCTGTATACTTTAGTTTGTTTGCACATGGAACTCAGCACCTGTCAGCAAGAGTAACAAAGCAGAATATCATTTATTCAGAGGGGATTTGCTGAAACATTTGCATTTTCTTCTTTGGTGTATTGATGTTTTGTCATCACAATAAATAAATTACCCTGTCAAAACTAAGTTTTCACTCAGGGCCTGGTCTAAGCTTTGTGTGGAAACTGTCCCTGGACTTTTCCGACACTTATTCAGTGTATTTTGTTGTCGTTCAGTTGTTGAACTTTAAAGTGAGGTGCAGTTTTGGACGTCCAACAGTCCAACAGAGAGTTAGATCTACCCAGAACATGTAGATTGTTCTTTTTTGTTTTGTTGTTGCTTTACTGTAGATTACAGCCTTTCTTTCAACTTTTTTTCTTTGTTTCTTCTTTCTCTTTTTCTCTTTCTTCCTTTTTTCTTCTGTTGCCTCATCTATCTTGCATCTCATGAGGGCACAGCATTCATTTGTCATGCATGCACTTTACTGCCACATGCAAATCTGTATGGGCTGCCTATATTGGTATGAGAACCGCATGCAATAGATAAGATTCTCACATTTTCTCTGGGTTGTCTTTCTCAGGAGCTCGTGTTATCTTGGCCTGTAGAGATTTGGAGAAAGCAGAAGCAGCTCGAAAGGAACTGGTGGAGGATTCTGGAAATCCAGATATTGTAGTGAAGAAGTTGGATTTGTCAGACACCAAATCAGTCAAAGAGTTTGCAGAGGTTATAAACACAGGTATTTAATTTCTCTATAATATCTAAAGCACTTTGAGACTTAGTTATTGAAATACTGTTATTAAAGGTCATTATTATCAGTAGTAGTAGTTGTTGAAGTAGTAGTAATAGCAGTATATTAAACACTATATATTATTTGATGATTAGATTTATATATGTTTAGGTTGGGAAGCTCATCTGGTTCAAAAACATAGAATTGTATTGAATTAATTGTGTTTTGCCCTATTGTATACACAGCGGGGTCCAAAAGTCTGAGACCACAGTGAAAATTTGGATTTTTTTTTTATTATTTAAACTTGGAAAGGAACAACAGAAAGTTTTAGATTCTTTTTAAAAAGGAAAATGAACAAATCTTCATTTTCCCAGCTTACTATTCAAATTTAGGCACATTTCAAAGATTCTACACTTTACTCAATTTGTTATGCTGATAATATCATTTGTAATGAAAAACGTCATATCAAATTTGAAAAGAATGCAAAATAGAAGCATTTTCACTAAAAAGTTGGGATTTTGTCCTGTGTAAATCAACTTCTGCAAAAAATCACTTTTAAAATGGGCCCAGGACTATGATGTTTAAAGGCACACAGTTAACCACTATATATACTCAGACTTTGTGCATCCACACTGAGCTCCTTCATGCACAGAAAAACCATAGGCGCTAATGGTTATATTCTCCCTTGGCATTTCAGAAGAGAAACAACTTAACATCCTCATCAACAATGCCGGCATCATGATGTGCCCGTACTCGAAGACGGCAGATGGCTTTGAGACGCAGTTTGGGGTCAATCACTTGGGTAAGAACCTTCTGTGTCCACTTTTGTCCACTTTCTTCATCTCAGACCAGGAAGACTGATTAGCTGTAGGATGTCCAGACCATCAACAAAATCACATTTACTGCATCCATCTAATCAATTAGTTCTTCATCCATGCCTGTGCTTAATTAACTTATGCAAACCAAGCAGCCATTGTTAGTCTGAATGAACCCAAAATAAGAGCACATTCTTTGTGCTTTCTCAGGTAATTTCGTTAGCTGGCCATGCTAACAGGAAACAACTTACTTACTACCAGTCCTTTCCCCCTCAAAACAGTCACATGTTCACATCCTTTTTCCGATATACATCCTCTTCCATGCATTTACTCTGTTTAGTAAACAAATCAAAAGCAGGATATGTAAGACAAAGCAAACCCCAACATGCTCAGGCACAAGCATCTCTTTATTTATATAGACTGCTACCTTGCTTTTCAGGTCACTTCCTACTCACCTACTTGTTGCTGGACTTAATAAAGAGGTCTGCCCCGGCCAGGATTGTAAACGTGGCCTCGGTGGCCCACACGTGGGGCAGCATCTGTCTGGACGATATCAACAGTGAGAAGATTTACTCTCCCAGGAGGGCGTATGGACAGAGCAAACTGGCCAACATCCTCTCCACACGCTCCCTGGCCAAAAGACTGCAGGGTATGTGTTCCTTATAGGAGTTATTTAACCTTGGGTTAGTCACACTGGGACCTGGGAAGTCCTGGCCAGAACTGCCCATATTTTGGAAAACTGCATTTTCCTTGCTTTTTTCCCAAATGAAAGACTATTTGGTGTTGCATGTTAACATTGTTTAACTCCCCAGTCAATACAGTCCATATATGGAAACAAGCTGCAAAACAGCCATCAGATTTTTTACGATGTCACAAAAACCAGCAAATTTACATATATCCACCTATTCAGCTTATAGCAGTTTAGCCCCATCTGTTAAAGCTGAGGTTATAAGTGTTTCAGCCTGAACTGCGGTTTGAATGAGGCAAATTATAGGGCAGTCAATCAGGACACAGCTCGTTTACATATACAGTCATATGTAAAAGTTTGGGCACCCCTTGACAATTTACATTAATTTCATTACTGCTTATTGGTTGAATTTAGCACACTGGGAAAAAAAACAATAAAACATAAAATGAGGCCTGTACAAAAGTTATCGCACAATTTTTATTTTGTGTTTTATTTTTTTCCAATACATAGAAATTGTGCACTAAACTTGGCAGGAAAATGTCATATTTAAGTTTGTTCCCTGTAAAATCATGTAATGACTGTATCAGTCATGAAGGCACAGTAACAAAAAGAGCCTGTTTAATTCTGGGGTCAGTTTTTAGCACGTGAACTCACTTATAAGTTAGGGTTAGGGTAAAAAGGATTCAAATTTAAGAAAGATATAGGATATGGACTCTTAAAAACACCAAAACACTAATACATAGAATATTAAATGGAAATGATGAATATTTTAACATCAAGTCAGTTCAGTCATTACTGTTTTCAGCCTATACATTAGTGGAAGCATGTGGTGACTGATTGGTTTTCTGATGTGATTGTCATACAATCCATGTCACAGCACACCACCTCAACAGTGCTTAATTGCTCTGAATTTAATAACACTAGACCTCATGCCAGGCATGCATGAGGTAGGCAGGCTTATTACAGCCCTAAATCTAATGGCCAGATAAAAGCTGTTCAGCTAAATATGAGGGCTACACATTATGTGATTTGCCTTAAACACTATTTGCCTTAAAATATATTGAATCCACATTAGTGAGTCACTGTAACTTTTAAAGGCCTTTATTAGATTGCGTGAATACTTCCAGAGAAACACTGTCATGGAGTTGTGATTGGAAAGGCTGCGCACAGAACAGACGTAAAACAATGTGTCTGATGAGAGGGATTTGCATATTGCCACTTTCTGAGATATCAGAACTGCAAAAGCCAACACCTAAATAATGTTTAACAAGTAATTAATTGCCCAACTTTTCCAGCAGGAAACGAAAAATAAAAGCAATCACATTTTCTACAGGAAATTTTTCTTGTTGTTGTCTTGATATTTAGTCACTGGAGTTTCCTATAGAGGTCTGCAAACCACTACTTGAAGAAAAACCTTTAATAGTTTGGCCAATCGAGTTCAATAACAGTATGGAAAAAAGGCTACCATGAAACAGATCATTCGATTGGCTTAATCAATGATAAAGCCAGTTTGATGTTCTTCTTTGTCTTCTTCTCATTACTATTCTGTGCTTTTTTGGTACCATTTTCACAGGTCACAGTGTTCGAGCTAGAACTACGAAACTTACGCATGATCATAGGGCCTATACGGGAATAGTGTGCTTATGTTTTTGGGGGACTAAATCACCCATATGGTTTTTGTACTTTGTTAGTTCAAACACGTTAGTAATGGCCTAGCAGCACAGCAACTCCTTAGTAACCACCCAGGGTGCCATAGCAATGGCCTAGCAACACCTTAGGAACCATCTGGGATATCATAGCAACAGACAGGCAACAACTTAGTAATCTTCTGGGATACCATAGCAATGGCCTAGCAACAACTTAGGAACCACATAGGATAACAAAGCAACAGCTTATCAACACCTTAGCAATCACCTGTATAACATAGCAACGGCAAAGCAACACTATAGTCACCACTATAGTGGGGTGGCAACGGCTTTGTCAAACTAACTATGTTCACGAAATTTCCCCCTCTAGTTTATATTATTGTTAACCCCACTTATCAGAAAAAGTTGGGACAGTATGTTAAATTCGATTTAAAACTGAAATCAGTGATTTGTAAATTAATTTTGACTTGTATTACATTGAAAACAATACAACAGAACATTATTCTATGTTTTACCTCATGGTTTTTATTGTTTTTTTTTAAATAAACACTTACCAGAAATGCAGGCATGCCAGTCCAGCATCTGCACCCTCTTCTTCCACAGCCACGCCTCTGTAATGTGTGATTTTGAATTGTCTTGTTGAATGTCCTTGGAAAAGATGTCGTCCTGAAGGCAGCATATGTTGTTCCATAATCTCTATGAACTTTTCAGCATTGCATCACATAAGTGTAAGTTACTTTGCCAAGGGCACTGACTCAACCCCATACCATGACAGACTGTGGCTTTTGGACTTGTTGCTGGTACCAGTCTGGATTGTACTTTTCGTCTTTAGTGTGGAGCACACAGTGTCCGTTTCTTCCAAAAAAAAACCCTGAAATACTGATTCATCTGACCACAATACACATTTCCACTGTGTGATGGACCATCGCAGATGCCTCCGAGCCCAAAGAAGTTGGCAGCACTTCTGGATACAATTAACATAAGGATTCCTTTTGACACAATAAAGTTTTAAATGGCATTTGTGAATGTAACTACATATTGTAGTGCTTGACAAAGGTTGGCCAAAGTAATCCTGAGCCCATGTGGTTACATCGCTTATAGATGAATGATGGCTCTTGATGCAGTGCTGTCTGAGGGATCAGAGAGCAGTTATTCAGCATAGGCCTGCACCCTTGCCCTTTACACACTGAAATTCCTCCAGGTTCCTTGCATCTTTTGTTATACACTGCAGAGGGTGAAATATCCAAGTCCATTCCTATCACTCTTTAAAGAACATTATTTTTAAATATTTCAATAATTTTCTCACACATTTGTTGACAAAATTTTAATCCTTGGCCCATCTTTGCTTCTAAAGGACTAGGCCTTTCCTGGATGCTGGATGATTATAATCACCTGTTGGCATCACTGGTTTCAAAACGCATCATTATTTAACTCTTTTACCTCCAGACTTAAATTGCCAATTTCCCAACTTTTTTTTTGGAACATATTGCAGGCCTGAATGGCAGGAATGGGTGTAGACAAATGAAATAAAGTTGACCAGACAAAGCATGAAATATCTTGTGTTCATACGGTGTGCAGTGAAATACAAGCCAAAGTAAAGTTTACAAATCACTGCTTTTTTTTTACATACCTTTTCAACTTTTTCTAATTTGGGGTTGTAATTTATGGAAGTCTGGGGAAGCCATGAGCTGTTGCTATTATTTTCTGGATTGTTATCTTGAGATAACAAGATAAGTAACTCATTATTTCAAGATAACAATTTTGTTATCTTGAGATAACAAGATAATTAACTCATTATCTCATGATAATAACAATCCAGAAAATTGTAACTACCTCATGGCCTCTGTGGACCTCCATAGTAATTCCAAACTTTTAAACAGTATATTTTAGGGGCAACAGTTATTACTGACTTTTGATTGGAAGCACATCATGGTCATCCATAAGAGCTCATTAGTACTGCGCTGGGTTTAAAGTTAAACAGTATGAAGATGATCAGTATCACTCTGTGTCTGAATGTTCTGGGTTTTTGTGTGGCTGACTGTGTGTGTGGCGTTTTGTAGGCACTGGTGTAACAGTGTACTCACTACACCCTGGTGTGGTGCAGTCAGAGCTGTGGAGAAACCTCAGTAAGCCCATACAGATCGCAGTGAAGATCTTCAGCCCCTTCACCAAAACTACTGTGCAGGGGCTCAAACGTCCATCTACTGCGCTGTGGAGCCACAGCTGGAGGGAGAGAGTGGGGGATACTACAGGTACAGAGCACAGTACTGTAACAGAGCCATACGCATGACTCGGTCACTACTGAAAATGAAAGAGGAACCAACTATGTTACAATATAATATAATAATAATAAAGGCGTATTTTTCCTCCGAGGCTTCAAGCCATCATTCTGAATGCTCAATGTTAGTAACTTATTTGACGAGTGCTATTTGTATTTCAGTCCTCTATTTGGCTAAATACTGTCGTGGCATGTTTATTTATTTTCAGTCTGATTTTGTTTATGTTGAATATGGAAAAGCTGAATTATGTGAATCTTAATGACCAGTATTATACATATAATTGTTATACATACTCTTAAATAAACGTTCCTAAGCCAGAATAACTTTGTTTACAAAGCAATAGCAAACCAGTTAGCGAGGTAGCTGATGTTCTGTAAAATTAGAGGCTAACTAGAACAAAATAAATAAAAATAAAACAAACAGAAAACATCAACTGGCAATTTTATGTATTGCTGATTGATTTGGATTCTAACAAGGTTCTAACAGCATTTCAGCATTCTCCATCCAGATTGACTACTTCTTGTTTTCTGACCAAAAGCCAAAAAACGGTGTAACGTCAACACCTCAAAATGAAACCAAAAACATACCTTTAACTTTTTCTCCTCATCTTCTCATTTTTGGGGAAATTACTAACCAGTCGCTTTTTCACCCTCACTCCAGTGTCTTATTAGACAAATAATAATGATAACTTGCAGTAATTACTTATAAGCTGTTAGGGGACCCATGGTGGCCAAGGTGCCCTAAGCAGCCGCTTATGTCATTCCTTAGGTAGAGCAGGCTCTGATTTACAGCTGTATGTAATATTTGACTCTGTGGATGTGCTTTGCTTGCAGTGGCTGTGCACCAGCGAGATGTTCCAGAGAAGCCTCTGATGATGAAACAGCTCAGAAGCTGTGGGAGCTCAGCTGTCAGATGCTTGGCATTAACTGGGACTGATAGGTTGAATTTAAGAAAACGTTTAGTACACAATGTTTGAAGCGTACAGTGGGCAATTTGAGTGCATGTAAGAGAAATAAATTGTTTTTTTTTTGTTGCTTTGTTGTAACTTAAATCTTATGTTCCCCTTCCCCTTATATAAAAAAACTGCATGCAATTTGTTTGTTTACTCACTATTGCTATGGCCCAACCAAGCTGATGCTGTAATACAGGCTAATGCTTGAAGTATATCATGAAGATATTGTGTCAGTTCTGCACAAATAGTGATTTAAGGGAGACAATAAAGATATAATGGGGGAACAGTTGATACAAGCCTAAGGGCGTTTGCTCAGTACACACTGCTGGTAGATGCAGTACTGCATGTAAGTAATGCTGGTTTTTGGCATTTTGCTGTCTATTTAATGCATTTAATGAACAAATATATTCATTTTGCAAATAAAGTAAATATATAGTTGGGTCATTCTACAGAAACATTCACTTTTTATATATCCATAGGAGTCACTTTTTCATCAAAAATGCATTGCACAAAATGGCAGCTATAGAGCATCAAACCACATGTTGTCAATCATATATCTAAAATATGTAAGTTAATCCATTTGTATTCTATTTTTTCACAGTCGCCTAAAAATAAAGTAGGTCACATCAGTGACTTCAACCAAAAGCTCCATATGAAATCATGAGCTAAATGATAAAAGTTTCTGATAACTGTAAGAGACAGCTGTTCTTCATAGGTCTGAAAAAAATAGGTAAAAGGAACTCAAGTGATTTCATCAGTGTGATTTTTATTTCAAAATAAGAGATTCTTTGTTACACAGTAACACCAGTGACACAACTCCTGGGGACCACAACATTCACTTATGCACATTTTAATGCACACTTACTGTTTTATTTGCTCGATGTACCATACTGGAAAAAATAAAAATATGGAATGTGTCCTGTGCAAAAGTTAGGGCAGTTATATACACGAGATTTTCAAAACAAATGTCACATTAAAGTTGTCTGTAGAGGATAAAGGTAAGGTAAAGGTAAATGTCTTGGAGGAAAAATGTTGGACATTGACGTGTCTCAAGGTGAAGGCTGTAGCCGAGGTAAGAGAGGTCTTGCTAACACTGTTATATGAAGACTCCTCTTCACTATGGTTTTATTCAGTTTTATTATTTTTATGTTCACACATACGCCTGTACACGTTACGTGTAAAGGTGAAATTTCGCGTTTTGACGAACACGTTTTAACCCATAACTAACCGAAACCTTCTTTGATTTACCAAAAAAACGTGAGATGCTGACGTAGGCTACCGCGGGTGGGGTCGTAAAGGCTACCTCACTTGTTGAAGGCGTTCTGTACACGTAGACTGAAAAAAAATTGGCTGACTTCACTACATATGACCATGGCCTATGTAATTATGTTGTTATACTCCATTTTAATATTTATACAATGTAGGCGGTTACTATTCAACCTCAAAAGTCCAGAGAAAGGGGACTGATACTCTAATTCAGTATAAGGGTGGTAGGCTGGAGAAAAAAAAAGTTTTCTGTCATTTTACAAATTTCACATTCATTGGCATGTTTTTTTTTATCATGATTATTATATATTTTTTTTATTTTTACATGTCAGATCTAACAGATCAGATATATGGATTTCCCAAAATGCAGCGGTATTGATTACTTTTATTTTGAAAGTGATGCTTGCACTAGCTTTTGCGTCTTGACACTCGAACCCCAAAATGTACAAAATATGTTTTAAAACGCGTGGACATATTCATGTCAACATGTTAACACAAGAATTTGCGTCAGTCATTTTCTATGCTTAATAAAAAAAAAAGTCAGAAAGTACACATCCATTAAACTGTAGAGTAGATTGGACCAGACAAAATCATGGAAACATAAGACGAAAACAGGGTCTGGTATTTCCATTATTTTGCCTACTCTTTAGACATCTAGTAAGTAGAAAAGTGAGTGTAGGTACAAGGGAGGTGTTTCAAGTAAACTGGCAATTAACCGAGAGAAAGGAAGGAAAGATGTGCTGGAGCAGAGCGGAGATATCTTTATCTATTTTTTTTTAACAAAATGTCCTTTTAATTCAAGGCGTACTAAAAATAACAGTTTAGTGCCACACACTTCTAACTTTGCATTCCAGGACCCTTTCCTGAATTTGGAAATAAGTAAATCAGGTACGTGAAGGTGATACTAACCTAACTAAGTGGAGACATTAGACTGGACATAAACGTAGGCCTACATCGAAATAAAATAACGAGCAGCAGCTGTTTTAGAAGGTGTTTGTGACCAAATGGTGCTGTAGGTTACTGAGTCATTCACACAAAACTTTTCAGAGTCTGAAACCTGAAAAAAACAGGTTTTTGAGGAAGAACCGTAGCACTAGACCTTTAGCAGGCACGTTAGCTGCACATACACTCGATAAACAGGGCGGCGCAGTCCCCAAGCGCCACTCTGCGCATGCGCCTCTCTACGCTACGTCAGCCTTTTGGTCTGGTTTAGACCTACGTGGCTTTAGAAAGCATAAAGAGCTGCACCGCTAACATCGCATCAAACCTTCGTTTACGAACACAGGTGGGTACTTTAACTAATTTTCTACTTCTACAAATCGTTTATTAAGGTTTACGAAGTGTAAGTGTTTTAATATGTGATCGTATAACGTGCGTCACGTTAACTGGTTGGCTAGCATTAGCGTTAGCTCGCTTTTCGCAGTTAACGTTACACTTTCCTCGACCTAAATGTCAGCCTACATGTTCAACGTTAGCTAACCTAGTTACATAAGATAATTCAGCTTGAATATGTATGTTGAAGTGGCTTGTCTTAATTCGGTTTAGTCAATACATGGCTGAGTTGAAACATTTTGGCCATTTTACGCCAAAGAAAGCTAACCTAGATGTGTTGCTACTGAAAGATTTTCGTCGCGTACTAAAAGCCCGCAGGCCTAACGTTATAATTCGTATAAACAGTTTTCTGTTTCTGAAACACGACCTCTGAAAAGGAAATCTGAGTCCAAACAGGCAGAGGGCAAACCAGTCTAAATATCGGTACTTCTGAGTCTCGGATATTTTTATACTTCTCATAGTTTTTCTGGGCTAGTTAGTGTGGAGAGTTAATGGTCGTCGCTCAAACATAATGCTTGTCTAAGTTGTTGTAGCTAGACGAGGCTCCCTGTCAGCATGAGTTTAAGGAGATAAACCCATGTTCTCCAGTTAAAACCCAAGCAGCTCTCTAATGAGACCGTGACTAAGGAGACAGGGGGCACTATATGAGCTCTGTTGTACCCAAAAACGTATGAACGCATTTAAAACGCATTTAAAATCTGTTTTTCAGTAGCATTAGCTAGTATCAACACATACCTCAGATTTAGGTTTGGGATTGGCTCAGTCCATTTCATAGGAAATCTTTGGTGGGGGAAAAAAGGCAAATGTCCCTGAACTGGCTAGTTTAACATCAGCCATGAAACATTCCTTCAGTTTGATTTTTGATGATGTGTGTATATTTCTCCCCTCAGCCAAAGCCAACATGGATCAAGTAATGCAGTTTGTTGAGCCCGGGCGGCAGTTCGTGAAGGACTCCATCAGGCTCGTCAAAAGATGCACAAAACCAGACAGAAAAGGTCAGTAATGCACTGTTTCATTTAGCAGTTCTAATAAGAAGTGGAACTAGGCTTAATCTAGGTCTGGAAAAAGGATTGGTTTCCCAAACACAGCATTGTATTGAATCTTGCCAGCAAAGGACTTGTCTGGGAATGTCTTGATCTTTTACATTATTAGTTTTGACTAGTGAAAGGTTTCCTTATTTAATTACTTAAAATTAGTGCCTTTAGTGAACTATGATATAAAGAGCTAAATAATTAAAGAAAACATAAGAACTCTAATTGTAATTTTGCTGTAAATTAATGTTCTTTGTGCCAATAATGTGTCTCCTTTTCTGCACTTTCCACATTGCAGAATTCCAGAAGATTGCCATGGCGACGGCGATTGGATTTGCTATCATGGGTTTCATCGGATTCTTCGTCAAACTCATCCACATCCCTATCAACAACATCATTGTGTAAGTCGCCCTTTAAATAAACAACCAAACACAATTGCTGCAGTTTTCCAGTCATGTGTTAAATTTTATTCAAATTAAGCTCGAGTATAATATATGAAAGTGCATCATTAAAAATAGGTGAACATTGGCATACAGTACACCATCTTGGTCCAGAGTTTTTCTGTGCATCACATATTGAACATTTCACATTCTGTGCTGTGGCATCAGTGAAGGACTTGCTTTTCTCTTTTCAGTGGTGGTTGAATCATTTGCATCCTGAAGCTGTTTGGACCTCAGGAGCATGAAGCAGTGTTGGGTGCTGGGATGGGAGTGAATTTGTAAATTCATTGTTCTTTTTATTTGTGCAATTTTTTTTTGGCTGTGTTAATAAATCATATAAAACTGTCAACTCTCTTTTAATAAAAAAGGCTAAAGCTTGTGTTAAGGCACAATTAGCTGTATGACTGAGTCTCCTGAAGAGATGTCTTCTTTTAAAGCTTTTTAATCCCCATACTCCATAACAGAGGCCTGTCTGTGGTGATGGTCACAGGTTTTCTTCCCTGCTCGTCGCCATGGTCCTCGTAGGTGTTAGATGTACTGACAAGCTTGCCAAACTCCAGCACTGTGTTGTCTGTAAATGGGGACAATGAAAACATTTACTGAGTCTTTTTTAAAAAATTTAGACTGTTTTCAAACTGATTTCATTGTCATGTCATTTTTTGCCACTGTTCTAACTAAACAGTCCTACCAAAAATAATCCATACTGCACGGTGTAATATTTATTCTCAGTTTCTGTGTGGGGCAACTGCCCCTTGCTCCATTATTTTACAATCTTAAGTGATGTATGACAACACAACTTTATCAAAAACATTTCATTCAGAACTCTCTAATTTCTAATGCAAATTGCTAGAGAAAATATTAAGATCCAATTAAAATACTGACTGTGGACCTCCTGAATGATGGATGTCACTAAAGTAATAAACCCTTAAAGAGTGATTCTGAAGAAATAAACAACAAACACTTGATATAACTTCCCTCCTATACAAAAGGCACAAAAGGTGCCACAAGGGTTCTCCCACTGAGCTATGTTTGAAAAAGATTTGTGAGGGTGTAGAAACTTCTAAAGAACCGTCACATAATGTAACGATTCTCTACTAATTTAAGGATCCTTCATAGAACCTTCAGCCATTCAACCAGTGTAGGTGCTAAAAAAAAAGGGTGGCTAATGTTTTGTCAACTGCTACTTTATATTCCACTTTATCTTTCCTTTTTTCTACTTTCCTAAGCACTAAAGGACTGTAACGCATGAACACTCGGGGCTACTGAACCACACCAAAAAATGCAGACCACCTTGGAGATGAACTTGGAAATGTTATGAAACCTCAAGTCTTAGAAATCTGTCAATGGATCATCAGTCTAGCTGTGCATTTAGACAAAGACAAATAAAACAGTGAATCAAACACACCAACTAAACCTAGTAATTAAAGTAATTAACTGGTGACTTGAATCAGATGTTTTGAGCAGAATTTCCAAACTGAGCTGGACTGTGGCCCTCCAGGACTGACACTGGTGATATACAGAACAGTGTAAACGTCTCAGGCCATCTCAGAAAATGATGAGCAAAACATTTATAATACAAATATACAATCCATTGTGCTTGTTCCGTATTGCAAGTGTTAGTTCTAGTTTATACAGTCTTTCATGAAATTAAATCAGTTGTGCTGCTGATGGAATAGAACAAATCCAGATGATGGTTGGAGTGCAGTGAGAGTCAGAAACGTCTTATTCTTCTCAACAGCATATTAATAATTTTAGAGAAAAGAAAAAGCATAGTTATATTTTAGTGTATGTCTTTATATGTATTTATTCTAAAGTTATTTAATGTTTTTTTTTTTTTGCTGGTAAACACACCCTTACTGCCGAGATAAATAGTTTTAAACCATTTTCTTCGGCTGCCTAAGACTTTTGAACAGTGCTAAGTATCTCCAAGTCTGATCGTGGAGGTCACAGTTTGGCGATTTCCCTGCTCAAACATGCCTGATTCAACTTACCTTTTAATTACCAGGTTTAGTTGGTGTGTTTGAGCAGAGGAATCACCAAACTGCTAAACTCCAGGACCGGAACTGATGCGCCTAGCTCAGTGATCACCACCCTTCCTGAAGAGCTCCCTACCACCTATGACTGAACACAGATCTTCAATCCACTTAATTAATTAGATCAGATGTTTTAGATTTGGGCTGAAGCTGATTTCTACACTACAGTACATCTCTGGGAGCAGGGTTAGCTCTAGGGTTTAAAACAGTGGTGAGAAATCTGTGGAATTTGAGCTGAGTTGAAAGGTACATTTTCAGCTGAAAAACCAAGCACATGGTGACATCTGCTGGTTAGAGTAGGGCCTGCAAGGAGTTCAGTATTTTGGACAATGAGGTGGAATGGAAGACAATTTCACTGGATAAAGTTACTTAAACCAAGTAAATATTTAGAAATAGGTTGAATAATCTAATAATATTCTTACAACTAGGGGTGGGAATAATAATAAGATACTGTCACAGTATCTTATTCGGCTATGATACAATTATACTGTGATATTTAGATATGACTTTGCAATGTGTTGCAATTTAAATCTTTCGATTGCAAATTATTACTCCACAATAAGATTTTGCTTTATGTAAAGCATTTTACTCTTTTTTAAATTTTACTTAAATCTTTTCTGAATGATTTGCACAGTCAACAGGAATCTGTCCTAACATTTTACATAATTACATAAGCTTTTATTTGTGAAGCAGCCAAACAACATTCAGAACAGACTTTTTAAAAATATATTTATCACTTTCATCCAGAGAAGTGTACAATGGCAAGTGCATGTAATGTTAGGAGTCTTGCGTTATTAAGACTCTTATTTTTATGTTATAGTATTATTAGCGATTCCAGCCTGAGCAGTAAAACCTTGGAAACAGTGCCATCCTGTGGACTAAGACAGAAATGCACTTTGGTAATGTATTACCTATGGGCTTGAAGGGGCACTCTGGCCAAAATGAAAAATGTAACCATTGCTTCATCTGTGGTAAACACAGCTCCTTGCCTCCTACAATGGTGCCACAGTCATCTATAGAGTGAGATTTTCCGGTTTAGGAATAGTATAAAAATCCCCTTCTTATGTGGCATTCGCTAACAGGCTAATGCAGAAGGAAGCAAGACAGCTTATGGCTCTACTAGAAAGCTGAATATTACATATTATTATAATTATAATATCACTACCATAGTATTTATTAGCCTTTACATCAGTCCATGCATATAAAATTGTGAATTCTGTTAAACGGATGAGGCTGATTCATAATCAAATATTAAAATATTGATACTTGGGCCTCTGTATATTGATACTACTTTTAAACCAAAGCATTGTGATATTATGCATTCCTATATTAGCCATTCCTACTAGCAACAATCCCATAATGAGATAATATGAATATATTGAAGAATATTTAAGAGCATACCACTTGCCAATATATAATTTTTACAGTGTAAAAGCTGTGAATCAAAAAAACATTATTTTATATGAAATATGAAAATGTTATTTATATTTAAAGAATTCAACATTAGCAACAACAAGCCAAGCACACTGAGGGTCAACAACAAAGCTCTTTTAGATCTCTGCTTTTAATGCTAATTGTAGCCTTGTTTTAGTATAGGTCCTCTGACTGCATGCACCAAGGAAACAAAGACAATTCCATGAAAATATTAGATGAAAATCCTTAACATGGAGTTCCTTGAGGCCAACGGGAGCACGCAGGCAGCTTCTGTACTCCAAGGCTGTTAAACAGACTTCAAAGCTTGACAAAATGCCATAGGACTTCAAACGCTACTGTGATGAGCAAATAGCCACAAGTGACGCCAGAGTTACGCTTTAAGGAACAAACTACTTTTTATCACTCAACCTTTCACTATCTCACGATGACCTTCATAAGTTAATCAAAGGTGATGAGCTGAAGTCAATCTGCAGCAAACAATAGCATCAAAGATCAAACGTCCAGAAAAAAAGCCTACTAGAACTTTCTAATAGAAGATGACGGTTTGACATCTTAGCTTTTTCCCTTTGGATGCTGTTTAAAGCCCACATTTGTAGAGTAAGCTGTGAATATTTTATCAAAAAGAAAGCACGGAACTAGAACTGGGGAAAAACTGTACACAACTACACACGTCAACAACAATAAAGTTCTTTCTTACAGCTTGTCCAACAAACTCTGTCTAAATTAAGATCTCACTGTTATTTGAACTTTTTTTATTGATTGTCACTTCACAAATGCTGTTTTTCTGTTTAAGTCTAATATGATCTAATATCCTGCATCCATGTCACCTATACAAAAATATAGTGTATTTATAAAATAGACTTTATTCCTGTGGAAATGCAGAAGCAGAAAGCCAACCAAAAAAATCCCATTATGTGATGTGATGAGCAAATAGCCACGAGTGACGCCAGAGTTACACTTTAAGGAACTGATTTCGATCACTCAACCTTTCGCTATCTCACAATGACCTTCATAAGTCAAAGGTTACAAGCTGAAATCAATTTAAACAAACAATGGCATCAAAGATCAAACATTCTAAAATAATATTTTTTTATTCCTTCTTATAAATCCACAGGGGTTGAACCAGGTCAAAATGAAAAAGGATGTTAATTTGTCGTCCAAAGGTGCTTTGTAACTGATGGATTTCTGCTTTCCTGAGTATTTTCAAATTGCATGTGTCCTTTTTTGCAAGTATAGGAAAAAAACTTTATAAAAATCTTTATACTCAGTTACATTTTAGTGAGTAACATTTAGTTAAAGCTGCACTATGTAAGATTTGGGGATTTGAGGACATCTTTGGTGAAAATGGGCAAAACGTGTGGAAGAACGTTCTGTAACGTGGGTTGTGCTTCGGACCCCTTCCCCGAGTGGATGAACCTGATTATTGCAGCACGTTGAAAGAGAATTCAAAGAGAACTCAATCAAAACTTGGAGAAGGACATGTCGTCTGAGGATGTAAGTGAATGATCTACTATTGTCATCGTATCTTCATCAGTGTAATGATAATTTTGCATTTGGGAACTGAACATCGTGTCTGACCTTCTTTCTGAGACTTTTAAATGTTTTTTTCAGGCTTTACAGGAAAACTCATATCATACATAACTCATAAACTCATAACACCAGATTTAGCATTTAATAAGACATTTCTCCTGATTTTTCCTAACTACTTTTTTTCTGTTTTAACAAAAAAATCATAAACAGTGCACCTTTAATAATTCCCTTCTAAGATAATCCGCTCGCATAAGGAAAGAGAAAGTCAAAGGAAAATAAGTAAAAAAACAAAACAAAACAGGAGTTTCCAAACCTGGAGTAAAAAAAATGATTAAAAGCTACAGAGAAGATGGGACTCCTAACAACCACCTGAAAGACGTGGTAGACCACCTGAACTGACCATATCAGATAAACAGCACTTAAGCTTTCCTGTTTGAGAGAGAGGAGAAAATCAAACTCCGCTCTTGCTTCAGATCTGAAAAAATCCACAGCCATCCTTCCACTGTTAGAACGCTCTGGGTCTGAAAGCAAGTGTAGCTGTCAAGAAGCCATTACTGAGAAAAGGAAAAAGGAAAAAATCAAACAAAGAAGCTGCTGGCATTCTTAAAACAATGGAATGACCACCACAGTGTCCAGACCTCAACATCACTGAATGTGTTTAGGATTACTTGGATAACGAGAAACAGAAAATTGAACCAACTTCTAAGACTGAACTTTGGAAAAACTGAAAGCAAGTCCTCTTAAAAATGGAAGCTGTAATAAAGGCAAAAAGTGGACACTCTACATACTGAAAAAATGATATTATCTTTAGCTGTTAAGGCTTCTGTGTAATTTTCATGTTTTGTAATGAATAGCCGTTTTGACTTAAATAAATGAAGGGCGGTCTCTAACTTCTGCACAGCACTGTCTATTATTAAACACCTTCAGTGTTTTAGGAAATCCAGCACTGTGTCTGCCGTCCTATTCTTCTGAAGTCCCTAATGGAGGCTTTGAAGGGTTTGAAGGCTTTGAAGATGAGCGAGGTTCATTCAAATGGAAGTGTGCGCGTTTGTTACTCCCCTTTTTCAATCATAAAACTCTCCAGGCAGGACTAAATGCACGCTGGATGGACACTAAGGCACACTGTATACACTGAGGGGTTTTCCATGTGTATGTGAAGCCTGAAGCCTGGATCGGTTTCCCATCCATTTGCATCTGCACGGCAATGGCACCTACGACAGGGAGGCATTAAGGTGGAGAATATTCATGAGCACGTAAACGCGTTTTCATTTTTCGGAAGGAGACGGCACTAGTGGCGCCGACTGTGAACGCATGCAAAGTAGCAGCCTGGCTTGACAGGCAGATGAGAAGTCGACAGATGGGTCTTCAGGCATTGCCCACAGACACACAAGAGGATGTGCTAATATCTTAGCGCCACAGCTAAGCGCCAAGTCACATTAAAGCAGCAGTCAGCCTTTCTCAGGGCCTCTCTGAAGAGAGAGAGAAAGAAAAAAAGCCCAGACAGGCACACATGCAGGGATTACAGCACTCCTTATGTATTACACTGATATATTCAGTGTGCTGTTCTACAGTCACATCGTAGCCTCTGAGAGAATATGAGACATATGGAGCAGATGTGACTTCAGCTGCATTGATCTACACTTTCTCTCTATAGACAGTGCCTGGAGCGCTTTCAGGTATAGAAGAGGAACGATTTAGGCTGAAATCAGTTTTGTTAGGCTCAATTAAAGCGGAATAGATTTAGATTTGGATCGAGAAGACTGGTGCTACTCTTAAAAAGAAGAGTTCTTCAAGGGTTCCTTAGTAAGGACAGTAGGCTAACACTTTATTTGAACTCTGATGTATAACACTGACATTACCATGCTGTCACATGCTGTTATAAGTTGCCATGACAAGTTTTCAGTCAGTAATATAACACTGTCATATAACCATTACCAGTCACTGTCATGCCAGATGCCATAATGTTTGATGTTATGACACCTCATGTCATGTGCTACACAATATGTCCAAAAGTATGTGGACACCCCTCCTAATTATTGAGTTCAGGGTGTTTCAGCCACACCCATTGCCAACAGGTGTATAATGTCAAACACACAGTCATGCAGTCTCCATAGTCAAACGCTGACAGTAGAACGGGTCGTAATGAAGAGCTGTCTCTTTAATTGTGGCATTGTCATATGATTCCATCGTTGCCACAGTTTGCCACATCTTTGTCAGTTCATGAAACCTCTGACCTGCTAGATCTGCCTCTGTAAGCAAGATCAGCGCATGAACTGTTTGTTGGGAACTATGTGAAATGGCTTTCCATGGATGAGCAGCTGCACACAAGCCTAAGATCACTATGCGCAATGTCAAATGCCAGCTAGAGTGGTGTAAAGCATGCCGCCACTGGACACTGGACTCTGAAGTAGTGGAAGAGTGTTCGCTTGAGAGGTGATTCATGCCTCACTAACTGGTAGTCTGATGGAACAATCTGTTTTTGCCAGATGCCAGGACAATGCTACCTGTTGGTATGCATAGTGCCTGTAAAAGTTTGGTGGAGGAGGGATAATGGTCTGGGGCCCTGTTTTTCAGGGTTTGGGCTCGACCCCTTATTTCCAGTGAAGGGTAATGTTAATGCTACAGCATATAAAGACATTTCAGAGAATTATATGCTTCCCACTTTGTGGCAAAACTCTGGGGCAGGCTCTTTTCTATTCTAGCACGACTGTGCCCCAATGCACAAAGTGAGGTCCATAAAGACATGGTCTTACGAGAATGGTGTGGAGGAACTCCAGTGGCCTTTCCAGAGCCCTGACCTGGACTAGACAGACTGCAGATACATGACAGTGTGAGACAAGTGCAGAATATACAACCAGAATATACAACATACACAATAAATACACAGAAAAATAAATACACATAACAATAAATACTAGATAGGACAACAAAACAATATATGAATCAGCAACATATATATGTGTATACACAAATACATATACACACATGGATTGCCATCAAAGCAGCATGTGAGTGCAAACACTGTTAACTGTAAACTGTACAGAAAGACTGAGGTCTCATAGCACCATATATATTAAATAGTTAAAGAATTTAAAATGCAGGTGTGCAGCGGTGGAACAGGGGTGTGTGATCAGTCTATGGTGGATGCTGGAAAGGGGCTACATTAGTCCAGATGGATGTTGGAGGTTATCCGCCTCAGGGGAGAAGCTGTTGCGGAGTCTGGAGGTGGTGGAACGGATGCTCCAGTACCTTCTGCCAGATGACATGAGGTTGAAGTGTCTATGAGAGGAGTGGGAGGGGTCATTCACAATGCTGCAGGCTTTGCAGATGTAGTGCTTGTGGTAGATGTCGATGGTGGGTAAAAACACCCTGATAATCTTCTCAGCTGTCACAATCAGCTGTAGGGTCCTGTGGTCAGAGACGGAGAAGTTCCCATACCAGACAGTGAGACAGCTGGTCAGAACGCTTTCTATTGTCCCCTTGTAGAATGTAGTGAGGATGGAAGGTGGGGAGGTTTACTCTCTTCATCCTTTGCAGCAAGTGAAATGTCTACTGGGCTTTCTTGGCTAGGCAGGTGGTGTTAAGGGTTAGCGAGTGTGAAGAACCTTTAAAAAGCTTTAAGAACCTTTACATAGTTTAAAGATTCCAATTTAAGGATTCTTCCTAATTCGTTACATGGAGGTTCTTTGCCTACTGAATCTATTATTATTATTATTATTATTGTTGTTGTTGTTGTTGTTGCTATTATGAGGCTTATTGTTAACATTATCATTTATAATCATAATGGAGAACCTGCTGTTTATAATTACTTACCCTTTAAAAATGGTTCTATGTAGCACCAAAAAGGCTTCTGTCATGCAAGTCATAGAACCTTTTTTTTGGAACTACACTTTTAGAAAAAAGTACCACAAATAGTTCTTTGAGTCATTTAATGAAAGAACTACTTTTGGTTCCATAGAAAAAAATTTGAAACAGAGATTAGTGCGAAGAACCTTAGTGTGAAGAACCTTTTAAAGGCTAAAAGAACCTTTACTTAATATAAAGGCTCTTTACCATTTTAGGAGCTTTACCTAGAACATTTTCATTCTGTGGAGGTTTAAAAAAGGTTCTTCACACTGACACATCAGAATCCTTTTTGGCACCTTTATTTTTAAGAATGTATAGTAGTGGTTCTCAAAACAGAGTTCTGGAATAACTGAAGTCTGGAGAAAGACCACGCCTGAAACTACTCCTTCTCACTTCTTCATCACTCCTTCTTCTCGTCACAAAATTTCACACCCCACCACATCCCCTTCGAATAAACAGGGGGTTTGGCCTGCAACCCGCAGAGACTGCTCAAAACTCCAGCCCAAGTTCCTCAGAGTTCCCTTCCTCTCATCATTTCCCTCTACTCAAGGTGTGGTCTGCATTCACAAACTGGTTCTCAGGGATGCCCAAAGGGTCCACATTTTTGATCTATCCTTGTATTGGGAGCTTTGACAAAAAAAAATGTGGACCATCTGGAAGCAGCGAGGACCGATTTGAGAACCATTACATAGAACCCTTTTTGCTAAGAGTGTATCTCAGCATAAAGAGGTCAGAATCATGAAAAAATACTAATTAACAATCTCCTCAGCCTGATTCCAATCAATATCTGACACTACAGTGGGAACAGAAATGAACGCTCAGCTGTTATTGATAACGGTGAAGATGTTTGCATGCTGTAATTACGTTTTCAGCCCCAAAACAGCACGCTTAAGTATTCAATATTTGCCGAACAAATTACTTGGGGCCCTAGAGATCGTGGAGAGGTAAGAACACAGCACGGCAGTCAAGCTGCTTCACAGTTGATAATTTTGATGCAAAAGTGCATCAAAACTCAGCATCCTCCGCCCTTATCATCTTCAGGGGAGGCGTGTTTGTGCTAGCCATCTGGTGCACATTGATAGCGCTCCTATTAAATGTTTACGGCTTCATTGGAGGGAGGTTATAAGGCTGGGGTGACAACGCGATGCTAATTCGACCTTCAGATAAGAAAGCCTCCGGCCTCCAGTCCAGAGGGGCTAAAGCCTCCTGCTTTAGCAGAGCAGACAGAATGTAATGGATATGACAAGGGCTCGCAAAGCCAAATCATTTTTCCTCACCCTGCCATCATTTGCAGTCCCAGCAGCCATGAAGAAGCCCAAAAATAAAAACAATCAAACTCAGAGCTGTGGAGCTGAGCTGCACTGAAACGCAAATGGTTCATTCTAGGGCTCCATGGTAAGGATAGAATGCCATGTTGCTGCATATTGCAATGGTGATGTGCTTTGCAATATATTAAAAGCATCTGTGAAGCCTTGATGTGATATGGTTCAATATTTGTCTGTTGATGTGTGTTGATCACTGGGCAGCCTTGATTCTTCTAAACACCTACAGACACTCATCTGGAACTGTGATTGGTCAGGATGCTCACACTACTAGGGCCTGGCCGATATATAGGATGGCCAATAATACTGACAATAACTGACAAATTTAGGATTTACTGGAATCCACAAAAATACCATCAATAACACACTTTTAATTAGCAACCTTTGCTGCATCCTCAATATTCAAACCTAAAATCTCCAGGTGATTTAGTGAAACCTTTAAATTGTATCATATTAGGAACCCAATATGTCAGCCCCTGCTTAGCATTAGGGTTTGACATTTTAGCAATGTTAAATCAGAAAAGCTTAGCTGGGTTGCACGCTTTCCTCAAAGACATTGCCACATACTGGGTATTTACAGCTTGACACAGAAAGAATTCACTTCTAGATCTGTGAAGCATTGAAAACACAAAAATGAAAGTATTTAACATACTATGTACGTACCAAGTATTTAACATGGTATGAGAGGAGACGGTGACTGAGGGAGGGGAGAAAACTCTGAGAACTTGGGTGGGAGTTCTTGGAGGCTTCTGCCTGGAGCTAGAAGGCTGAACTCCCCCTTTTTTGGATGGCGGTAGGACTGACAGACCTGGGGAACAGGATCAAGGTGGGATTGAGATGTGGATTATGAAAACTTTGTCATGGGAAACAGAAGGTAGAGATGGGGATATATAGGGTATTAGACTGGAAGGAGAGGTTTCAGGCATGGTTCTCCCCCAAAATTTCAGCAATTCCATAACTCCATTTAGTTTCAGCTTGTTTTTCATTTTTATCTAGTTTTTGTTGTCATTGGGTGAGAACGCATTTTTTCATGGTCCATACCAAACATCAGAACATGCCTCCTTCTTCTATCTGCATGTCAGTGTTGTCCTGTCGTATACTACCTGTTTTAACATTTGGCTCTTGGTAGACCCTATATCACTGCTATCTGGGTTGTGATACATCTAGACATCAAGTGTCTCTATTTTCATGCAACATAATAGGTAGAATTACATATTTTATTAGGAGTATATTTGAGAGAAATATCTATATTTTATGCTGTGACAGGCCAAAAGAAAGTAAAATAAAAAAGGGTCCTTTTTTTGGTACTAATAGTGGGAAATGTGTAACAGAGTGCTTGAATACCTGGGAAATTCCAGACCAATAAACAAACACCTGTGTGGATAATCTGGCACACTTTACCTGTTGCAATGTGAAGCTGAAACCAAACTAAAACTTTGGGGCAGACTTAAGCAAACAAACTAGGAGTGAAAACAGTCTTAAAGTCCATCAGGCAGATCTGTTTAATAGTGTGACTGCTGCTGGAAGTAACTGTCCACTACTCTGGAGAACTTGGCCAGTCTGTCTGGTGGTCCCAAAGGGCTGGCTTGGGAAACACTGGTATATTTTATCAATACACCAGTAAAGTCATCTCCTCATTCTCCTTAGAAGGCTGTTAAAGGGTCAAAATATGAACTTTGCTACATGTGAGTGAACACTGCTGCGCACTAAATTGGCACCAAAGCACTATCATCCTCACCAAAATACCCCAAACACTAGTAGTAGTCAAGTACATTAGAAATAGCTGGTGCTATACAATAGTGTTGAAGTTTAAAAGTAGACTTACATTCATGCAATGTCATTTCAGTGTTCATGAGTGTCTGCTTGCTATTAGCATGGATGTAGCAACTTCATATTTCGACTCTCACAATTCAGAGGATCCACAGAATTATGCACGTTGGACAAAATGTATTGGGCTTAGGACCATTTTGTTTACCACAGGGTATGACTGCAAAAAATTTGCAATTTTTGCAAATCCGATTCATTTTTCTCATACACACATTCATACTGTTGCTAAGTTGCTATAGATCTAGACATTATGTGTCTCTTATTTCATGCAACATATTGAATTGAATTTATCAATAATATATCTCAGGGATGTGGATTTTATACTACTATGAGAACGGCTTGTGTATAACTTCTTGTTACGGTACTAGAAGGATTTGGGCTAGCTAACCTTAACTATGCTCAAGTCATCAAATATTGTCAATTTGATAGGCTAAGGCCAGTAAAAGGTAAAATAAAAACAGCCACAATGGAGGAAAACACGAAAGAGTGTTTGTCTTCCTGTCAAATTTAAAATGTTATTCATTTTTGTCATAGAAAAGTCCAGCTTAGACCTGGAGTTCCTAATATAGGCGTGACTTTGACTACGGAATGATGCAAAACTTCAGAGGTCTATTATTGTAAGTAATTGTTGTTCTAGGATATCAACACTGTTAGACATTGATATCTCAAAGCTGCACTATGTAAGATTTGGGAATTTAGAGACCTCTCTGGCGAAAATGTAGAATTGCATGCAACATGTGGAAGAACACTTGGATTGTGCTTTGGACCCCTTCCCCAAGTGGATGAATCTGATGATTATGAGCACCCTAAAGTATTAAAGTATTCAAAGAAAACACTTTAATACTTTAGACCTGAGACCTGAACATCAATCCAGACCTTTTTTTGTACCTGTGTGGGTAATGTTTATACGTAAAGATGTATGACGTGGTCCCAAAAATTTCTGCAAAATGTGACCCGACACAGACTATGCATACTGGCACTTCTGTCTTTACATAAACTGTCTCTTGTAAAGTGTATGTTGTATGACAGTGAAGCTCATAAACTCATAAAGGCCTCAAGAGGAGTCAATATGCTTCAGTGAACTTTCAGATGAGAAGGAGAAAGAAAGAGAAAGAAAGGAGTTGATACATCCAGCACTGAATAAAGCACCTACATGATATTTGCCTTTGAGAAAAAGCTATCAGAGAGCCCACATCTTTGCAGCTCTGTTCTTTTAAGAGAGTGAAACTAAAAAAAGACGTTCTTTACACCAAGAGAAATAAAGACGACATCAAAGAAAAATCTGTGGTTTGTCTTTTGCACTTTGGTTGAGGACAGAGGACCTTTTAGAACAGGTTAGGACAATATGTCTAGACATGAAAAATGGCATTGGCTTCTCGCTCTGGCTATAAGGCAGAGAGAAAGATAACAGAAAAAAAGACTACGAGAAGCAAGACTGCGAGGGACTGTGTGATAATTACTATCACAGAGCAAAACAGTGTTTCAATGCTGACTTAGGTGTCATCCACAAACAGTAAAAGGGGTTCTGTGTCCCGCCCAATATTGGAAACAGCTGCATTTGTCCCATCCAAAAATGTTACCATGGGGAGAAAAAAGCACGTTTTACCAGCAAATCAAACAACCTTCTCACTTCATGCTACGTTGTATGTCGGGTGGCACTGGGTCTTCTTTTAGTCTTTGTTAAGGCTTGTGTTGAGGTGTCTGTTCAAAAATAAAGAGCTTCTGCCTAAAAAACATGCTGTGTTTGATTATCCTCCAATCACCAGCTTGATTGGCCTCAGCTTTTGCCTCGTCGGAGCATCTGGTTTGTAGTGAGGTTGGCTTCGCCTTAAATGGTGCAGCAGTTACATTCTGGCGCTAATAACTGACACACCATTTAAGGAGGTTCAAGAAAATTTGAACAAGAACCTGGCGAATAAGAAGCCGACTTCAGCTTGACAGAGAACACAAGTAAGCGCTTCTTCGAGTGTCTCAATACTGTTCAATGCCAGTTTCTCAGATCAATAAACACAAATAATACAATATGATTAGCTTCTCATAAGCCTCTTCAGAATTGTTTTCCAGCAGCTGTTCAGCTCTGTGACTTCAGTGGCAGATTCATAGTAGCAAATATGCCCCCCCAATGCAAACTCACTCCTACGCCCTCGCCATACCACGTGTTTGTACAGAGGAGATATTTTATAATGATCTGAATTTGATAGAAAGTTAATGTTGTGTGCACATTCGTTTTTGAGAGAACACCCTCTCCCCCTTTTGTTGAGTTTATCATATTGAAAAAAAAAAAAACATTTAAGATGTGCCATAACTTTTTCACAGGTTCATGTTCTATTTTTCCAGTATGTTAAATTCAGCAAAAAACAGTAATTAGCCTTATTACAGTGCAGTATTTGATTGTGTCTACATCATAGCAGTTTGTGCTCTTCATGTAATATTTATATAAGTAGTCATACACGGGTAGGACTAAAAAGGGTAAACACTGAATTGTAGCACACCATTTTTATTTGTTGTTGAGTTTGACATCTTGAAAAAAAAGACATAAAATATAAAATTTGCTTTAACTTTTTTTTCCCCCAATATATTAAATTCTGCAAATAGACAGTAATTGTTAGGGGTGTAACGATTCTCTATATCCACAGTTTGGGACAGACCTTGATTTCTTACCCATGGTTCGGGTCATATCTTGTGTGTTTTTTGTGGGGGTAGGGGGTAAATAAGAAAAAAATGGGGAAAAAAGTTTTTTTTTCTTAAATAACCAACAATTTGGATCAATAAAGAGAAGAACACTAAAGAACATGGTATACATCTTGCCCTAACTTGAATTACAATAATAGCTTCATGATTTACATGATTTACACTTACATATAGTCTTAACTGTGGAATGAAAATGGTGGTGGGGGATTGTGGTTCCGTCTTCCAGGATCGTGACACAAGACCGTAGGCATTTGTATCACATATCCAGTCTCGATTTCAGAATCATTACATTCCTAATAACTGTGCATTAAGATGTGCAGATGTGTGTTCTCTGTAGAGCATCTGTTAACTTTTTTTCACTTAGAAAATCAACAAGACATATCATTTGACCAAATGCTTTCACATATAAAAATTCAAGATCAATAGCTATTTCTAAAAAGAAACAGAAATCGCAAACGTTAACTAGCGAAAGAGGCACAACATGTAATATGGCTGCCTGTTACACGGTGAGGTTTTGTTCATTTTTATAGGTTACAGTACATCATACGGTGTCCTACACCACATTGACAAGACCATACGGTTTTAATAAAGACCTGGATGTGCTTTGAGTAGGCTGAGAGACAATTGGATGACTATTGACTTCTGGTGTTTGTTAGCAACATTAGCTTCATAGCTCAAGTTGAAAACCTAAAGAAGCAAAAATTTTGACACCAAACAGGTCTCGGCTGATTGACTACATCTGGGGTAAGTGGAAAATTCTGTACATTTGGATTCAGACCACCAATCCACTGCAAACTGAAACATATCTAAAATGACAAACTAGCATCCCAATATATAAACAATTATCCACTGCATAATTTGGATCATTTGACTGTTTTTATGACATGTGTGTGCACAGGTGAGTGTGTCTATAAGTATACGTGTGAGAGAGATTTGTGATTGACAGTTTCCATTCTGGAGTCAATAATGTGCTCACAGGCCATGCTGTTTGATCGCAAAAGCTTTCATGGGTTTGTTTTGCTTCAATAAAACCAATAAACTCTTTGGATATATGCCCAGGATTTGGGAAGCCACTTTCAAGCGGTTATCTACTGGAGGGTTGAGGTGAGGGTTGTATTAGGTCCAGCATAGTACTGTCCTACGTTGATAAAATTTAATAACACAACATTTACCATATTCATAACTGCACCTGATGATATTTCAGCTAGCATTAAGCATTAATAAAATTGTTGAGCCCAATTACTGAAGTTGATGAGTATAACTAACCTCACATGTTTCGATTGGACAGTTTTGTTCTGTTCTCTTGTAACTGTATCAAAGAGAATCTTACACAGTACAATAAACATAAAGCATTTTTTACAGGTATTTTGAATGTATTTTTGGGCATTTTTTGGTATGAAGAGCAATGAGATGTAGCACATGAACATTTATTAAAGTTTCAAAGTACTTTCACACTCCAGTCCATTCAGTTTATATATATAACTCAAGCTGCAAAACAGTCCATTTTGAATTGTTTTTGTGATGTCATAGAAAACCAAACCATTTACATATATCCACCTATAGTAGTTTAGCCCCACCCACTCATGCTAAAGTTATCATATTTTTTAAGTTGGACTGAAAGCACAGTACAGGGCAGCCAATCAGAGCTGAGCCCATTTACAAATACCAGTGTTCAAGCACAGTAACAGTAAGTGTGAGGCCCTTTTGTCAGAATATAATAAAAAAATACCTTTTACAGGAGTGAAAATCCTTCTGTGAAGTCCTATGGCAGTGGTGCACAACTCCAGTCCTGGAGGGCCAGTGTCCAGCACAGTTTGGTAGTTTCTCTACTTAAACACACCCACTATACCTGGCAATTAACAGGTGAGTGTAATCAGGTGTGTTTGAGCAGGTAAATCTCCAAAATGTGCTGGACACTTGCACTGCAGGATGTGGAGGTGTGCACCCATGTCCTATTTATTTGGTGTAGCAGTGGTGGTGCAGAATTTGATCAGAAAATAGAACGTGTTTTCACTTAACACTTCTCTGTATGTTCTGAAAGTGTTGCCGAATTGCAGCAAGTTGTGCCTCGCAGGGTTAGACTCTTTCGGGACCTCCTTGAGCAGTGGCCTCTCTAAAGTTGTTCTATGTGTGATTCAGCTCCTAGCTGCTTGACAGCTTAATCTTAAAACAGCTCTGCCTGCGCTCCAGTCCGTTCCCGATGATCAGAGTTCCGGTGTGGTTTTACAACGCTGCTGAGTCATGCCCGCATTAGCTTAACAGTGAGCATAATGTGGAATATTGTTTGGCCCCTCCTGAATTACTGTCACCTCAGTCTAAGACAGAGAAAGATCGGAACAAAACTGAACAAAAGGCTGTCATCCCGCTGTTTTATGGAGCCCAAGGCTTTTCCCCAGTTCACAGTCAGTTTGATATGCAAATGGAAAAAGATTTGACACATTGCTCCATTAAGGGACCCTAAAAAAGGGGCCTCGGGGTGCATTAAAGGACAAACCACGATTTATAGAGCAGCTGCAAGCGTGACAGCGCTTGAAATCGATGCTGCACAAATCAATAGCTTTGTGAGTTTGTTTGTAGTCATAATAGTTCACCATAACACGCCATAACAATAGCCAACCAATTACTGTGAGTCTTAAATAGAAAATTACTGTAACATTTGCATGGTAATCATAATAAACTGTCCATTTGCTTCAGCCCATCATCTCTGAGCTTAAGCAACAGTGCACTGAAGCGCTAACCTCAGCAATTATCACCAGCCATGACTCATAGCTGTTTACCGAACAAATGAGACGTTACCTGAGTTACTGCAATTAGACGTGCTGAAGTTCTCAGGCAGAGGTTCAAATGAGTTTGAGCTTTTTCACCTTCAGATATACATCTCCCTTGCAAAATAAACCAACAATTGATTTAAATACCCTCACCACACATTTATGTATCTATTTTAAACCTGACCTAGGAAACAGCATGCCGCAATTTAGAACGGATTCAATGCGGCTCTGTATAATTAAGCTGCTTTCTATTCTTTTTTCAAAAGAACAACCAGTTCCACGCTTGACCGAGGAAACTGATGTTCTACAGAATCCAGCCAGCTTCCACGTTCATTGTGCCCGTTCGAACTCCCGTCTCTGATAAGGACCCACTGCGGAGAAAGCAGCGGGGCTGTAATGTTATTAGAAACATCATGAATTTCATTCTACCTTTGGAAATCCGCTTTACTGATTATATGGAAATTCCACCTGTTTGCAAGGTGCTTAGGCCAGTGCAGCTCCACCTTTCAAATCCCTCTATAAACCTCTCAATGTGATTTAGACTAAAAAAAGGATCCCTTTATCAAGCCTGCAATTCCAAAGCATAATCCCCGGCTGTGTTACGGCAAGCACGGCTGGTCGTGAAAAAAAGTTTAAGCGCAGTGAGGTTCACTCCTGCTGGGCCAGAAACAAGGAGAAAAGAGATAATCATCAGCCCCCATAGCCAGAACACCTTCAAATGACACTTTAACACACTATGACACTGAGAAGGGGTGCATGACTGAAACTATGGCCTATTCACTATATAGTGCATTA
This sequence comes from Colossoma macropomum, assembly GCF_904425465.1. Taxonomy (NCBI): domain Eukaryota; kingdom Metazoa; phylum Chordata; class Actinopteri; order Characiformes; family Serrasalmidae; genus Colossoma; species Colossoma macropomum. Next base: position 18,605,669 of record NW_023494809.1, on the reverse strand, counting down.
TTTTGGTCTATGTCTGAAACGATGTCTTATTTAACAATATAGTGCACTATTCTGGACTGTGTAAAATAACCTAGTCACTGTATAATGTATTGTTTTGTGCTATGCCCAAATGCACTATTCACTAAATAGTGCACTATTTTGTGTCCAAAACTATGCCCAACTGTATATATAGTGCACTGTTTCGGTCTATGTCTAAACCTATGCCCTATTCACTGTATAGTGTACTATTGTAGGCTATACTCAAAACTATACCCTATTTACTATAGTGCACATGTCCAAAACAAGGCCCCATTCACTGTCCAGTGCAGTAATTTGGACTGTGACAGAAACTGTACCCTATTCACCAAATAGTTTATTAATCTGGGCTTTGTCCAAGACTGTCTCTGTTCACTATATAGTGGACTTACTTTGTCTTAAGCAATGTCTTATTTACTGTATAGTGCACTATTTTTGACTGAGACCAAAACAGTAAACAGTGAATCGAGATAGTTTCTGACACAGTCCAAAACAGTGCACAATATAGTAAATACAGTGAATCTTGATTCACTGTATAGTGCACTATTTTGAACTTTATAATGAATTAAGACTTATTCACTATTTAGTCTACTGTTTTGGGCTTTCTCCAGAACTGTGCACCATTCATTATATTGTGCATATTTTTGGACTATTTCTGAAATTAGGCACTATTCTCTATATAGTACACTATGTTGAACTGTGTTTGAAACTATGCCCTACCCTATATAGTACTACCATGTCCAAAACTACGCTGTTCACAATACAGTGCAATTTTGGGGGTATTTGTAAAACATTGCCCCCATTTCTAGGGTAACATTTATTTTTTGAAGCATAGTGGTGTCCAAAAACATCCTGGAGAAAACCCAATGCACTCTTACAATGCCACAGTGTATTGGCACATACACTGCACATGAAATACCCATAATGCAGTATGTTATATGTGATGGAATGTAACAAATAGACTGAATACACAACCAGCTAAATATAGACAACAAAACTGAACACAAAGCTAACTGGGGGATTTTTACGTTATCAAACATTAGTCTAATAATTGTATTTTGGGCAAAAAATGATCACATGCCTGCTCTGAATCTCAAAATACCTGATTCTAATCCATTATAACTTTCCTAAATCGATGCAGTTGAATTGACACCTTCTAATTGAAGCATTTTTACGCACCTAACACTGAGCCACCGAGACGCTCACCTGGGCTCTGCTCAGTAAACCGCATCAAAATCTTAATTAAAGCTTAGCTGTTTACAAGGCTGGCAGTACATTATGATGTCTGTTTCTCTTCTTTTCCCAGCTGAGAATGGACTGAGATCAATAATATTGGCCTAGGACAGGTACTGCGGGCGCCATCGACCAGACAAAGCCATTCTGACAAAGAAAGCTAGAAGGTGAAAGAAGGAGAGTTACAGCTATACGCAGCTGTCAGTAATGGTTAGCCAAAAGCATTAGGCTACATTAGGGGTTGATAAACAATGATGGCTGACATATTAAGAGAAAATGTACTTGCCATTAATCCAATAGTGAAAGTAAAGCAAATAGAGAAAAGGGAATGTACTAAACACTTTCCTTATGAATGATGGAATTAACTATTTACATTTTAATACATTTAATATTTATTTACAACACATCAGCCCAGTGGCACAGCTACATGAAACATATTCTAGATCAGAAGCTGAAACCATTCTGCTTCAGCACCATTGCCACTTCCAATATTAATAGTGGCCCTTTATACCAGCAACAATCACATAATGCGTCAGGTATACTGCAGTTCAGAGTACAGAGCTAACCTACTTAGATAGCTGACAAGGCTCAGAACAAGTTTAAGACACATAATGTCTAACTAAATATTCATAAAATGTATTAATGTGTTCATACTGAAGGTAAGAGCAGAATGGATTACATCTAAATACAGATCAAAAAGTGGTTATTATTTTATTACTTTCTATTCCACAGTCTCAATAAGTTTAGACAGTGTAGGCCTATGCAGTTTTCTTCTTTTGTCATGGTTTGCTGTTGTGCTTGTTGACTGAAACAACAGTAATACTGAGTAAAAGTGGACCAAACACCTGCAAGTTTGTTGTATTTCACTATATAAAACCTTTGGTAACACAACCTCTATATGTGGGTCCTGGCATGGAAATGTTTGGGGACCTCTGGTGTAAAGAATATGAGTCAGCTCACATTAGAAGCTATTATTTAGAATGTTACAGGATGAACTAGTTAGCTTGTGGTAGGAATACCACAACATTCCAGTAAAATACATTTAAAAGTATTTGTGGTTGGAATAACATGTTAAAACAAAAAACTCAAGTGAAATGAACTGTACATGAAACATGAAACATGAATATGTCACTGAAATATTCAGAGACAGGCCGCTCAAGATTCTACAGAGTACCACTCACTTTCTCAATATGCTTTACAAACAACAGCTAATTACTGTAAAATCCAACATTTTAACTTTTCGCCAAGAAGCTTGATCTGTTTCTCCCAGAATGCACATTTTTTACAGCAATCTGCCGAGCTTGTCATGCAGTATTATATGTATACATAATTATAATTATAACTATAATTATAACCTTTCTCTCTGTCTCTTTCTTTCCCTCCCCATTCCTTACTCCACTGTTTCCCTCCTTATGCTCTGTCCATTCGCTCCCCTCTATTTGCACTTTCTCATTTTCTTCTTCACTCTCTCTCTCTCTCTCTCTCTCTCAGAGGCAGCCATTTGCTGTCACGTTTGCAGTGTTGCAATCATTGCGCTGCAATTGCATGTATACATGTGTCCATGCATGTGCTTTCCACAGGAATGGACATTATTGCATGACCTCAGTGTCCACAGCGGTAGATGATGTTATGGAGCCAGCAGAAATGGGCTATTCCATTCGAATGAAGCCACATTCTCTCTGGGTTCTGCTGTGAAAGGTGTGAACGTGTGTGCGTACGTTCCCGCTGAAGCAAATGGAGTTATGCTAAAGGCAGTGGAGTCGTGTCAGGGACGATGTGACGGGGGGTTAAGAACTGCTTGAGTTCGCAATCTCACTTGAAATAAATTAATTTCCCCTCAGACAACCACTGTCCTTTACTGAAACATGGAGAGGAGGAAGGGGGGGGGAGGGTGAAGGGAGAAATAAAAAAAAGATAAAAAGAAGAGTCTACCTATATTTGACGACTGCTAGAGAACCTCCACCTGAGGTAAAATAACATGCTTTAAGTTTTGTCCTTCACAGGTCCCCACGGCAACAGCGAAAATCTGACAGCTAAGCGGTAAACTCCACACCCTGAACATAGTAATCAGAATAAGGAGTGAAGTAAGCTGATTGTACCACCAGCTGTTCTACATCACCCCTGCTACGAAGCTTATTATAACTCAGGTGATCACACGCAGACATAACCTCAAGGAACAGAACATTTAGGCCAGTTTATTCAGCTCATAACCGCGTTAGAACATCTTACAATACAGTACATGTAAGACTTTGCATATTGGTACTGTTATAAAATCTCACATTGCAAGAGTAGGAAATAATGCGAAATAATATACAACGTAAAAACATTCACACAATGTAAATACACATTCAAAAGTTTGGCCATATTAAAAATTTTGGCATCTTTTATACAATATACAACAACAACTTACATCAGGGGTTCACAGCTCCGGTTCTAGAGGGCCGGTGTCCAGCATAGTTTGGTAGCTGCTGCACTCAAACACACTCACTATACCTGGCAATTAACAGGTCAGTTGAATCAGGTGCATTTGAGCAGGTAAATTACCAAACTGTGCTGGACACCGGCCCTCAGGACCGGAGTTGTGCACCCCTGACTTACACAATGTGGATGTAAATATTACAAACTATTCTCCAAAAGCTTTCTTAGATGTTTTGTTTAGAATTTAAAGAATTCTGTGAACACAGAATTTATTAAATGTTAATATACTGTAATTATCAATTTATAAGCATTCATTTGGTCAAGTTATCTGCTTTGAGATTTGATCACCACCTTTTAAAATAAAATTAAAATCATATTTTGGTCCCTTATACTCTCAGAAAACTGTCACTGGGGTGGTTCCCTCAAGGGTACATCTCAGTACCTTTAGTCAGGGAACATATTTGTACCATAGTAAATTGAAATTACATTTTCATATAAGTTTCATATAAGTTGTTGACTCCACACACCCTGTCTCATCTCCAGGCTTTTTACTTTATTGTTCTGTTTTAAAACATCAGGTTATGAAAAGGTACAAATATGTACTTTTCACCTGGTAAACAAATATTTAAAGTACACAGATGGATCCTGAGACAGGCTGATTTACACATCCTCCTTTGGCCTCTGGGCCCCACTTTAGGCAGCCCTAATTCACATGCCATTCAGTATAAAATTTGATTAAGTTCAACTTAGTACCAGCTCTGTATAGAAAACATCTCCTACCTAAATCTGTTCCATGAAACACACCCACACACACAGTCACTGAGGCATTCTGGAAAGCACAGCATGAGAGCCATTCTCCATCATTGAATTTACTGTTTCCAGCCTGACTGAGGTCCACCGGCTCAACGGCTTGACCCGAAAAGGCTCAACACACATAATCGCATGCACATACACATTTTGTCTGCCAAAGTCGCACAGAAAACAACAATGGAGTAAGCGTGTGCAATTTTGGAGAAAATCAGGTTGTACAGAATGAATGCAGAGGGGAAATGTGAGTGTAAGAGCAGCACAGAGGTCTGTTCTAATCCATAGTCTAAACAACAGCCAAACACTCATGTCAGAACACAAGTCCCCCTGGATGAACGTTATGGCAAAAAAGTAACATCACAATACCTGATGACATTTTTGTGATACACAATCCTATCTTAGCAAAAAGGGCTTCATACAGTTTGGGCGGCCTGGCCAAATGACACTGTTAATTTGAAGTGGAAATATATCAACACACTCTCTGCAGAGAACATCTGCACATTTTAATGCACAATTACTGTTTATTTGCTGAATTTAATATACAGGGGAAAAAATAAAACATACAATTCTGTCACATTTTATACTGTAGGTTTTTTTCCTAATATGTAAAAATAGAAACTGTGTACTAAAATTTACATTAAAATGCCATACCTTTATTGTTTCTCCCTGTAGGGAATGTGTTAACCTATTTTTTACTCGAAAAACACAATGTAATTTGACTGTGTTCAAACCTTTGCATCTGACTGCACTGTATCCAGAAAGTTCTCCTGATAATTACAACCACTGCTTGTACCAAAACCCCCTTAAAACCCTCCTTTTTAAGGGTGAATGCATAATAATATTTAGTTTTCCTGAGGTTTGCAAACAAAAAAAGTGCTCCCTTTGAAAAAAGGGCACAAAAACTATGAATGCAATGGTTCTCTACCAAAAATAAACTATTTAAGAAGAGGCAGGAGGAAAAAAATCAAACAACTGGTAGAAAACAAGTGAATAAAATAAGATGTCTTAGTGGGCTGATGTCTTATGACTAAGCAGCTACTATACATTGATTGTTACTGTCCATAATTTGTGTAAATCTGTCTTAATAATTCATGCATCTGTTCAGTGCTATACACTCTTACAAAATGTGACTAAGGGTTCTGTAGTAAAGAAAATGATTCTATATAGATTCTATAGGAACCCTCTGCATGGTGGTTTTACAGATTTATGAAGAATGCGCTGTATATGGTTCTATACAGAACCTTTTTTTGAAAAGGGTTCTATATAGCACCAAAAGCATTCTTCTATTGGTACGATGTCAAGCTTGCAACAATAGTAGCATGCTTTTTGGTGCTATATAGAACCCCTTTAAAAAAGGTTCTATATAGAACCATCTACAGCACATTCTCCATAAATCTGAAAAACAATTTCACAATGCAAAGAACCCACTAATCATGAAAAGGGTTCTTTCAGTGTTCATGGCTCTATATAGAATTATTTTCTTCACTCAAGAAGTCTTGAAGAACCATCTTTTTTAAGTGTGCAGAAGTACTGAAATACTTGTGATATACTCCGAAAAGTGTCACTTATCATGATAATAGCATACTGGAGTATTGCCCACCTTTAGTTTTAGCATCTTTGCGAACATAATTCCAATCCGAGTGTACTCATTTTAAAATAAAGGTTCCGAAATATTTCTTGGCTTGGATGGACTGTTCTAGGGAAAAGCCTTAACTGGTATAGAATCTTTACCTTATGTAGAGGTTAAAAATGTTAAAAGGTCCTTCATACTCCCACTCCCGGGTGAGCGTTATAGCAAAAAATTTATATCACAGTACTTGAAGGCCCCTCATTTACAAAACTGGTGCTACTGTAAGCATTTTTAGATCCTCTATGAAACCCCTTTGGGCACCTCCAATCTTAAGAGTGTAACCTGAATATGAACGAACTGGTTCATTTTGATGAATGAGTAATGATGATGGAGGGTTGCAGAGCCATTTCCAACGGCCATCATGCAGTAATTACCAAACTGGACGTGCGGTCAAAGTGGAGCATTAAGTGACTAAGCTGGTATAAATCTTTATTGCCCTCTTAAGTTTCTGGTGGGGGTCTTATTATGTGCTCTATGGGCTTCTCGTCAAAAAAAGCCCAAATGTCACCATGATTGCTTCTCCCTAAATGCCTTTCTCTCGATGGCCCAGTGACAACCTTTAATATTTGGCCTTGATGTCTACCCAACAGCAGTCTCACAGGAATAAAACACCAATGGGCCATAAAGTCATTCCATTCCAGCTTCTATTACTAAGAATGAGAGTCAGAGGTGCTAAATCACTAGAGGCCATGGCGAATGTCTATTAAACAGCGCTTTAATGAATCACCCACAACCTCTATGTGGCTTTCACCATCAATGTCATCTCTCGCACAATGAGCTTTTCAGCCGATACATAATTTGAACCAGCTAACCACAAATGACTGCATCACAATCACAGGGGACCTTGGCCAGCGCGGCTTAAGTGCACCCGCTGTATTGCTCAGCAACATGGAGACATTTGGGGTTAGTAAGGTGGATGACCTAATCTCTAGACATGACTGTGCAAAGCAGGGGCACCCTGTCTCTTTGCGCTATGAACGCACCACTGCTTCTATTAAAGGGCCCACATCATGGAAAACCGACTGTGCCATGCGCTGTCCACAACTCCCTCGCAGATCTCATCCTCTCCCTGCTGTCTTTGCGGGATTTTGTCTGTGCTCGGAGTTTGGGCCCTACGTTCCTGCTGGCTCTCGCGCCCGTTATCGGGTCCAAACCATTTACATATGTCCACCTACTCAGTCTACAAAGTTTTGCTCCGTCCACTAACGCCTAAGTTGTAAGGGGTGTTTCTGCCTGGACTGCTTTTAGAATGACATACACTGCAGGGCAGCTAATCAGAACAGAGGTCATTTACATATATCAGTCTTAAAGACATAGTAATAAAAATCAGCCAGTCCAATTCTATGAGATAAAGAAAGGCTGGAAAATGGTCATGTAAAATGAAATCTCATTGTTTTTGGCCCAAAAAACCCCCACAAATATCGTAAGTGGACCTAAAAAAGTAGGATATCAGCCCTTAAAGCACTTTAACTGCAACAACAATGTGCTTTTATTAGGTTTGGGAGGTACAGCAGTATAAAACGTGAATACCAGTATTACAATATTTGTTGATATGGATCTTACCGTATCATAGATATTGCTTTGTTAGTTAGCAAAAGTTTTTTTCACTGCCTGAAACTCATAAAACCTACTAAGCTAGCATTTGTACAATAATGGAAAGAAAGCTTTGTTTCATCATGTTTGGGTTCATAAGGTTAAGATGGAAATTTGCATCCATTATTATTATGATGATGATAATTATAATTTATTTGCATGATTTTATATATATATATATATATATATATATATATATATATATATATATATATAGAGAGAGAGAGAGAGAGAGAGAGAGAGAAAATCTGGGCCCTATATATCATGATTTTAATACTTTCGTTCATATGGCCTCCTGCTTTTATACCCCTGATGTCAGCTTGAAAATAAAGACCTGCTTTTAAGCTCCTAGTCAATATGTCAGTGATGTAGTCTGAAAGCATTTGAATTTGTTGTGTCTTAATAAGCAGTACTGATTTGCTCTGGGCCCTCTCCAGTCCTTCTCTTTAAAGCCCCAATCAGGATGTTCTGAGTATTGATCGGTTTCTGGACTGCTCAGGTTGCCATAGGCATGATGTTTCTCATGTTTCTCTGAGACGACTGCAGAAGTGACAGCATCTTTGATTTGTTTGTTCCGGGCCGGCTGCAGCATGGTTATTATTTATCTACGAGCTGGCTGTGATCTCCAATTCTTTTAGCCTGGGACTCTGTATATGGATCCAAGTTAGATGACATGATCAGCCTGTCACTCAGCTCTAAAAACATGTTACTTATAGAATGCATACGTCCCACTAAAATGGTACATATGCAGTGTATTTCACCAACATGAAGTGATTTAGTAGTAATAGCCTAATAACAATAATTACAACATAACTTCTCTGTAACATAATGTTTATTTGCACAACTGTATATTATTTTATATGTCTCCTCAGTCCTGCATATGTACAGATATATTCACACATCTCTTCAGCTCTGTTCATTTTGGATCATTATTGTCATTCCTTATTGTTTATTCTATTTATTTTACTTTTATTTTATTTGTCTCTTAGTTAAATACTTGTTAATAGTCTGTGTGCTGCCTGGTCGTTTTAGTATGTGTACAAGATAGATTCCTTGTATGTGTAACATACTTGGCAAAATAAAGTGATTATGATTCTGATGATAATTATTATTATTTGAATAGCACCTTTCATACATAAAAATTACAGTGTATGCACGTAAAAAAGACGTATAGCCCATATAAGAAAATTATAATTGTGGTCAAAAGTGATGTGTAAGGAAAACCAGAGGAGCGACTGTTCCTCGGGTGACTGAGAATGTCAATACAGGAGGTGATCAGGGAGGGATATTATGGTAAGGCTGCAGTGCATAAACCCCTCATTACAAAGACAAATGACCATTTGAGAGTTCGGTGGTGTAAAATGATCATCACTGGTCTACAATGATCTGGTCGAATGAGTCATTCTTCACCATATTCTGCAAATTCAGCATACACTAAAAGAACAGTACAGGCCTGAATGCTTGACCCCCATAGTGAGGGGGTGAATCCTCTCTCCCTATAGTGAGGAGGTCTGGTGGCTCTGTTATGCTGTGGGGGACGTTTTGCTGACACAATTTGTGTCCACTGGTCCCCTTAGAGGGAACAGTCATTGGTTTGATGAGAATGAAAATGATGTAAATCATATGCTATGGCATTCACAGTCACCAGATCTCAACCCAGCTGATAATTTATGGGAGACTGCAGTGTTCTCCATCACCATCATCAAAATACCAACCGCAGGAATATCTTTTGGAATTATGGTGTTCTATCCCTCCAGCACAGTTCCAGAGATCTGAGCTGTTAAGCTGTTCTGGTGGTATGTTTAAATATATATATATATATATATATAAAGCAGAAAAACATATTTAAAAAAGAATTTCACAGCAACCTCGACAACTATATCATTTTTCAGTATTGAATGTGTCCTTGCTTTTTTCTTTATTACAGCTTCCACTCTTTTCAGAAGACTTGCTTTCAGTTTTTCTAAGAAATTTACTTACATGGATATTTTCCCACACCTTGAAGGTTCAATCTTAGACATTGGCTGCATTTTCTGCTTCTCATGATCCAAGCAGTCTCAAACGCATTCGGTGATGATGAGGTCTGGACTCTGGAGTGGTCAGTCCATTATTCTGAGAACACCAGCAGCTTCTATGTTTGATTTCTTATTTTAAGTCTATTTCCTTTTCTCAGTAAGGGCTTCTTTCAGATCTGACGCAAGAGTTTTTGATTGATTTTCTCCTCTATTTCAAAGATGAAAGGTTTAAGTGCTGTTTCAGTGGGAACAGTGTTGGTGGTCTACCAGGTCTTTGAGGTAGTTGTTAAAAGTTCCCTTTTCTCTGTAGCTTTTAAACAAATTTTGATTTTGAGAACTCCTGTTTTTCACTTATTCTCCTTTGACTTTCTCCTTCCGTATGCAAGTGGGTTATCTTATATCTAATCTTCTCAGAAATATCACCTGAAAAATTAACGACTTCTATTTAATATGTGTCTGTGTGTGAATGTGAGAGACACACACACACACACACACACAGTACTGTGCAAAAGTCACATATTTCCCATAGGTAAATGCATCTGGGGCTTCACTCTCCTCAAATCCATTCGTATGCAGTACTTGCATTCTCACACATGAGTGAATGTATGAGACTCCAGCGTATGTAGATGTGAATGAATCCTGCTATCTTCTATACAGGCACCATATGTTAATCCATGTCATAAAAGCTCATATCTTTTTAAACTGCCAATATCATGCTGCTTAAAGTTCCCATCAGTTCTGCATGTCTAATGAAGCAGCAAAGCAGAAACCAGTAGAAGTGAATAGATGCACAGCTCCTTTATAGTCAGTCTAACAGCAGTGGTGCCTCCAGCTATAGAGAACAATAACACAACTCGAGCCATCTTGGGGCTAATTAAGACCGTTTTTGCCCAACTTAAAGTTCAAACATAAGATGTGAATAAAAAAGTGTACATTTTTATGTTGTGAGTCTCACAAAGGCAGAACTAACTATAGCTGGAGGCATAACCAGCCTTGCAGAGAATTCCACTGTAACTTGAGTATACAGTGAATCAAATAAGCAATCTGTTTCTACAGTGTCTTTCATATCAAGACTCTATAGCATCTTTGATATTAATCCATATATAATAAGATAATTGTGCTGGCCATCATATAAATATAATAATAATATAATAAATATCAATATTTCCTAGAAATGGCTGGAGCAAAATGTCAGGAACCAAACTTGTTCCTCAAACCATATTCTTCTAAACAACATATTTATTCTGATGTTATACACTCTTAAATAAGATGGTGCTACAAGGGATCTTTAGTAACAAAAATGAATCTATATAGAACCATAAACACTTAAAGAACCCTTTGCATGATTAAAGGGTTCTTTGCATCATGACAGGGTTCTTCAGATTGATGGAGAATCTGCTGTAGATGGTTCCATATAGAACGTTTGAAAATGGTTCTATATAGCAAAAGGGTTCTTCTGTTGTTAGGATATCAAGCTTGTAACAATAGAAGAACCATTTTGGGTGCTATATAGAACCATTTTCAAAAAGGTATTATATAGAACCATCTACAGCACATTCATGCACATTCTCCATCAATCTGAAGAACCCTTTCATGATGCAAAGAACCCTTTAATCATGCACAGGTTTCTTTGAGCATTCCTGCTCCAGTGGTTTGATGTGAAATGCTCCATTCTAGAGAAACTTACCAAGTCAGAATTGTTCACAGTGGTGGTGATTTTAACCAGAGGCCTGAAGAGTTTAATGCCTCTAAAAGCTCCCTCACAGAAAGTTATTACATGTAATGGTTATGAATGCACTCCCGGATGCCTAAAACATGGTTCCACGATAGATTTGAGAAGGTTTTGGCCTAAAATACATTTTTTAAAAGCCATTCATAGCACAGAGACACATGCCTGGTGTTATAAGGCAAAATGGTCCGCAAAGAAAGCCTGTTTTTTCAGATTTACCACAATTTTACCATCATCAACATTACATATAAAAGCAGAAAATCACTCTGAATAACTTAATTATACATCTAAGTGATAGAATTATGCAGACATACTAAAAAATCTGCAGACTTCCCTTTAAGGTAAGATTAAGATTTAAGAAAAAAGATAAAAGATTAAGATAAATATAGACAAATATTTGGTATTATATGCATGCTCTTACTTTTGGATGCTTTGGAAACTTAGCCCCACTGGCATAATTCATTTAAATTAATTTAAGCTTTATCTTATCTATACAGCTCTCATAAACACCCTCAATACCTGCTCTTATTCTATAGAAATTAGAGTCCACTTGCCGTGAAATACATTTAATCATGTATAAAGTGCCCAAGGCAGCATGATTGTAAATTGTATGGGTAATTATAAGTAGCATGATGGCAAATCACACGTTTATGTTTTATCCCATCCATTCATAATTTTATTCAAGTGGCAGGCAGCAGCAATATACTAATAAATCACACAATCAGACCACACAATTAACATACAATGCTAGATATGGTGACTGTTTTTCAGTCTATGGTTAAAATTCAGCTGTTTTCCTGCTTTAAATTTCATGATTCATTAGTGCTTTGATGAAATAAATGTAAAAATATGTTTTTTTCTGCCAAAACTACGTATTATTTGCAATTACAAAGACAGCGAAACATGCGATTAATTGTATTTTACATGCAAGTGGACACTACAATTGCTACAGAGCTGTGGAGGTAAGCTAAATCTTAAATGAGGCACTAAATTTCCAAAATCTCAATATATATTTACATAGCATTTAATAAACAGTTGAATATTGCAATAGAATCATATCAGGGCTCAAGCATTGTGATAATATCATACTGTGACTCAAGTTATCCTTACAATACTGTATCATGGGGTCCACAGCGACTTACTACATATAGTAAGAAATTTAGGATTTTTTATGTATAAACAGTTTAAATTCTAAATACACAAATCTAGCTGTACTGGTATAGTCTGTCAATATAAACAGTGTTTTTATTCTAAGCATGGTTGAGTAGTGTCCTTATCAGGTCTGAAGAGAATTCTCTGCTGCAGTAACCTTGTGCCACCTTTGCTCTGGTACACAAAGCATAGCAGTAGCAATGAGGAACAAACTGACAAACACAGCTTTCCTTCTCCTAAAATGTGTCCGACAAACCTGCAGTGTTTTCATGGTAGATCAGAAAATATCCAACATGTAAATATCACTGTATACCGTAGAATTGCGTCTAGTATGTTCTTCTGCATACTTTCTAAAAGGGGTGTAAACCTCTGACCACATGGTGACCTTTGTTCATCAAAATTGCGTAAAAAAAGAGCACAGATTTGGTTACCTTTAATGATGTACACACTACTTTGTGTCTGATTTAAGAAATTTTCATACGAGGTGGAAATAAGAAGATTTGAGCGCAAATGAACTAGTTTTGGTATGTGAAATCAAGCCCAGCCGAAAAGTACCTAATTTACATATAATTTACATGAAGCAGGCCTAATTCATGCAGATGCTTTGGTAGGGAGCCAATAAAATGACAGCATTCTGCAACTGTAGGTGGAGTTTAAGATGGAGCAGTGAGTGCACTGCTCCGCTACTGGCCAAAATTTACAACTCAAAAGGATAAAATTAGAAATAAAAACAAAATATCTTACATTTTTTAAGACAGTAGAATAATGTGATTGTGTAGTGTGATTATTTTTCTGAAATAACATGTTTAAATGCTATTATTCATTAGCTATTTTTGTATTGTTTATTTATTGGGTGGTGTCAGTAGTATAACACAATATAAAACAAGCATAGGGTAAAATGTCTTTAAATGGAATATGGTATAATTGTTTATATCAATGTGCATGTAAAATAAGTACATCCAATTTTGTAGATCCAGCCTCACTAGTATTGCACTATATAGGGTGGAACTATTTCGTTTACTCAATTGCAGTAAATTAATTCAGGCATTTTCTAATCATCAGCCTCAGTCAGTATTCACCAATCACATAAACATACCAACATTAGCTGCCTAAGTGAGCCATTTACATGAGTGATATGTTTTGAAAAGCATAGGGTCCATGACTGCAGTAACCTATAGTTTTCATTTAACATTTCTGCTGTATGGTGAGTGGCAGTGGGTAAAGTGTAGGGGTTTTTGTTTTTAGCTGTACAGAGTTGCTGTTTTTCTCCAACGAATGGAGAGAGTCTGCAAAATGTTCTTGTCATTGGTTCAGCAGCTGCCATTAACGTCATCTAACATTCTTATACATACATACATGCACTTTTACATATTTTCAGCTCATGTAGTGATCTACAGTGTTCACTAGAAATTATGAGTGCATTGTGGGATTTTAAAGAGCCCTCAAAATCACTCTAGAATTTAATTTTCTAATTCAGGCACTAAGAGAAAAAAAGATGATGAATGTATTAGTGCCCTTAAATACAAATGCAGTCATATGCAAAAGTTGGGGCAAATCACACGCACATTTGAATGCATAATTACTGGTAGTTAACTGAATTTAACATATTGGGGAAAGAAAGCAAACAAATCTAAATTCTAACATTAGCAGAAAAGTGCCATAATTAAGTGTGTTCTCTGTAGAGGATGTGTTAACTTATATTCACTTAGAAAATCAGCAAAATGTCATTTGACCAAGGGTGTTCAAAATTTATGCATACGACTGTAGGGACCCATTTTGGCCACAGCCTCAGATTTGACTCGATTCTATGATTTTAATTCAGAATTATTAAAAACACAAACTGTTTACACAGCAGTGGAATATAATAAAGACGACATACAATTTTGGTCTGAACCAAAACTCCATTTTGTTGGGTTTTTTTCCCTCCATGATTTGGAAATGCCCACTTACGTTTACATTGTGTCAAAACTTCATGACGAATGGACCAATAGAAATGGCCAAAAATACTGATTACTCAACCTCTCACTACTCCTGCTTATTATACTTACATTAAAAACTCACTCTCATTGACTCACTTATCATCCCACTTATCCTTCTGTGTCACGGGGGGTGCTGGAGGCTAGGCCAGCGTTCATTGGGCGGAAAGCAGGAAACACCCTGGACAGACCCCCAGCCGCCAGTTCACCACAGGGCAGACACACAGACATACACATTCATACACACACTCACACCTAGAGGCAATTTAGTATCGCAACTTGTGACTGAGTCTTTGGACTGTAGGAGGAAAACTGGAGCACCTGGAGGAAACCCACTCAGACACAGGGAGAACATGCAAACTCCACACAGAAAGAATCTTGGTTACCCTACATTAAAAGCTATGAATGTTTTTATTCTCTTGTGGAGTTACCATTTTGGAGATATGAGGTTTTGTTCCAGCAGCGATGATAAAAATATATACAATAGAGACAATAAAAACTTTTTTGGGTGGGGTACAATTAGAAAATGTTATAAAACAGCCCAGGAATCTTATTTTTGGCCAAAATATACACCTACGCTACAAAACACTACTATAATCCAGTACAATGGCTTTTCATGTTTTAAAATTGATGCAGTTGACTCACCACCTTCAGATCAATACATCATGAGGCATTTTTACATACCGACTTTCTCAGGTAATTCAGAACTGGATGTATGATAATAGTTTACTGATTAGGCCACCATGCCTGTGTTGAAGTCTCACAGAGCAACACTATTTGAGGTTCAAGTTCAAAGGTGATTAGCTCAGAGCATCCAAGATCAAGTCAATACTTTCACCTTGAGCGCAGACTACGAGCTGCCAAGTAAACAAAGCGCAGATCCTGTATCATCCACGGCTGCTACCTTTCTCTCCTTTTTTCCTGCCTAGGATTTTGTGATTTTTGCGAGAGGATCAGAGAGCCTAGCTCTGCCCCCCGGACACGTTCGAGTGATGTAAATTTCTCAACAGGACCAGCCTCCGCAATTTCTTCACGAAAAGCTTTCCCTGGGAATCCAGCAGAGATTATTCTAGGTGACAGCGCGTGTTAGCAGATCAAAGGCAGACACTCAAGCAACATTACTATTCTTTCTAATGTCTTCAGTCAACACGGCACGCTGGCACACCTTTAACATTTAACGCACGTAGGAGTCGGCCCACGACGTTACGATCTGACGTTAAAGTCATTGCTAACTTCATTTTTTAAAAATTCAGTTCAGCGCACGATTAGGAACACCTTAATTCTTCAATACAGTCACAGGAAGGATGTGAAGAAGAGCGGAATCATTACGAATCCGCCTTAATCTCTGGAAAATACGCTGGCCTGTGTTTTCTCTTATGCAATTTTAGTGCGTGAATTAAAAAAAGGCATGAAATTGAGTCAAAAGACTTGCCTTGATATGAGTTCTGTCTAAATCTAGGCAAAAAAACACCCCCAGTTGTTGAAGCATCATTGGCGGCTACCTTGAGATTTGAGCTGACAGAGGAGATGCATGTTTCTGAGGCTTATCTAGGCCACTGGCATGCAAATGGAGCGAAGAGGGAGGCGTCTGTGGCTCTGAGGGGCTCCAAAGAGACAGAGCAGAGTGAGTATGTGTGGCAAACAGGTGTTCAACTCACCCAGGTTCCATTTGAGCCCAGAGGTGGTGGTGACACAGGGGCCGCCCACCGGGACCAAACTGCACCAGCTGCCCTCCAGACCCGTATTCACACACAGTCGGTGTCTGCCCTGAAAGAGCAATCCAACAGCTCAACTTTAAAATACATATATTATACACCTATAATAACACAAAATGTACATCTTCATAATTTACATCTTCAAGGTGGACCAACAAGGTAGGTGTGTCAAAAAGAGTGGACAGTAAGTGAACACAGTGTTTAAAAACTCCAACACTGCTGTGTCTGATCCACTCGTACCAGCACAACACACACTAACGGACCACCACCACGCCAGTGCTGAGGACGATCCACCACACAAATAATACCTGCTCTGTGGTGGTCCTGTGGGGGTCCTTACCATTGAAGAACAGGGTAAAAGGAGGCTAACAAAGTAAGCAGAGAAACAGAAGGACTACAGTCTGTAATTAGTATTAGTATAAAGTATAAAGTGCTCTTATATGGTATGTGGAGCTGATAAAATGGACAATGAGTGTCAATACAAGAAGGTGTTCCTAATAAAGTACTTGGAGTGAATATATATATATATTAGCATATACATTTAACATTGAAAAAGATATGATAACTGATAACTCCTGCATTGCTGTAGAATGTCAGACTGTCATACTGTAACATTTCTGCTTCATGTCAATCATCGAACAGAAGTGTAAACCTCAGCTTCTTCACATCTCTTCTAGCGCCCCCCGAGCAGTGGCTAAATTAGCCATGCAGCACTGCATACCTGAGTGCTCCAGCATTCAACACAGCTGCAATGCAACACAGAGACTCCTCCACCTAACTGCCCCTCGAGCACTTTCAGCGCACTTCTCCGAATAACATTCAGCAAAGTTCAACTATGTGCTAATCCCAATTAACACATAGGTACACTGGCAACGAGACACTCACATATATGATGCTGAGAAGTTGTCAAGCTATTCTGAGATCCGAGTTAAAGTCTAATTACCACCTTTTATAATAGACCTTAACTACAAAGAGACACAGTTTAATACTCATTACTGAACTTGACACCCAACTTGAGAAGAAAAGGAGAATCGAAAAATGTTTCTGAAAATGTATTGACTACACATGCCTGAAGTAGATGTCAAATACTCAATACAATATGTGGACAAAAGTATTGGGACACCTACAGGAGCTAAATCCATAGGCATTAATATGGAGTTGGTCCTCTTCGCAGCTAAAACAGCTTCCACTCTTCTGGGAAGCTTATTCCAAAATTTTGGAGAGTGTCTGTGGGAATTTTTGCTCATTCATCCAGAAGAGCATTTGTGAGGTCAGACACTGATGTTGGACAAGAGGGCCTGGCTTGCAATCTCTGTTCTAGTTCATCCCAAAGGTGTTTGTTGTGGTTGAGGTCACGGCTCTGTGTGGGCCAGTGAAGCTCTTCCACACCAGTTGCTTTGTGCACTGGGGCACAGTCATGCTGGAACAGAAAAGGGTCTTCCTCAAAGTACTCCCACAAAGTTGAAAGTTCACAACCCCATAGCGTTAGCTCTCCTCCACCAAACTTTACAGTTGGCACAATTCAGTCAGAGAGGTAACGTTGTCCTGGCATTCACTAAACCCAGACTCATCCATCGAGCTGCTCCACTCACCAACCAATCAGCACTCAGCAGCAGCAATCCCAACTAATCAGCACGCAGTAGCAATAATGCCAACTAATCAGCACTCAGCAGTATTAATGCTAGCGTTCTATCGCTTGTGGGTGCCCTCTGGCATTTTGCAGTCATGTTTTTGATATAACGAGAGAAATAGGAAGTGGCCAGGCTACCCTTAAATCGGCTCTGGTGGTGCAGTATGCAGCTACCCGACAGACCGCCTGTTACAATACTGGTTTAAACAAACCCTCTTCCACATGGTCATGTCATTTCCCCCAGCGCCATCTTAAGAGCTGTTCTATTACTTTATTAGCTGAAGTGAAGTGTATTAGATGAGCCCTCGGAGGGGCCAAAGATCATGCAAACACCAACTTCAGCAACAGAACTTACCCAGAAATCATTGCGGCCTGACAAACTTGCCTTTTCAAGCCCCAAATAATGGCGGACAAAGCTGTTTATTAGCTATAGCTATCAACTACATAAAAATACTTAACATCTCAAAACTATGAAATTTGATTAGCTGGGCTTTAAGTTACAAACTACTCTATTAGTTATACATGACTGCTGACACAACTTCAGGCCTTACGAAGCAGGTCTGATGGAGGTTAGTGATCAAGAAGAAAGTGAGTGAAAATTGCTTAAGTTTTGATTAAAACTAATACTGAACTTGTAGAAATGTCTCCCTAATATATCCTCATTTGTGAGACTAAATGAAAGTTTAATTGAGAAAAGGTCATTTCTGCTGGTAATTTGTGCTGTGAAATGTCACCCATGCCCTTCTGTTACCAAGGTTTGTAAACATGTAAAGGCAACTACAGAACAAAATCACTTTCTGACTGCACCAACTGAGACTGTACCAAAGTGGTTTGATTGTAGAGAAACTTAGACTCAGACTTCTTTACAGTAGTGGTGATGGGAACCATGGGTTGTGATAACTACATTGCAATTATAACTATTTTATTTACTGAAGTTATTAACTTTTAACTGTTGCACTGTTCACTGAGTAATCTTTGACTGCAACCATACACTTGAAGATGGTTCTTAAGCAAAGGGAATGGTTCTATTTAGAACCATGAGTTCTATATGGAACAATTTCATGCTTAAAAGGTTCCTTGTATGGTGAAATGTTTCTTCAGGTTGATGGAGAATGTTTCATATATTTTTTTTTTTTAATGGTTCTCTCTAGCACCAAAAGAAACAATAGAAGAAACCTTTTTGGTGCCATGTAGAACTATTTTCAAAAACTATATAGAACCATATTGCACACATCTCCATAGAACTCAGGTCCTAACAGAACCATTCACTTTACTAAAGACCAACCATCTTTTTAAAGATTGTAGCATTTGCATTTTGTCTGCATGTTATAAAACCAATAAGCCACTCAGTGTCATGTGTTACAGCAATTTTGTAACACACAACCTCTTAGGACTCATCGTTTTAAAAATGTACTCAACTGATACTTATTCCTGTTGTCATCATTCAAATGGCTTCAAAAATGCATTCTGTAAAAGAAAACATAAAAGGCGGTGGATGCTTATAACAGAAACACAGTTCCTCCTACGTTCTAGTCCTTACACATCTTTATGAAGCCTTTCTCTGGTCTTGGCATCATCACACTACATTCCCTTTTTCTGATTTGCACCAGAACTATCAGAATCATGCTGAATCCAAAGTGTTGGGAAAGGTCATGACAGCATTTTCTCTCCCAGGCTCACATCTTTTCGAGTGGCATCATGGTGGCCTTGTGTTTGGGAAGGCTGTGTGCAGAAACATCTATTTAGAAAGCTTCATGCTGGCTGGCTTACAGAGATGGCCTGGCTTGAGCTGTCCGTGTCCTTCTCTCTGCACATCACTCAAAATCACACCATCAACAGTCTGAGCATGCAGCACAAAAGAGCCAACAGCACAGCTTTTGCACACAGAGTAGAACACACGTTTGTTTTAATATGTCGTCAGGACATTAAGTCATGCATATGTCTCATATATATTATACATATTTAAGTCTCTATATGTAATAATATGTGCCATATGTATTATATACAGTACTGTGCAAAAGTCAAAGACCACCCTTTGTTTATTTAATTGCCAGTCAAAATGGTTCATTTTTCAGCATCAAGGGAAAAAAGCACAATATATAGTCAACAGAATTACACCAAGGTCTTAACAACTAAATATAATACCACACTTTTCAGTATTTATTGTATCCACCTTCCTTGCAGCTTCCATTATTATCAGGAGACTCGCTTTCAGAAATCTGCAGGGATATTTTTCCACATCTCCAAAGTTCAGTCTTAGAAGTTGGTTGCATTTCCTGCTTCTCATGATCCAAATAATCCTAAATACAAATTTACACTCATTAATCCATAAAACTTTACTTCATATCTCAAATGTCCAGTTTCAGTAAATTAAACGGTGGGCTTTGACTTTTGTACAGTACTATTAATGTAAGTATCTATTTGTATTAATTGTAATGTAGCATTGATAATACTTGCATATTTGATAGTTATTTCTTGTGTCTTAATACGTTTTGGAACAAAATCATTTAAATAGTTTTACCATTTACACATTTTTATGAAGCACTTTAGAAAGTCAGGACTGTTTTGTTGCTCTTGTAGGCTGGCCCTTATTTAATGTGACTTTTCTTTTTCCAGTGTCAGGCCATTTTTTTGATCCTGAGAATGTATGAAAACAAAGGAAGACTTACAGAGATACAAGTGTCCATGTATGCTTTGGAAAGCCAAAAGACATGCAGATGGACATACAGTCAGGTATGTACTTTCAAAAAGAACTCCGTGTCCTAGCCTGGTTTTCTGCCTTTACATCCATGTTAGCTCCAGGCTGAATATAAAGTGGTCATTTTCTGGTATAAATTAACACAAAGCGTAACTGTTTCTAATTGCATCTCACAAAGGCTGCAAGAAGTCCCAGGGCACCAACATGTCCTGATTTACCAATTACTCCATTTCTTAAAAGAGGAAAAAAAGAGAAAAATAGGAGAACAAGAAGGGAACAACAGCAATTTAAAACGATGCAAAAGGGTCACAAAACTAAAACTTTTAAAACTGAACTCAGCTAAAACTTTTGACAACACTTCCAATGAAGTTAAAAAGGTCCCTAAATGTTAATTTGGGTATAAAATAACAGTTAGAATATATAGCTGAATATGTTTCAACCCCTTTCTTTGCACAAACAATCAAACAACCCTCCAAATGAAACAAAGCATTCTGAGCATCAGTGCTTTCCAAGACATGAATCAATATTAACTTGTAAAAAAATATTAATCAGTTTAATAATTGTTCAGCTACAAAGGTGATTATGAAGGAATCAGAGGTTTTGTGGAGCAGTTGACAAATGACGCATCACAAAAATACACAAATGAGAACAGAAAGAGAAAGAAAGAAACGGAGCGTTTCTCAGTATGGTGGTAATGTCTGGGACATCAATGTTAGTTATACAGCATTCTAATGACAGACTGTAAAATGATTACCTCGCGGAGTAGAAGGGCCAGAGAAGAACCCTGAATGACCACAATCGGGAGTACT
Source organism: Colossoma macropomum (assembly GCF_904425465.1). Taxonomy (NCBI): domain Eukaryota; kingdom Metazoa; phylum Chordata; class Actinopteri; order Characiformes; family Serrasalmidae; genus Colossoma; species Colossoma macropomum. Next base: position 18,584,249 of record NW_023494809.1, on the reverse strand, counting down.
GTCATCTTCTGGGCATGAAAAAGGGTCTCCACTGTAGCCATAATCTGATCAAACCGGCCTGCCAGACCACCGAGGGTGACTATGGTGTCCACCTGAGAAAAATGGATGAGTGAATGAAAAGTTCTCAGTAGTTCTTAAACTTTTTGAGCTTGACCTATCACCAGGGTTGGGATGTAAAGGACAACAAGCATGGGGAATACATACTCAGAATACAGAAAAAAGATAAAGTGTCTGCATTCAGTCCAAGTTACATTTTGTAAAGGCAGTATTCAGAATACAGTCACCTTTTCCATTTTTAGGAGAATACCTTAAGAATACTATCAAATTAATTAAAAAAAATATATATCATCTCTCAAAGAAACACCATCACTGCTTGTTAAGTTTAATTAACATGCCGCATGTAAAGACTCTAAAGAAGAACTCCTGTTAGCTCCCGCTAAAGCCTGAGTAGACTGATAAATCAATGTGATGAGGCTGTTATTAATCTGAGCGTTAGTAAACTCTTTTGAGGGGTGACTGACCTGAGTAGTGGACATGCTCATGAGTGATAAGCTTAGCTTTGTTGTATGGGACTTGTGCATGTGTTCCATGATAAGTTGATGATATATATAATTTACTTAACATCACATCACATAGCTACTCATTTTATAGCTAAATTTGCAAGATTTTGTTACTGGTTTATGGCGAATTGGGTCATGAAAGGGCAGTGGGATTATGGGAGCAGCAGTGGACTGAAGCAGGCGATGAGAGCCAAAATAACGTTGAGAATTTTGTAAAAGCAAGGAAAAGAGTGAAATAAAAAAATATGACATCAGAGTTTTTCCCATGTACTTTATTGATATGTATTCTAAAAAAATTCTGAATATGTTACAGTGCCGTAATTGGAGGGGTTCACACTAGACGTGTTTTTCCAGACCGAGGCGCCTTTTTTCTATTGTTTTCAATGGGAGAAATGTGTGCGCTGGGCACCTGCGCTCTGCATGGCTGTTTTTTGTGCTCTGGGCATCCTGAAGTAGCTAAGAGTGTTATTTTTCCTGTGCGGCCCATTCAGATTAAGCAGGGCCCTCAGTGACAGTTGTGTCAGTCGCTGATTACCCTGACCATTTGATTTCATGGATCAAAATTAGCACAACACAAATAAAATGTAGCTTTTTGTTTAGTTTAGCTTGGTTTTTACCTGCAACAACACACCTGTTATTTAACAGTAGATCATTTTATTAAAGGGCGAGTGACAGAACTTTCTGTCTATACATATCGAAAAAATAATTAGCTAGCACTCACTGACAGACAGTCAAAACACTACTGGGAGACATGCAGCCAGACGCATTTTTAAAAACATATACAGGAATTATGAGGCTCTATTTTGGGGCCCCTGCCACATCTCTTTCAACTCCACACATTCACAATAATAATTTCCAGGGGACAAAGATAATGCCATTTAACGCAATTTAAATTAACAGCCACATCCTTTTCTTCTGTCCTTGTTTGTCTTTAAAGCTTAAGTTTTCATTTTTGACTCGTATGGTTTGACAGCGTCTAGTTTCCAGAGGAAAAAAAAATATTTCTTAAGATTGTCTCAGAGAAATAAAGCAGATCTTCATATTATATTAATGAAGGATCACTGATTTCTGAACTGTTTCTCCTAAACCCCCCTTAAGAGAAAAGAGATTAACATCAGCATTTCACTGTGAGAAGTTCTGGTGATGAATGAGAATGAATGAGTTCTCCTTTTGCACTGACAGATGACAATGAGATCTTACATTTTTCTTATGGAAATATTATTTAGCTGAGACTGGGTTGAGATGAGTCAGACACTAAAAAGCTAAGACACATGACAATATGACAATATTTTGATCAAAGTGAGAAAATCTGAGGGTTATTTCTCAGGAGGTAAATTTCAGAAATGCTCTGAAACGCTTTCAAACTGGACTTAACCACGTCTAGGAGAAGTATCTGAGATCAAGAGGAGATCTCATTTAGAATATTTCTTTCCTCTGGGTTGGCTAAAGTTGTATTCTAATTGTTCACGGAGTCAGTATATAAATTAGGATTTAGAAGGTGGAGAACATCTTTCATAACAACAATATGGGAACAATATCACTTAGTTATTGCTCAGCATGGTTTTTATGGGAAGGTGGTTTCAATACCTAATTAAATCAGTTTCTCTATTAATTTAATTAGAATTAAGTGGTCAAGTTTTTCAGTATTCCTTGTTGTGCGTTTTGGTGAAACATAAACAACATAATTATACATGATATAGGCCTACTGTATATAGAAGATTTACCCTCAGTCGTAAACTCAGCAAGCTACCTATGTGCTTTGAATGATTTGGATATAATTATAAAAGCAAGAAAAACAACGGCAATAGCTTAGGCTACTTGGAAGTTGATAGTAGAGGACCAATTTATACAGGTTTAGCAGCAGGAAGGACTGAAAAAGTACATTTATGATGATGAACAGCTGTACAATGAGAGAAATGAGAATCCCCTCGCTAATTAATATAAACATATACACACAAAATGAAAGGGGGTGGCTGGAGTAGCTGTATACTAGTTGTCTGTCAGCGTGGTTTATCACATTGAATAGTTTGATTAATTTAATAAAGACTGAATGAGAAATCATTTCCACCTCCATCAAAGTACAGTACTGAAGCTCAGCTCCGTTTGATGTTCACATAAACCAAAGGTGCAGGAGCAATGCTCCATGTGCTCCAGCCCAGCATATCCCCTGTGATGCAGTATAAGACAAAGCGTGTAATTATCTTCAAGCCCTGGAAAATGTTTGTTGGTTGGGAGCTTGTCAACTACAAGGAACTTTTTCTGCTTCGGAGCTTTTGTTTTTGATTGCATGTTCAACACTGATGTCCTTTATTTAATTGCAACAAAGGCCTGTGCTTAAAAAGTAGCTTATTTATTTATTTATTATATTTATTATTTACGAGGGGAAAGTGTGAGGAAAGGACAGGAAAGTGTCGACGTAGCAAAAACGCAGTGATTATTACACTCGGCTCTGCTCGTCTGACTGATGCGCCCGTACCGTATCCCTGGGAGCTTTAAACTTTCAGTGTGACATGGAGCTGTTTAAAATTCAGGAACGATAATCAACACATCACACGCACCCCCTTCCCCCTCCCACCCCACAGGGCCGTTTAAAGAGCAAGTCATTATGAGCCGGTTGACACATAAATTGTACACATTACAGTGGTGGGGTAATTACACTGACGTTTAGAGGAAATTACTCAAAATGCGAAGTACAACTCGTGATATGAGCCCTCTAGGTTCCTTCTGAAACTAGCTGTCTGAAGTTTCCTTTTGACCTTCTTTAGAAAACCAAGGAGAACAGCCTCAGGTTAAGGTCTGAGGAAACATTTAGGGTTTCCAAGACATGCATAAAGCTTAGTCACAGACTAAAACGCAGCGCTCCTTTGTGAATTCCTTTGTAGTCTAGAATTAGGCTTATTCTGGGTCTGGGAAACTGGCCCGTAAAGATGCAAATGATAGATTACTCACAGATATTTGGCTATATTTTACAAAGACAACAATCTATATTGCTGTAAAGTGAAGTTACAGGTCACTTAAACCCTTAAAAGTCCCATTTATAATTGTATATTTATTATTTCTCTCTCATCGCTCAAACAAGCTGAGGAACTTTCAATCCATTCCAGATTTGAAGCAGAGCAGGAGATATTTTATTATGATTCAAATTTGATAAAGTCATTGTGCACACACTTTTCTCTGTGTAAACAAAAACATCAACTTCTGCCATGTTTGCCATTTTTTGACATCGCAACAAAAAGAAAAGAAGGTCAGAAAAGAAACTGCAGGCTTGAGTCTGTGAACTCAGAATGTCAGTACAACACACTCTGTTATGGCCTCTGGAAAACCTTCACCCAGAACTAGACAAATGTTCACAAGTTCATTGCAAAAAAATGAAATCCTGGCAGTAAGGCTGCATGATAAATAATTTTTTTATGATCCATGATAAACACATCTTCAAGAGCTGTGTTGACAGAACAGATCAAATTACCTCATACACACAGCGCCACCGTGCTCTACCAAATGTGAGATGAGTAACTTAACCATTCAGCTAAAGAGCCAATTACAAAACATACATATGTGCAGCTCAAAAACTACTCCATTCTGAACTACAACCATGTAAAACCACATTAAACATTACGATCGTTCTCACACCCAGTACAGTATTTTAGAAGTGTGAGGCTGTAATGGCTACTGTCACAACAAACATATTTAATAACTAAACAAAGAAAAATGCACTCATTTTTGTACATAATATATAAAGAATATGTGTTATGGTAACCTTTATAGAAAAGTTGTGGAGGCAATGCTGATGTTTCTCAACTTTTCAGTGCAGAAATCTGTTTGCAGTTCTGATGTAAGTAGCTGTTAATATTTCATTTTTTTTATTTTGCACAATAGTGAATAGTGTTTTTGTAATTTTGCTATTTGCTTAAAGAAGAGGTTAGATTTCTGTTTGCACATCTAAAAAAAAAAAAAGGTCTGGACTTGCATCACAACCAGTCAGAGGCACACTATCTAATAATAATTTTTCGCTTCTCATATCGTCATTGTGGTATCCAACAGCTTTATCAAACATCGCATTTTATGTCCATATAGTGCAGTTATACCTTATTTCTTATCCAATCTAGTCAATATATCCAATATTTCTCATTATGAAAATATTGTATAAATACAATAAGATTATTCAACCTGTGAGATGCAAAATTGGCTAAAATGATTTCACATTTGGAGTGCTGAGACACAGAGCCAGACGCAATATGTGTGTCAAAACACGTTTAAGTAACTGAGGCTGCACCTTCTCAGTGTATACTTGGAAGACGCAGGGTTTACAAGGTGATAGCGGTGTTAATAAACATTCTTTCCCACCTACACTTTCTACAGGGGTGTAATTCTGCTCCAGATAAAAAAGAATTTGTTAAACAATAACACAAACTGCGCGTGCATATTGTGCACTGGGACACGATTTTTCGCTGCGTCTTCTCACATGCATCAAATCGTGAGAGCTGAAACAGCGTTATTCTGTTAGTAACTATTCTTTCAACGCGTGTTCCAGAATTGTGCTTCCGTCTAACCACTGTCTGCTGCCATTGCTAAAAGAAGTCTCTGTAACACACTTTTGACTCACTGCTGCTAATTAACACCTGGTTTTGAAAGGAGCAAACAAATCCACACAAAACCAGCCGGCACAAGTTGCTCAATCGAGTAGGAGTATGTAATCAGTTGGACATGTAATATCTCCACCCATTTTCTACGCGATCCCCCAACATTTTGCATGATCCTCCACATATATTCACGAGGGAGAGTTTTTTAGTTTTTCTATGCTTGTGGTCCACAAACTATACGTTTAGCCTTGTGTGCCTGTTTCGTACATAAATTACAGACAGACATGCTTGATTTGTGCCTGAAACTGGTACAAAAAGCTCTGTACACTGGGCCGAGATACAGCTACACCTCAATGGGTGCTTCATGACCAGGTATACAAACAAGGCTCAAGAATATATTTATATAATTTGTAATACAGCAACTTAATTTCATAACAATATAGTCCTTTTCTGTCCATTTTCCACCTATTTGCTCTTCGAAGGGGCAGCAGCAGCTAACATGACCCACTGCCCTTTACGCTAATCCATCTCCATGGAATTGGGCAGCATGATTTTAAGAGCTAAAAAGAATGTAACTGTGCACTTAACTTTATGCAGACAGAAGGAGTGTTGCATCGCAGAGTGACCAAATGTTAGTGACCAAAGAAATGTACTCGCCTATACATTTATAAAACGGGATTACAACTTGTGGGAGAATTTCTTTTGTGTTGCTACAGTTCAGGGGGTCGCCAACGATGCTTGTGCCCAGGAGCCTCACAAGGTTATATTCTGTTCATGGGGCTCAGAACTGGAGCTGCAGCCAAAACAACAGTAAAGAGCAGACAAAACAAAAGGGTGTGTTTTGGGCCTGACACAGTAGGACAAAAGGGCACAGAGCAGTGGAAGAAGGAATGGGAGAAAAAAAATATTTTTATATAAGGTCGAAGTATATGTTTATATATTAATGTATGTGTATGCACGTGATGGTCAGCAGACTGAGGCCCTTCAGACAGACTGTCAGAGTTCACAGTCAGACAGAGAGCACACCTACACATGAGTCTCCTCTCTGACAGCTCGGTGGATCTGAATTCACGCTGATGCTAAAGCTGACAGCTCAGACACACATAGATACGGAGCTTTGGGGGTGAAAACATATGCTTCATCTCCCCTTGGATAAAAAAAGAAGAAGAAAAAAGGCACTCTGGACTCACAAAGCAAACCACCACTCCACCTCCAGCCTGACATCTAAACTCCTTCAAAAGCCATTCTTCCACATAGCCTTGCTCTACAGGGCCTCGTTCAACATCTTTATTTCATGTTTCCATCCCACAGCCATCCTCTTGCATAACACACTGCAAAACATGACATTTTATAATAGAAATGCATTAAGTGTAGGCAATATATCTAGCCTCTTATTATGAAATTGTTGTGGATATATTATTCGGTCATGTAACCTAGAACAATAACGGTAACACTTTCTACGAATGTCACGTTTGTAAGCATCTATAAACACATTCATAACATGTTATAATGCATTTATAAGGCATCATAAACATGGCTATATTTATAAAAATGCATTACACGTTATAGCCATACTTATTATGCATTATGAATTGTTAACATAATGCATAATAAGTACTGTTCATAACAAATTATAAGAGCTCACAAGTTGTATCTGTCCGCTCTAAGTAAAGTGAAGCATACTGTACTAAAGCCTCCTCCAGTATTAGAGGCTTCAAGTTGAAGTATTTACTGAAGCATTTACTGAAGCATTTACTGAAGCACTAAAACATACACAGTAAAGCACATTACAGGCTTCAAATGTCAGATTTTAAACTAGTGCTGCCATCAATAGTGTTTTACTGAATGTGGGAAAGTCAATGTACACAACCGTTAGCTTGGCACTAACTTAACACTGCTTATAATGCATTATAATAACAATTCATAATGTATAATAAACAGCTATAAAGTGTAATTCAGTGTAATTCATTTTTATAAATATTCATAACCATGTTTTTAATGCCTTATGAATGCATTATAACATGATATAAATGTGTTTATAGATACTTACAAACGTGACATTCATAGAAAGTGCTACCACAATAACTTGCATATGCCAAATGGTAACTTTTTGGGAGATGGAAAAACTTCTTAATTTTCAATGTAAGTTAATGTAAGAACATTTCATTTGAAGCAATTTTTTAATATTTCTATTGGTCTATTCATCATGAAATGCTCACACGATGTATATTACAACTGGCATTTTTTAAATGGAGTAAAATGACAAGGAAAAAATGTTTTTTGGCCTTGACATCAATAATATCTAATATTACTGTAAGAATAAGATTATTCAAGCTATTTACACATAATTGTGTATATATAGTGATCTTATCTGGTGAAATGATCTCACTGTATTCACAGACAGTTTTATTTCCTTCAAGAAGTATTTCTTATAATAAGTAAAAATATCTGCTAGTGCAGTGAGATTATTTTACTTGACCAAGTTACTTAAAGGGACACTCTGGCCAAAATGAAAAATGTAACCATCGCTACATATGCTATAAAAATATCTACTAGCATCCTACAGCACTGCTGCAGTAGTCTCAAGAGTGAGATCATCCAGTTTAAACTAGGAAAACCCCCTTCTGATTATGAATCTTGAAGTGGGAAGAACTTTTGAAAAACTAACTGTTTTGGGGCTTATATTTGGAGGTTTTTACATTTTTTTTCTTAGCCTTTGAATGCAGAAGGAAGGCAGACAGCTAACGTTACCATTGGTTGGAAGCTGAATGTCGTATGGCAGCCATATAACTTTACTAAATTTTATCAAATCATCATTACAATGAAGAGAAAAGATATTCAAATGACAGAAATGACTTGTCAGAAGAGGAGGTCAAGGCCAGTGACATGACTATCTAGATACCTTACCTCAATTTTGCTTATTTTCTCTGACTAAAAGGGTAAAAACTAGTCTCTGGTGTCCATTTTGTGCTAAATAAAGATAGAATCACAAGGTTTTTTTATGTTTTTGTTCAACGTCTAAGGTAAGAGTTACACCAATGATAGCCTGGTTGTATTTATTAGCCTATAACTCAGTGACTAACACTTGAAATTGGTAGACACCAAAGAGATTTCCAATGGCAGTATGATGTATTTGTCTAAGGTGTGTTGGGTATTCTGGTGCTGATGAACAAAAGCATGAAAACAATCTAAAATGATGAATTCTTTCAAAGCAATGAAGCTGAGGAATGCAATGTCATGCAACAGCATGCTGCAATACCATGACAAATACCATAATAAATGCCAGGGTTGGGATGTAACGAAATACAAGTATTGGGAATATGTATTCAGAATACAGAAAAAATAAAGTATCTGTATCCAGTCCAAGTTACATTTTGTAAAGGCAGTATTCAGAATTTATGGTTACTTTCCATATTTTTATGAGAATACTTTTAGAATACTCAGCCACTAACTAAAAACATACCCCTTCAAAAGAAAAAACTTATATCTTCAAAAGAAACACGACCCATTCTTATTTATTTTCTATTTCAGAATCAGTACACAGCATGTAGCAAACATGCTCATTAGATGAATTCTACAGAGGACCTCAATTAACAGCTTCTGTACAAACACTGAAGTTGCTATTCTAGCCTGAGTAGAGCCTGTTTAAATCAATATGATGATCAGTTATTAATCTCAGTGTTACTGAGCTCTGCTAAAGCCTGAGTAGACTGATAAATCAATGTAATGACCAGTTAGTAATCTCAGCATTACTGAGCTCTTTAGAGGCATGATTAAGATTAAATTAATAACTGCCCACCAGTAACAGTGAGGAACAGTGTGAATTAAGTAAAAAAAAGGTTTTCTCATGTAGCTTACCATTACGTATTCAAAGTATATTCTGAATATGTTACTTTTTATGTATCGTAATGGAATGCTGTACTGAATACATTTAGGACAGTTTATTCAGTGTTCAGCCATCACTACTTTGTCAAAATATTTTGCCCAACCCTGCAAAACACCCCTTTAAAATGAGTAAATATGTTCAGGTTGATTAACCTTAAAATACTCTATTTAGGCAATATAGAGTTTTATACAATATTTATATGAACTTAGACATACATACATACATACATAATCTAAACCGCTTATCCTTCTGGGTCGCGGTGGGGTGCTGGAGCCTATCCCAGCTGTCATTGGGCGGAAGGCAGGATACACCCTGGACAGGTCGCCAGTCCATCGCAGGGCAAACAGACAGACATACACAGTCACACTCACACCTAGGGGCAATTTTAGCACGTCCAATCGGCCTGACTGCATGTCTTTGGACTGTGGGAGGAAACCGGAGTACCCGGAGGAAACCCACACAGACACAGGGAGAACATGCAAACTCCACACAGAAATGACCCTGGTCACCCGGCCGGGAATCGAACCCAGGCCATTCTTGCTGTGAGGCGACAGCGCTACCCACTGCGCCACCGTGCCGCAACTTAGACATAATGAAAAATATTTGATATGTTGTCTACATTTAGGTTCCTTTCACTTGCCAAGTTATACATGTTTGCAGTGCAGAAGATATGAACTGACTGCAGGGTTTGACTGGACATAGATATAGCTCATGCAAGGTAGCCATTGATCTTTATAAGTCATTTTTTTTCTCAGGCCTGCGGTGGGGCCAGAGTGGGCAGTGGGTTAGATTAGAGGCAAACCTATAACATCAGCATCAGCACATTGATTTTCCACTGATGAGCTTTCTGAAATTAAGGCAGCGCTGAGTGCTGATGATGAGAATGAAGTCGTACCTGAACTTGCCGCCTTTTGATCTCCTCCACCATAATGGCCAGGCACTTAGTGAAGTCCGTTAGGTCCTGATCAGCCGTTTCGATCAGCCTGCAGTTCTACAGCCAAGCCGGGGTCGAGGAAAGGAAGAAAATGTTAAGTTTTAAATTATATTCTTAATGTAACAATGCACATGTTCAGGTTTGATTCGATTCTAAACTCAAACTTTAATTTCATTTTTCAAGTGGCTTGATTTTACAGAGATCTACTTATATACTACACAGATTGGTTTTGCTAAGATAAATGTCAGTTCTGCAACAGGACATTTTCAGCTGCAACAAAACAAACCTCAAAAATCACAACCAGAGAGTCTATTAAAGATTACCAAAAAAATCCACATGGGTTGAAACAAATGTGCAATGATTCAGGCATGCAGTTAGCATGATCCTAATTGGTAGCATATAAGCTCCCGTTACTTCTTAGCTACATTTGTCTCATAGCTCCAGAGTAAAAACTAAATAAGTAAACCTAAGACAACAAATATGTCTTGGCTGACTGACTACATTTGGGGTAAGTAAGAAAACTATGTACAAAAAAGTTTCATTTATTAAAAAAAGCTCAGTCTGAATGTCTGCTTTTTGATGGTAGTGTTTAAATTATGTCTGTCATGATCATGAAATTTTAGTTGACTATTAATGGCTATATAATGCAACTTATAGTACAAACCTGGCTAAACTGGCTGATTGGCTATTTGCTTCCTAGCTATTGATACTTAGTAACTTCCAACTGGTGGAAAAAACAGCTCCAGCTCAAATAAAACATTTCTCACCGCCGCCCTCTTAAGCTATTATTAACAAACATCAAATAAACAAACATCACTCACTGCCGCCCTCTTAAGCTGTTATTAACAAACATCAAATAAACAAACATTACTCACTGCCACCCTCTAAAAGTGTTGTTAACAAACATCAAATAAACAAACATTACTCACTGCCACCCTCTAAAAGTGTTATTAACAAACATCAAATAAACAAACACTACTCACTGCCACCCTCTAAAAGTGTTGTTAACAAACATCAAATAAACAAACATTACTCACTGCCACCCTCTAAAAGTGTTATTAACAAACATTAAATAAACAAACACTACTCACTGCCACCCTCTAAAAGTGTTATTAACATCAAATAAACAAACACTTCTCACTGCCACCCTCTAAAAGTGTTATTAACATCAAATAAACAAACACTATTCACTGCCGCCCTCTAAAAGTGTTAACAAACGTCAAATAAACAAATTGTTACTCACTGTCGCCCTCTAAATGTGTTATTAACATCACATAAACAAACATTATTCACTGCCACCCTCTAAAGGTGTCATTACCAAACATCAAATAAACAAATATCACTAAATGATGCTCTCTAAAGGTGCTATTAACAAACATCACATACATAACAAAAAAAGGTTGTCATCTAAAACAGAACACATTTGTGAACATTTCTGAGAACTGAAAGTTCTGGTAGTTTTCATAGAACTTAAAGTGCTCACTATGGCCCCCCTCCTCCAAATAGCACTTTATGCTGGGTGTGTAAATGGTGTGTCTCATTGGGGGAGCTGTTCAGAGTGTCAGCGCGGACGGAGGGGAACACTGCTGCTCTGTTCTGCTTCAATAGAAGCGTCTACACGCGCCGATCCAGGTGACTTCTCACTCGCAGCAGGTAGCACAAAGCCCGGCTGGCGAGTGTCAGCTGAGGAGCTTGTTCGTGTTTCAGTGTGATCTCCCCTTTATCCCCTACAGAATACCGCTGGCTCACTGCCTGCCTTTCTCTTCATTCACATTCAGATATGCAGCTATGCACCATCGCGCTCATGCTCTTGCGAAAGTCTGTCGACAAAAATGTATCTTTGTGGGCTTTCTTGTGATGCTAAAGCGCTTCGCCTCCTGAGCCTGACATGCCATTTTCTTCAGAGCGACGCGCAATTCCCACGATCAAATTTGCTGTGAGTGGAAAAATGGCAGGGGGATCAACCTAAACTGTGAAATCTGCATTTCAAACAGGCTGTACCAGCTAAAATTAATTTGGCAAATGGAGCTGTGCCTCAGTCTCCAACATAAAAAATGTATAGAGTGTTAATCTAGATAACTGTATAGTTCTGTATCTACAATGATTTGTTTTGATAACAAGCAGTTGCTTTCACTCATTCTAGAGGTAAAACAATCAGTTATAGTAAAGATGAATTGATAATTGTTGAGAGAGAGACAGAGAGAGATGAAGAACAACAACAACAACAATAACAACAACAATAAAGAAGAAGAAGAAGAGGAAGAGGAAGAAGAGGAAGAAGGAAAAGAAAAGCAAGAAAAAGCAGAGGAAGAAACAAGAAGAACAAGAAAAAAGAACGAATAAGAAAGAGAAAAAGAAGACAAACAAAAGCAAGAGGAAAAAGCAAAGAAAATCTGAATGTGAAGAACCTTTAAAAGAAAGTTTTAAAGACAGAAGAAGAAGAAAAAGAAGAAGAAGAAGAAGAAAAAGAAGAAGAAGAGGAAGAAGAAGAGGAAGGAATAGAAGAAACAGAAGAAGAAGGAAGAACAAGGAAGAATAAGAAGACCAAGAAGAAAGGACAAGAAAAAGAAGAAAAGGAAGTAACAAAGAAGATGAAGCAAAAAAAAAGAATAAAGAAGAAGAAGATAAAGAAAAGAGGGGAGAGGGAAAAGAAAAATACCTTTTCTGAGTAGAAAGCTTTGACATCTGGTGTAATGGAATCAAAATCTCCACTTATGTAGTCTGGTAGAAACCTATCCAACATGAGAGAGAGATAGAGAGAGAGAGGTGAGGATTTGAAAAGACAGGAGAACTATTTAAAAAAAAAAAGTACAATTTGGGCAGTCATCAGTTCCTTTATTTAACCGAAATGAATCGGTGGCCGTGACGAGGGCTGGATGGAAAGCTTCCCTGACAGGCTTCCAGTGAAAGCCCTTCAGGGCCTGCCAGTCACCAAAGCTATCTGTCCTTCAACAAGACAAAAGCTGCAGACAGCCTGCCTGACACTCACTGAATTGATATACACATGCTTGTCTACCTTTCACCCTCGAATATTCACAAATGGCCACAAATGTGAGCCTGTACAGAACTGTGAGATTTCCGGAATGCGACGACAAGAATTGGCCGAATTGAATATTTTTCCTGTGCAGATCACGCTGCGCCCCCTCCTTCCCCCTCCGAAAGCCAGAAAAGAAGCGGAGCGGGGCGATATAGCTGTGCTATCTGGAGGTATTAAAGCATCACCGTTGCGATTTCACGCTCGAGTGGCTGCTGTTTGTAGCCGTGAAAGGAGCGAGTCTGCAGTGGCAGGCTGCTTAAGAGTGATACCGTACAGGATTACACTGCTGCCCGTGTCTGCGTCGTACGGCTCCACTGAGGCAGCTATTGCTCAACAGCACAAACAAACCTTCACGTCCCAACCTGGTGAAAAGCCTGAAGGAATAGTTTGTCTAAAAAAAAATAAAAACAATAAATGAAATTCAGGCTCCAAGATGACTGTTGCTACAGTTTTTAGCTATTCAACGTACTTTTGTCCATTTTTATACACAACAGGATGTTATATAGCATAAGCACCATTAGCTTCGTAGCTCCAGTGCTAAACTAAATAATCTGACTTTTATTAGTTATCAGCAAGGGTGGAAATGGGCCAGAAAGCACCGGCTCAGATCTGAAACAAAAATGGCATAACTATTTTATAGGGAACCCGTGCATAGTTGTTTTACTGTTCTAAAGTGTGTGCATGAAGCAAAGTGTCTGTTGAATGCACCAAAGCTGGTCTATGAGGAGTCTGGCCTCTTCCTATTTCCCCTGTTATATCAAAAACAGGACTGCAACACGCCAGAGGGCGCCCACGAGCGAGTCCTTAATGAATGGAGGTGAATGAAGCTAAACGGCCAAAAACGAAAAGTTCAAATAGTTTCTAACCACTTGCCCAGAATTTCAGAAAGTAGAAGGTTGTGTTTCACTAAAAAAGAAAAAAAATAAAGCCTACCTATATGGTTCATTTTTTCTATATCAAACAGGTTTTGGAAAGCATGATGCTAGCATTACTTCTACTGAGTGCTGATTAGTTGGCTTGCGGAGCAGCTCATTGGCTGTTTGCGCTCACTAACATCATGAACATACATGAGGTGCCATTTTAAACTCCTATAACTCAAGTTGAAAAGCGGTCAAAAATATAACAGCGGTGTTAAAATGTTTTATGCTGTTCAGCGTTCAGGAAATTTTTTACATTAAAAATGTTTAAGCTTTTATAAACTCTGATTTTGCTCAAATGCTCTATCTGAACCCATTTACTTTGGACTTCTCTCTCTCTTCTTCTCTCTACAAGTTCTTTAAATGCACTTCAAGTTCAACATACAGCCCATTCAGCCAATGGAAAGTTACTGTGCTGCAGCAGGCTCCGCCCACCCAGTCTCCACAGTATCTCCATAGTATCTCCACAGTGAATCCACCCTGTGTTTGGAATGTGAAAGTAGCCAAGAAACTACACAATCGGTAATAAAAGTGGTGTTTCGCTTTTTAATTTTCTTCAAATGTTGGAGGCACTTGATACGTAGTATACTTAATGTAATTAAAATTATTTGATGAAAATTTCAGTCAGTGGGCTCAGCTGTCCACTCAATGACCGATCCTCAGCTAGCTAGCCTTCTATTCCCCTTCTATTCGTCTTTCTTTGGGAGCTTGGTATGTAAATAATGCACCTAATGTAGATGTTACTGGACACTGAATGTTTCTGACAGTCTAAATCAATTTAGGCATTTTAGTATTTCTTATGCAACGGTGCTTGTTTTGACAAGCGTTAGATGATTTGCTTTGTAGTGTCTGCCTTCTTGAAAAGCTTACTTGGATTCCTGAGTGTTATGTCACTAGTTAGTGCTAGTTTTATAGTTTTGTTAAATTTTTAAAAAATGTCTGTACCTCTAAGCTTATGAACCAATTCAGTGATGTTCCATTTTCCATGTTTTATTCTTAATAAATGCTCTTGCTCTCTATAGAAATTATATCCTATGTATTGAAGAAAAATAACAAATAGGCTTAAGGAGGTTTAAGTTGCAAATAAACTGTTTTGTATGGGGGAATCAACAAGGTTTAATCAACACCGGGTCAACAGCGCCTGCTCAGCATTTTTATACGCTCCACAGAGCAGAGCAGGGTGTTAACTGCTTAACTGCATCATGCAGTCTGGAAGCATTAGCACTTGCTATGTTTCTCTACTCATTTATTTAGGTTTCAATTTGTCATTCACCTGTATAAGGGTTAACATCAGGCACTTAACGGAGTAAAATCACTCTCTGCCTTTAGACACTTTCAGTCCTTCACTAGGAACTGAGCTGTGATTAGTACGATGCTGGACCACACTGGATTATTCTTCATGAAGAAAAACCTCTAGGTTTTTGAAGAATGAGGAAGATGGAAATCCATGGGAAATCATCTCAGTTTCAATAATGTTTAGATTTGGTGAGTAGGACGACCATAGCAGAGGCCTGACTTCCCTTTAATGTTCATGAAACTGCTCTTGAAATTCTGTAGCAATGTCTGAGGGCAATATCATCCTGGAACATGGAAACATGACAAGGGAACTGTGTTTGCACTACAGGGAGCGCCTTGGCCGTATAAAATGGGCTCAGATTCCTTGGCTGTTACACGTATATACACAGTAAGCATCAACCTAATGACTCTCTTGAGATGGCTGCCCTTACCATTATATGCCTCCTTTGGCTTTCCTCAAATGAAAATACGTCCGAATGTAGGAGGTGAAAGACGACTCATTGGAACCATTTCTTTCCTTTACTGCTCAGTGGCTCTAGGTTTTACGCTCCTAGCACCAGGTTCCATGTCTTTGTATGTGGATCTAAGAAGCTTCCAAACAGCAGCCCTGCCTAAAGGGACAATCTAGCCAAAATGAAAAAATATCCACTGCTACATTTGTTGTAAACATGCCTAATGACCTCGTACAGCAGTGCCTCAGTAGTCTCTCAGGTGGGGTTTTCCAGTTTAAACCCCCTTCTGATGATGTATCATGAAGGTGGGAGGAACTTCAGAGAAATTACAGGCACTTTGGGGTCAGATACCTGAGGTTGGTTTGTTTTAAATGTTTATTTTTTCTAGCTTGCTAAAGCAGAAAGGAGCCAGATAGCTAATGTTACTGCTAGGAAGCTGAAAATAATGACTGTACTTATTAGCCTTTATATTAGTAGGCTATGCTAGCAATCAAGATTTCTTTACTGTGGGAGTGATCATGGGATCATGGGAGTGATTTCCTTTGGTTGTATGACGTATTTGCATAATGTATGATGGGTATTATAGTGAGAGAACACTGATGGTCAAAAACACAACATCATGAATTCTATCAAACTGTCGAGGCTGAGAGACACACTGCTTCACTTCAGAATACTGCATAACAAGACAAATAGTTTATTAAATGCTATTTTTTGGGCCAGAATGCCGCTTAAACCATATATGCAATGGGTCAAAGAGGTGCTGACTCAATTCAGTTATTTTTGAGGGGCTACAACAATCGTTGCTATCATAACAAACTCATAAATGGTAACTTTCTTTGTTTTTAATGCAATTGAAGAGATTTCATTAGTAATTTTGGACCACTGCTATTGGTCCATTCATCATGAAATGTTCACACAATCTAAAGGGCAGCTGGCTCAAAACAATGTAAAAAACAATGAATGAATGTAGTTAAGAGATTTTAATATGGCAGTGATGACACATCAAACATTAAAAGTTTTCATACTGTGTTCTGATCAGTGTCAAGTACCTTTGATGCCATTCATAAGCATCTACAAACAAATTTTAGTTCAAATACAACATCTAAGCAGCTGACAACATCCAAGATGCCATGGTTCATTCTGTGAGACTGGTCAATGTTTGCAGATCCAAAAGTCTTATCAGTGCACACACCCTGGGTTTCACCTACTCTACAATTCAATACGTCCTTATAACAGACTCATTTATTAGGAACAAGTAAGACAAACACTATTTCAACCCATATATCACGGCAAAGCCTTGATTTCCCATAAGGCCTTACACCGCTATTGAATCGTATGGTTAAACAGTTGGTTGTTTTGAAGCAGCGGTAGAGTGATAAGACCCCTTCTCCGTGTATTGCCCTTCTCATCTCGCAGCTGGACGAGAGACCATAAATAACCTTCAGCTCAGGCAGGTCAGCGGCCACTTTAAAGTGGAGTTAAATGAGACCTTTCCTCTTGACATTTTAGCAGCAAATGACACTTTCCTCTGCATTGGGCAGCAGAGCTCCAATTGGAGCCCAAACGCGCCTTTCTCCCATTCAAATTAAAGTGTCACTTAAGGTTAATAGTAATACGAAGACAGGACCACCCCAGTAAATGAACTCAATTTTAGCCGGAGCGGCCCAAATTACGATATCGGAATGGAGCGGTTCCTAGAGATCGGACTGAAATAAGCTTAAGAGCGTGACCAGAACATCTGTCGCTTCTGATGGTTGATGCTTTTTGTCACGGCACAAAGAGACAGGATCAGAGACGCTGGCTTTGGCTCGCTTGTTTTTCTTTGTTACACACCTGCCAGAAGAAGACACAGGAGAGTAGATATCTAGAACTCAAATTTCACCACACAACTTTTTTGTTTTGGGCTAGTTATTGGGAATTCTATTTCTTACCATATATAATCTATGTCTTTTTCAACCGTGTGCCAGTGAAGATATACTACATGGCCAAAAGTATGTAGACACCCTCCTAATTATTGAGTTCAGGGGTTTCTGCCACACCCATTGCTAACAGGTGTATAGAACCAAGCATTCAGCCATGCAATCTCCATAGACAAATTCTGGCAGTAGAATGGGTCGTGCTGAACAGCTCAGTGGCTTTTAACATGGCAGTGTCATAGGATGCCACCTTTGCCACAAGTCAGTTTATGACATTTCTGCCCCGCTAGATCTGTCCGGGTCAGCTGAAAGTGCTATTGTTGTGAAATGGAAGCCTCTACAAGCAACAACAGCTCAGTCAAAGGCAGCAGACCATGCAAACTCACAGAGCAGGGCTGCTGATAATGAACTACGTAGCACATAAAAATCCTATCCTCTGATGCATTACTTACTACAGGGTTCCAAACTGCCTCTAGAAGAAACATCAGCACAAGAACTGTGCATCAGCAGCTTCTTGAAATAGGCTTCCATGGCTGAGCAGCTGCACTCAGGCCTATGTGCAATGCCAAGTGTCAGCTGGAGTGGTGTAAAGCAGGCCGCCACTGGTCCACTGGAGCAGTGGAAATATGTTCTCTGCAATGATGAATCAAACGGTTATGAGGGGGTGGGGCAACTTCATATTACTGCCCATGGTTTTGGATAACCAACAAGCTCATGTAAGTGTGAAGGTCAGGTGTCCACATACTTTTGACCATAAAGTATAGTTTAAGCAATATGTGACAAGGATGCCCAGCCCCGGTCCAAGAATTTTTCTTCCTCTAGAATTCAGTTCCAACAGTGTCTACAGACCCTTATTCACTATGTAACTATCCCTTTCAGGATAATCTGTAAGGCATTATTGCAAGTATGGTCTTATAAAATATCAGTGCAAGGGCAGCATTTAATAACACAGAAGACTCACACAGTATTCTCATCCTGCTCGAGTTATCTTCTTTTACTATTATAAATCCATGATGATTACTATTGATATTAGGCCTTGGTTGGTTCTTAGTCCATCTTCCATATAATTTATTTGGTTCTTAACTGGAAAGTCCACTTCTTTTGCTACCTAATCACATGCTACAGTGCTACTTCTGCTGATATTCCAGTCCAGTGATATTAACATCATCAAATATGACTACCAAACCCATTGCTAAGAGTAAACAAATGAAACAGCTTCTAATTTGGCTCAAATTATAAGTTTCAAATATATTTAGAAACTTTAAAAATATCTTTACATATATATTTTTAAATACATTTTTATTATAATTAAGGTTGATAAATGTTGATATAGCGTTCTTGGTTTGGATGTTTCTGGCAGTAGTATCTCATATTTTGGCTTATATTTGATGAAATAATCACACATTTTCCAAATATTTGACTTAGTATGTTGAAATTGAAAAACATAATTGGGAAATAATTCTATAAAGAGTAATAACTCATTTCAACAGTCAAAATGTTAAGAAAATGAGTAATTATTTCAACAAAATAAACAAAATAAGTCATTTCAAATTACCAAGTTAAAATATCAAGAAAATATCACTATATTGAGATGAAAAGCCATGGAAATTCTTAGTAGATAAGATGCTAAATTGGCTAACCCTATCAGAAAAAAATGCCTCTTTTGGCAAACCCCCTTAAACTTTACACTCACACATCATTACAAAGAACTATGCAGCTGTGCAGCACTGGTGCCCCCCTCCCGCCCCCATACCACTGGCTTACAGTCATATGCAAAAGTTATGTTAAATGTTTTGTTGATTGGAAATGAGTTAATTCATCCTCTACAGGGAACAAATTTATGTTTTCTGCAAAAACGTGTTCTCTGTAGAGGATGTGTTAACTTATTTTCGCTTGGAAAATCAACAAAACAAGACTTTTGATCAGGGGTGCCCAAACTTTAGCACTCAACAGTAGTGATGTCATTCTCAACAATACAGAAACTCCTCTTGAGGTGTACATCACCACAGATATATGAGTACTCCAACACTTAAAAATGATGGTTCCTCAAGGGTTTTGGGAAAGAAAATGATTTTATATACACTCGAAGAATCCTTTGCATGATTAAAGGGTTTTGTGCATCTTGAAAATGTTCTTCCAATTAATGGAGAATGAGCTGTAGATGGTATTATATAGCACCAAAAAGGGTTCTTCTATTGTAACAAACTTGAAATTGTAATAAAAGAACGCTTTTTGGTGCTATACAAAACCCTTTTCAAAAAGATTCTATTTAGAACCATCTACAGCACATTCTCCATCAATCTGAAGAACCATTTCACGATGCAAAGAATCCTTTACTCATGCAAAGCGTTTCTTAAATGTTCATGGTTCTACAACGAACCATTTTCTTTACTAAGGAACCCTTGAAGAACAGTCATTTTTAAGTGTGCATGTTATAGGAAGCCTTGATAGCTTTTACACATCCGCATCAAATCTACACCACTCCTAAATTTTTCAGCTATTGTTGATTTCTCATCTGAAATACTTGAGAACTGCTGGTCCAGAGCTTCTTAATCATCAAAACAGACAATAAGGCTTTGATTGTGCTTCTAGGCTGATGAGAAGCTCCTTCACAATCAGGAAAGGTCACTCAAAAAGGGTCAAAAACAACAACACGCTTTTACCAAACAACAATTATGGGATGATTCAGAACATACAATATGGTATTGTACACGTTTGCCTGTGGTATCAGAAGTGTAGGGTTGTTTGATTGCAATAATACAAAGTGGAAACATTAAATATTAAAACGTCTATGTTAAGCTACACTTCGCGCAATAATTATGTATCACTCACCAATTAATGCTGATAGATCTGAGGTAAAGTGATGCAATACAACATCAATTATTCAGGGAACATGGTGTAAGCCGCAGTACCACTACATGCCACGTTCCTGATGCTATGGAGTTTGTAATATGATAGCATTTGGAGGACGAGGGGCCAGAACGAGAGAGAACAAAGAAGATATACTGACTCATTAATGAATGAACAGAATGCAATAAAACAATACATTGGATTTTTGACTAGGTCATCTGGGCACAGTCTGAAGGGATATTACCCTGTAATATTTTAATGCTCCTTATGCAGCACGTTTCATTTATAGCTTCCCACTTTCTCTGCTCAGTTAATTAACCTAGATAGGAGCTCTCACCTCTGCCAACAGAAAGGCTCTAAGCCAGAGACAGAGAAGCAACTTTTCAGGTAGATTAATTAATCAATGCTTCTTTAATAAGACTTTAATTCACGCTAGAATACTGCTCGCTGAACTCACTTAGGATGTTTTTCCACTAAACTTATAAGATAATAAGAACTGACCCAAACAGGAACCACCAAAAGCTACAGTTCTAGTCCTAGTTCATCTTCCACCTGCTTAAGTGACAGCTGGGATTGCCATAATAACGGTAATTAACTGTCTTTTCTGGTCATTTTATGCCATTTTAAAGCTGGCTGAGTAGTTACCTTGCTAACTTGTTAGCATATCCTGGCTAACGTGTAACAATCAATACTGCACTGTTCTGTGTTCACACACCCACAAAAATGTCTACATGTTTAGACTCATTTTTCTCTGTTGAATGTGACAAATATGAGCAAAACCACTCTTTCTGTGGAGGCTAGCACAACTGCTAACAACATTAGTGTTCATTTCCAGCTTATGGCACCTTAACAAACTCTTTACAAAGTAATAATTGAAAAAAATCACATCAGCATACTATTACATTTTGGTGCACTTACTGGTGATGTACCTTTTTGGTACCAATTTTCACCAGGTGCACTGTAAAAAATGGTAAGTTCATTTGGTAACAAGCACTTGAACTAGTTTTATTCAACTCAAATACATACCTTGAATTAAACATTAGCAGCACTATTTTTCACTACTGTTTTATAGTATTATTAACAAATTTTCCCCTTTGACCCTTCGAACCAGGGACACGGGAAGGTGTTTTAAGTTGGGGGTGCTAAAATTTTAAGCAGCATATATTTGACATGATTGATGATCTCATGCTTAATAATTTGCCTTTTTCCATTATAACTTTTGTGATGCTTTACATCAAACAGAATGTGTGATACTGCACTATAATGGGGGGAGAGACGGGAATATATACACATAACTGACACACCAGATCGCTGATGAACCTCCTCTCTCTGTTCTCTTGTTCTGGATGAACTTTATGTAAACTAATGGCATAAACTGGCGAGTGATGACTAATCAGATTGTTGATATTTGGTGTGGTAACCGGTTGTGTCACGCAGTGAGAACGCACACTGAGTGGGAGATTTAACAGATGATAACATATTATTATTACGTAACATGATTTTTTAAAGCTTAAAACAACATTAGGATGCTTTGGGGTTCACAACTGCCCTCTCTCTCTACACCTTCTCTCTTTGCAGTCCAACCTGTGTGTGTTTTAGCGACACAACCCCAAAGCGGCCCGCAGGAAGCTATTCAGCTCGCTGTAATGAAAATACAGCGTCAACCTAAACAGTGCATGGCTATTTTGAAAATCTATAAATAAAAATAGAAAAATACAAACTCCACTTTAAAACAAGCATACAAGTCTTTGCTATGCTAAAATTATTAAAATGTTCAGATCTCTGTACTATTATTATTATTGTTTTAGCAGTTGCAGTCCGCTCAGCACCCCCACTTCCCACATCCCTACTTTGAACCATCCGTAATAGTGCAGGCTGAAGCCCAGCTATAGCGCGCTGTATGTTGCTATGATAGAATCTGTGATTGTGCGGGCTCCCGAGTGGCGCAACCGTCTAAGTGTTGGCCCTGTCATCAGGAGATCGCGAGTTTGATCCCTGGTGATGCTACAGCCATCCATAGCCGGGAGTCCAAGAGAGCACAATTGGCTTCGCTCTCTCTGGGTGCGTATGATGGCCCCTCTTTCTCCCCCCATCACTTATCGCGATGCTTGTCAGCGCAGGCGTCTGTTAGCTGACGTAACAGATCTGGCGGCTGGCGCTTCTTGTTCTTACATTAATGACGATTAATGGTTTTAATCATTGGACAGCCCTAGTTCCAAGTAACTGGACCCAATGCACTGAAATGTGTACCCCATTTCCACATTTCATGAACACAATTATTGCCACAGTATGTAAACTGAGAGACACTGATGTACACATTTGAATCACATTTTTTTGAGTGCACAGACAATATACACACAAATATGTATGTTGTTTTCAAATTGTTTTAACTGTCTCTAACAAATCCCACCACTCGCTCATCTCAGAGGAACATTGAGCATCCAGGCACGTTTTTAGCAGGCCGCAGTAATACAGTGTTTACAGCTCTGGCTCCAATAAAGCTCAGCACTCTAAAGCTAATCAAAGAGCACAGTGAAAGGTCACTGCATTAATTACATTTAAGGCA
Organism: Colossoma macropomum; assembly: GCF_904425465.1. Lineage (NCBI taxonomy): Eukaryota > Metazoa > Chordata > Actinopteri > Characiformes > Serrasalmidae > Colossoma > Colossoma macropomum. The sequence goes on along the minus strand of NW_023494809.1, from coordinate 18,561,255 downwards.
ACGTGAGATAATGACAGGATACGGCTCGGTCCGAGAGCAGAAACCATTTGAAGATTTCCCTCGCCGTCAGTCTGAATTTGCACATAATCGCTGCGGCCGGCCGTAATTGGGCAGGGTTAGAGGTTGCCTAGTCTCATGAAAGGCCGTTATGCTCTCCGTTGTCGTAAGGACTTGAAAGAACACATGCGAACTGCAGACAAAACAAATCAACCTCTCCTCACATGGATGGAACACAATAGCCTGAGAACAGCCTGATTTACAAGTGCAATTAGCAACACGTTGTGCTTTGGAGAGGGGGGTCCAAAACCCGTTTGATCTCCACCATCTTTGATTACGCTTTCCTTTGCAAAAGAGCAAAAGCCAGTTTCGCAAAGAGGCTCTTCTCCTTTTCCACATTTTTCTCCCTACACGGAGGCTTTTGTTTACTCTTCAGAACCGTTCAATCACAACAATACCCGTTCCCAGTCCAGCGGGTTCCGGCGAGATGGTGACTGTGCACATGGCTAACTGTCAAGAAAAGAAGCGAAGGCACAGTTATGACAGTGCGAAGGAACATTTACTGATGATGGAGGCATCAGAGGAATAGAACTTTGACAGGTACAAGTGATTTGATGGATGGTAACACGCAAGGAGAGGCATCGCGTGCACATATTCAAAACGTGGTTTGTTTTCGGGAACATCCTTTGAGGCGTCTTTGGCAGCGCTGTAGCGAGCCGATAAGAACGCACACTTTTTAGAGGAACTCGTTTTAAGCAAACAGCGTTGCTAATGTGCTCTACGGATCATTAGGTCCCTTATGAATGCATCTCACACTGTTTTGATTCCCTTAAATACTGTGTGTCCTTTATTACAAGAACGCAGCTGTCTGGGACACTAACTTCATGTTGTTTGGATGCTGTCGCATGTTGTACAAAACGCATCAATTTATTTAAAATGATTGTTACATACAGGTTTTTTTTTATAGCATAACAATCAGTCGTTCTACTTTTTGTAGTATTCTAGCACGTCGCTAGGTTTTAGTCATATTTTCACGTTTTTGTCACAAGAGCTTCTCACGTGTCTTTTTGGAGACGTTTTACATTTCGAGTTACATTTGATTTACACTCTGTATCAATAGCTTCAAGGTCCCACTTGTTTCAGTGTCGAAAAATGAAAAAAACATGGCAAAAACGTAAAGGATGTTTATTCATTCTGTAAAATAAGACACACAACAATAACATTTAATCAAATTCAAATCATCATAAAATATCTCTGGGATCCCATTCTTGTCAGACAGAGGAGAAAAAAATTATCAACAAGTTTGTGGTAGCAGTACGTCAAAATGTTGTATGTCAAAATAATGATTTATTATCCCAAAATAAGTATTAAAATGTAATAATGTATTATTTCTATATAGCACGTCACAAATTTGTCTTAACTCATAAACTGGAAAAAATAACTCAATATTTTGAGATATTAAGTTAATATTTCAATAAAATAAGTCACTTTTACAATGCTAAGTCAATATTTTGAGGAAAAAAGTCATTATTTTGTGATATTAAGTTTATATTTCTTGAAAATAAGTCATTCTAATTACCTAATTAGGTAAGTCAACATTTAAAAAATAGTAATTTTTTTAGATTATTTAATATCGACTAAGTCAATATTTCAAGGAACTGTCATTACGAGACATTAAGTCAATATTTCGAGAAAAGAAGTCATTATTTCGAGATACTAAGTCAATATTTCGAGAAAAGAAGTCTTTATTAAAGATACTAAGTTGATAATCCATGAAAATGTCGTTATTACAAGACACTAAGCCAATATTTAGAGAAGATAAGTCAGTATTACAAGCCACTAAGTCAATAGTTTTTAGAGAATATCTCTTCCTAATTAAATATAAAGTCAATATTTTGAGAAAATATGTCATTATTAAGAGATACTAAGTCAATATTTTCACATATGTTCGCTGCCAGAACAGAAAGGAAGAAAAAAAGCAATTTTTCTTCTATCTGGCAGGAATGAGTTTCCGTAAATATCTCCTCTTCTACTTGCAAGCACAAATGTTTTATAGTTTAGAATCTGCTCTTTTCACAAAAATTGCTCCTTCTGTTTCAACGAGCAGTAAGTGAGAAATAATTAACATCAAATTACACCATGCTTCTGTTATCACCAGCAAACCTGATTTCTAAGGGCTAATCCACCTTTTTTAACCATGAAAATGAACTTTCATGTTGTTGTTGATGGGGAAAAAACAACTATAAAACAAAGGAGAGATATGCCATCACACATGTTCCTTCACTTCTCATTTTGGGAGCCGAGATTTCAGTCTTATTTCTGGCAGAAAAGAGCCATGGGGCCTCCAAAGAGACGAAAACAACTGACAACAGGGGCGCCAATTTAAAAAGGGGTGTGGAGATGAATTTGGCCTGTCAGTGAGTGACAACAGGTGATGGATCTGGAGCTGAAGCTACAAAAAGCAGTCTGGCAGGCCAGATCCTGCAGCAAAACCCTATGTGTTCACCCTTCCTGAGAACGCTTTAATGTGCTCCATGACACCAGGACCTTGACAGCACCAGATCCATCTCTGCTCAGCAGTGGCTGCCCACAGTCCCAGCTTTTAGAGGAGTTAATAAGGAGAAGATCCAAACCGTCTGTTCTTACCGTTCCTGTTGACCGTCCATGAGTCTATAGAGATGGTTGGCTCCGCCATCTGCGCACGCCCGGATTACAGCTGCAACGACACAAAACACGAATACGCTCAAACCTATCAGTCTCTTTAAAATGATCATTTTGATTTACCCAGTTTTCATGCTTACTGCAAATGAAGTAATTCAGCCAAGACATGTCTGGTTAAGACATGTCCAGTCAAAACATGACTGTGGGGCAGTCGTGGGCTGGAAGTTAGGGAACCAGCCTTGTGACCGGAAGGTCGCCGGCTCGATCCCCCCAGACTTGTTTATGTGGTTTCTGACACTGCATGACAATGTTTAATGATGGTTTTGATATTTAAAAAATTATTCTGAAAAAAAAAAAGCATAGGACACTCCCACGGCCACAAGCTACTCCACACCAGATGAATCAGACAGACAATACGCAGCACAAAGTGTTAAAAAAAAGCCCCACTCAACATCTCTATATTAATGTACTCTACTGAACTAAATAGCTAGAAGAGAAAAGCTGTCAATCTAAATTCTTTCAGATAAACAGATAATGCTAATGGTCTGTTACCTCAGCTAATGTTACTAGCCTAGCCACATCATATTTTACCTTTGAGCGAGTTTGTAGAGAGTTAGTTAACTGATGAATTCACTAAATTATGTTGAACGTAAAGTGTAAAATGAAGCTTCTGGTTTACTGGTAGTTTTCTGCAGCACTTCCTATGTGCTATAACTGAGCATTGTACTATTTGCTACATGATGCCAGAGACACTATAGCAAAGCTAATGTGCATATCAATTTACAATCCTAATTTCAATATTGATTTACTACCCCTAATTTACTATTTTTTTTTTAAACCATGGACAAAAGTACATCACATACTTTAATACACAGATGACGTAGATAATTGTTTAGATTGCTGAGGGTGTGGCAACACTACCAGATCTCAGCGTTGGTTGCCTGTTACTGCTAAAAGTAAAATAAAAAAAATAAATAAAAGATTAACTCTGAACTAATTTGAACGTAAAAACCTCCTTGTTTTAAAATGAAGCCATGCACTGTTTGCGTTAATATATTGTCATCACAGTGAGCCAAATCACGTTCCTCACCTAGTGCTAGACACTTTGGGGTTACGTCACTAAAGCACACGTAGGTTGGGGTGCAAAGAGGGAAAGTGTGTGCAGAGCTGTAGGGCATTTCTGAGCCCCAAAGCTGCCTAATTTTGTTTTTTAAACTTAAAAAAAAAAACTTGTAATGATGTCCTGCTCTTTGAATACATTAGTTTTATCAGCCGTTAAAAAGATATTGGCCTCTAAATAAAAATGATCTTGGACACACAGCTGCTGGCATATGCACACACAGGAAAGGTCCCCCTGCAATTAGCAGAAAGTGCTGAATCTATTGGTGTTGCCTATTCAAGGACACCAAGATTATGAATACAGACTTTGTAGTTGCAGAGCTATGACTCATTTTGGGTCAATTCAGGCACAAAATTCTAAAATCAATGACCACCATTCCCAAACAACACACTTCATTAACATACTGAGATGCTGTGCTAAAATCCTCATTGCAATCGCCATTAAAGGAGCGCAGAGTACAGTGGAATTTCCATCTCAGCAAGCGCCAACACATGGAAATGAAAACAAATAGAGCACTGTAGATCATGACCAGGCTGACAGTAATGATCCCTTCGCGCTGTTCACAGAGGCACCAATCATTTCAGTATGAAGGTCAGCTTGTCCTGTCAGAGTCATCATCACACTGAGGGTCCTGTCTCCTCAAGGTGAATGGCAGTGAAGGTAAATTCATCTCAGAGATTTCAGAGAGAGTGAAAACAAGCCATAGCTTTATATGATGGGAAGAAATAGCAGTTTTTTCACTATGACTTCTCTGAAAATGGCCATTGCTCACTTTACTATTGCTAGTATTTCTATAACAAGAGCTTTTCAGATGTTTCAGGACTTTTTTGAATACATAAGCCTCAATGCAACATCTTTGCCAGGAAAAGTCAAATATTATAAGTTTTTACTGAACTTCTGTTTGCCATACTTTTCAAAAGTAATCACATACATTCTTAAAAAAGATGTCTTTAGTAAAGACAATGGTTCTATATAGAAACCATGAACACTCAAAGAACCATATGCATGCTTAAAAGGTTCTCTGCTTGGTGAAATCATAACTGATGGAGGTTTTATTTTGTATATGGTTCTATATAGAACCTTGTTTAAAAGAGTTCTATATAAAACCAAAAAGGGTTCTTCAATTGTAACAAGCTTGACATCATAACAATAGCAGAACCCTTTTTGATGGTATACAGAACTCTTTTCAAAAAGCTTTTATATAGAACCATACACAACACATTCTCCATCAATCTGAAGAACCACTTCATCAGGTAAAGAAGCCTTTAAACATGCAAATGGTTCTCTGAGTGTTCATGGTTCTATATAGAACCATTTTCTTTACTAAAGAACTGTTGAAGCACCATCTTTTTTAAGCATGCAGTTATATACACTACAAAGATACATAATTTTAGCATAATTATGGCTAAGAAAGGCTCAGAGAAATGCAAATTTTAATTTTTTCTATGTAGAACCATTGAAGAACCATCTGTTTTAAGAGTGTAGTTAATTACTGATTCACATAAGCAATTACATTCTCTGTTGACAGATTTGACTACTTTTCTGATGTTTTTCTGTTTGTTTCGATGTGAAGAAATGACAAAACACAGGAAACATGTAAAGGATGCTTTTTCTTTCTGCAAAACAAGATACACAAATTTTCAAATCATTCTAGCAACTTCTGCAAGAGTTAATCAATCTTTTCTAAACATGAAAATTAGCTCAAGAACAATTGAAATGGTGACTAAAAGCACAGAAAAAACAAAACGTGCCACCAGGAAGCTGACACTACATTCTTATTTCTAGAAGAAAAAAGCCAAAGAACCTCCAGAGAGCAGAAAACAATTGACAAAAATGGCACCAATTTGAAAAGAGCCAAAAAATCCTTCATCCTTGTTCTGCCAAGTACCAATCTGTGTTGTATTTCTTGATCCTTTGATCCAAGTAGGCAAAATCTGTCCACTACTTCTTTATTATCACCATCAGTGGTGAAGTTAGCCATCTTTCTCATTGTCATAACCTTTGTTTTCTTGTTTTCTGTTGAGCTGAAGTCCCAATTTTTCACTATAACTTTCCTAATAAGGGCCTATAGAATGCCATCATCTGAACATATTGAAGGTTACTGAAATGTCTTTTACCAGTTCTCTCATTATATGTTCAGTATACAGTATGAACATGTGTGGTGACACAGTAGGTAGACTTGTTGAACACCTTTGCCAATGTGAAACAAGTCTGTTTGTCAATTTTCTGTCATGACTGTGGTTGGCTGATCAGTGTAGAGGTTCCACATTAGAACAATAAGGTGCTCTTGTATACCCATTTTCCTGAGGATGTAACATTCTCAGGCTCATTTGTCAGTAACTAGATGGATGACAATGCAAAGTAGCTGAGGTATTCCTAAGGTGTACAGGCCTGCACCAGAAGCTAGCCTCCATCGTGTAAGGGGTTAAATGGCCATTGTACAATCTAGTTTCCTGACACTACATCAGTCTAGAGCTTTCATAAGGTTTATAGATGGAGCTTGTGGCTTGGTAAGCCAATTGCAGGAGTGTGTGATCTACGGTCTATTTCAATGACTGAGTACAGTGAAGAGATGAGTTTGGTTCTACATGTCATAAAACATGCAGCAGTAAAGAGTTTCAGTGTTGGTGCCTGAGGGAGTCAAACGTCAAAATGCAGGCTTCATATTTCGAACAAATATGCTTGATGTATAAATGATAATCGAAAATATTTTGAAGTCGGACAAACACAAGATTTCAGAGAAAGTTACTCATTTATTTCTTTATTTCTTTCTCCAGCTGAACTAAACACCGTCGGTGAGGGATTTGCTCTCCAGACGATAGCAGGTGGTTGCAAACATGAATTTTCAAACAGTATGCTTTCCACAGAATACATTAGTGATTTTAGACAAGGTATTTTCAGAGCAATGTTGTTCCTTTGAAGTGTTTTTTTTTTTACCTTTCTTCATCACAGGGACATGGGGAATAAAATTTTAAGCCTCCTATTCAATTTGAACCAGGCATTCAAAGCAGAAATGCATTTGTGAATCCAAAACAGTTGATTTTTTTGAGTGTCATTTGAATGAAAAGCAGGACTATAGTTTCATGGATGGATGAAACAAAAAATGATTTGGGTGGAAATTGCACAGGTGCTGCGTTACTGACAGTGAGGAACGATCATTAAGCACATGTCAAGACAAACATAATCTCAGTTAAGCTCGCTGAAGGGCTGACGACAGTGGCATTGAATTTCATCATATGAGCCACGACTTTACATCAACATTTCCAAACCCAACTGGGCTTTCTGTCTGTGTTGGCCTTGCTGGATAGAAGAAAAATAGCCAAGCGTGGTCAACAAAAAGGGACTGTAATGAGTAGATGCTCTGGGTCTGTCACCATTGATTACATTGCTAATCGGGGAATGTGCAGATATTTTGTGATTAATGCAGTAATATTACTTTTATAAATAGTTTTATAAAAGATCAAACAGTCAAAATAGCATGCATGCATAGAAAGGTTGGTCAATATAATGAGATTTACTACTGTGATAAATTACATTACATTACAAGCATTTCTGAGCATATCGTGGGTTCAATTGCATGTTTCATTACAAAGAGAGCATAATTAGTTCTGTTCAAGTGGATGCAGTACAGCACAGAATGTAAAACCTTGAATAAATATCATTACATTCATAGTTTTGATAGTGTTTTTTAAATGTGGCACTACTGGCTCTTTTTTGTTTGTTCCAGCTAATGAAAAGGTAAAATAGGAAGCCATTAAAAGACTTTACAAAGACCTAAAAACATCATTCTTAAAAACAAAGGCTTGGAAATGGTCTTGGCTTGAATGTATGGTTCTAAGATAAAAGTACAGAAGCTTCAAAAACATTCGATTCCATCCATCTAAAAGTTCTTCAAAGTGGTTCTCTAGGGCATCAATAACTTTTGGCACCTTTATTTTTAAGAATGTGTGTGGCAAAAAATACATATAAATGTCCATTAGCCTCTATAAGATAGAGCAGTAGGAGAATTTAAAACATACATTATCATCATGCAAACTGCCAACTAATCACTGCAGATTCATCAAGAAACTTAATTTTAATCATGTAATCAAGTTTAATCAAGCACTGGTGACAGCCATAAAATTATCATTCAATTTTAAATCCGAAGATAATCACCAGCATATGAAGGTGTTGGCTGAAGCAGGCAATGTTCATAGGTAATAATTCCTTAAGGCATTACATATAATCATACCCGAACAGGATTTCTGATGAAGGAATTCAAAATGTACTCAATTACTGCATTTAATGACTCCACGCACAACTGTATACAGAAATAACGATAAAATTCCTCGTCTTATGATCAACATTAACACAACTCCAAAACCCAAGACTATAAAAATGAGTTAGGACTATCACACAATGCTACCAAGCTGGGAGGGAAAAGGCTGATGTGATTACTCTGAGACCTGCTCACAAGCTCCACCGCATCCTATCAAACTGCCATTAATGACATCCTCTGACAGCTCAACACACTTAGAGGAGAACATTGCTAATTCTGTTACGTCAGCTCACAGACGCATTGTGCTGTGTGATGGTGGGTCATCCTACCCACCCAGAGAGAGAGATTAATTATGCTCTCATGGACGCCTGGCCACGGATGTCTGTGGCATCACCGGGAATCAAACTTGTTTGATCACAGAGCCAATACTAAAGGCTTGGATACACAACACAAAAGTGATGTCGATCACACACTAAACAACTTGTAAGTTGTTGCTGAATTGAACCAAACTGCTGACACAGTAAAGAAGCAACAGGTTAACACATTGATATGAAGGTTGTGGATGTAAATGTGTGATTAGTGTGGAAGTTTTTAGAGTTTTAGATGTACCAGCACTCAACTGTGCTAGCGGCTTAAACTAAGCTAATTAAAAAGCTTTGCTACACATGCGTGTCTTTTCATCATTTTTCTTTTTTTGCTTGCTGTATTTTCTTCTTTTGTACTCTTAGTTCTCATTAGCTGTTGGAGGAGTCCATTCAGATTGAGTCGCTGACCAGTATACACTACTAGATTATGCTCAGAGTTGGGTTGAAAACAATCAAACGTTTGATATTGTGAGAATGTACTACTGTGTTATACGTTTCTACTGCTATTTTTCCATTATATTCATTATTTTTGATTTAAAGAGGTTTTGGATTCTGCAGTGTTTGGATTCTGTGCTGAATAAGGCGATCAGGATTTCCTCTCCCGACTGTTGACTCCAACTGATGCAAAATCTGCAGATTAGACCTAACCAGCACAGGCTCAGCCAGGTTGAAAATCAGGGCTAAAATCAAGGTAAAGGTTGTGCAGTGTAACCTCTGCTTTAGACAGTTATGCCACTCAAGAGCCAATGATTTGTTTGCTGATCCTGAAAGTGGTAATCACAGGTGGTTAACTGAACTGTTGATGTAACTGTCTGACCACCTAGGGTCAAACCTACCAGTGAAAATCCAGGACAGGAATTCAAGGTCTGAGTTTTATAATGTCACGCCTCCCATCGAGGACACCTCCTTTGTCTCTTCTCCTCTGGGATCAGTTGAATCCATACACTATTTAGAGAACGCCAACTCCCATGAGCCATTGGAAAATCAACTCCCCTCACTTCACCATCCACTAATAAACGTTCATTCTTTCGTTCCTCCTCACCGTCATCTAGTCATTAGCTAGTCAGTATTTAAGCCCGGGTTTAAGACTAGCACACTGCGAAGTACTGCCAGCCTTCCTTGCTGCATACTGAGCGTTCTGTGTTTGTTAAGCCTTTTTGTGTATGACCTTTTCATGTTTATTGACCTATCCTTTTCATGTTCGCCATTCTCGGTTTGTTTGCTGTGATTGTTCTGATCTTTTGGGTTTTGAACTTGGACTGGTATCTGGTTTCACTCTCCTGATGTCCCTTTGGTTATGGTTATAAAGCTCTGTGGTTTTGACCTTGGACTGTTACGACTAACCTGCTTGTGATTCTCCTAAACCTCTAAGTAAACTACTACCTTGTCTTTTGATCTGCGAGCGTCTGATGTGTTTCAATTTCCTAACATATAACCTCTGCTGTATTAAGTTATCAGAATAATGATCAGCATGTTACATTCTGTTAACGCATCATTTGAAGTTTGATAAAATCTCAATTTTAAGGCAGCCAGCTACTCACTTTTTTAGTTTAAACACTGAGTCATTTTGTACAATGTACAAATCCAGGAGAACTGCCAAAACACACACAGACACAAATTACACACTCTCTACACGTCTTTCTGTTTTCTGTACGGCGCTGACATGTTGACCACTGAAAAAGATCCGTCTCTTTATGCTCCTGAAAAATTAACGTGGCAGCTACGGTGCACTTTGGCGCTGCCGATGGGCTTTTTTGCTTCTGTCTTTCTAAGAGTGACTGAAGGATGCCTGGAGTCTTTCTGCAAGCCGATCAGCCTGACGCCCCACTCCTCGTCTAGACAAGTAGAGACAGATTAATAATAGATTAGGATAGATCCTGAAGTAAACTCAAGGTTCTACCTTTCAGGACCCAAGGCCTGGTTCCCCATGCTGGACTGACTCAGAACTTGTCTTAACCATTGACGAGGCAAACAAGCAGCTATTCCAACATCTTCATCGACTCTTCTCCTTCAACAACATGACTTCAAAATGCAAAACTGCAAAATCTGCCACTAATACACTACACAGGTTAGAAATATTCTTTGTAACCTATAAGTATTTTAGCTTTCTAATGCCCAGATCAGGGGTTGTCAACATGCAGCTCTTTTACTACCCTGTTGCGGCTCCACAGCAGGATTTTTAGGTAAAAATAAAATAATCCTGCTTTGCAGTAAAATAAAGCTCTGTTGATCGTTCTGACATGGTTTTAACAAGAAATGCTCTTAAACACTGGAGTTAATGTAGCCTATAACTGCTAATTCACCCTTTAACCCTGGAGGTTGGCGTGCAGACTGCTGGTCACCATAGCAACGCAGACAAGCTAGTAGCTAACAAAAAGGCCAAGAGAAAGATTTAATGCCAACATGGATGATTTAGAGACGAATGGACTTATTTGATTTTATAAGCACTCAATAAGCAAATCAGTTTCTCGCTCCTGTTCCACCTTAAATGGTGCCGCAGTTACATTCTGGCGCCTCAGGCACCATTTAAGGTGCAACGGGAAAATTCGGACAAGAAGCTGGCGACTGAGAAGGTGACTTCAGCCTTGTCATAAGTCAAACATTGAGAGACCTTTTACAAGAAACTGTTCTACTTTTGAGGAAAAGTTTCCTGCCAGAGATGTGAGAAAAGCGGCTATAGATGAGCTAAAGCTTAAAGCAGAGCAAAGTACATTTGCATTTCATTCATATTATATTTTTTAGCCTTTACTAGTACATTAGCATGTACTCACACATATTTACAGCCAAGGTGATAAAATGGACATTGTGGATCCCAAGGTGGTTTGGACAAAATGGTTCTTTTTAACATTTTGGTTGCGACCTCTGGCCTAGATAAAAACAAATATTTACACCATTCAACCTACACTTCTCCTCTAAAAATGTGACTTGTCAAAGCTGTCACATCTATTTTGGCATATTAATAATGTGATCCAACAAAGCCAAAAAATCATAGATTTTTATTTTGTTTGTGCTACAAACCTTTTTAAGTGCGCAAACGCATGAATAAGCATTTACTTCACAATTCAGTGCCCTTTTATTGTTACTCTGAAGAAACAAAATCAATAATAAGTCTCTCCAAAGTGCTGTGAAGTACAGGAACTCTTACCATGCATCCAACAATAAAGGCAGCATAGCATCTTTTATACAATGACAGGAAGCACAGCAGCACACAGAAAGCTCTAATTTCACATACTGATCCATTTTACTGACCAACGTGGATATACACGCTCACCAACTACTCTGGAAACAGATTTTATGGGGGCAAAGAGTCTTTGAATAAGACAAATGAAAAAGTTTTTGTTTATATTTATGAAGACTGGCAGCCTTTTTAAAGGCTAGTATAGTCAGTATAGCATCTGATGATGAGAACAAGGGAAAAGACCACATTTCTTTATTCTAAATACCAAGAATCTACACTAATGTTCAAAAGTTTGGAATATCTGTTAAAAGTTTCAAATAATATAAAACCACCATTGTTTACAGACAAATGCATAAACTGATTTTACCATGTTAATACTGTAAAAATTCACTGACTAAGCAATGCAGGGCTGTCAGATGGGATCAGAAATGAAATTTGAATTTCCCTTTTGTTTAAAATATTCAAATATATTAAAAATGTATATACATAATACTTTTAATCATAAATTATTTTGCAAAAACAGTAAGTAAGAAGATGCATAATTGCAATGAATGCCAGATTTCCAAGTCAATGTTGTTTCCTAAATCCACCAGTGGGCACTCAACATAAATTACCAAGCGACTCCAAAAACACGTAAACCACTGATTCTCAGGCTAGGGTCATGACCCATGAGATGCTCATCAAAAAACATAATGTTTGAGAAAGACCTATCCATAAAATTCCCATATCAGTGATATCCTCAGATCATTAAAAGCTACGGAGTGACTGAAAGTGTGAGGACAGTGAAAGTAAAAGTTTTTAAAGTTTGTAAAAATTTGGTGGCTGTAGTACTTGTGTTGCTTAGCCAAGCAGCTTCATTATCATTTATTAGTTTACTGTGCTACAAAGCACCCAAAAGTGGATCATTCAGTTACCTCACACAAGAACGTAATAGTAATGTAATATATAGAGTATATAATATAGTATGTAAAACCCAATACAATTGTAAATAAAGCCAAAATAAATACTTGTTTTGTTTGTTTATGGCCAGCAATGGCATGTTATGCCCTCCCTTCGGTACCCATCATTTGTGATAATGTAAGTAACTGGCCCAGAACGTATTAGTACTACTTTAAGTTGGAAATAGAAGTGAAGAAATGTTAGATGTGTCTAGAATGATGAACAGAGCCTTCATTCTAAAATAAAAGCTGTAGAACATCAATAACTGTTATAATAAAAGTAATGTCCAACTTTCATCATATTTGAAAAGTCTTTGATTGTCTAAAACAATCCTTTTAGTGAACAGTCTGTAATAGTTTTTGTACACATTGTGTAACTGATCAAAAATGATTAATATGGCATTCCAAACTTTTAATTCTGGTGGTTCTAGGAGCCGTCTAGGCTTTTCACATCTCCATTAACTTCTGAAGCACTGCAGTCAATAATGGGAACAACCATTCCAATGAGACACAAGAGGCAAGATTCTGTGAATAGCCTACCACACTGAGGCACCGCCAGTGGTTCCATTATCCAAGCGCTGTCAAAAGTAAGTTGAGAGCAGAATCAAAGACAAGTGTACCTATATAAAGATCTGATCAGAAGAAACAGCTCCCTCAGCTACCTCTCAGAACAGAAAACATGACGCGATTCGCTCCGGCAACGTGGCGAACACCTGCTGAGAAAAAGACTCAGAGAGACTCATCTGAATGCAAATGACTCATTAATTTTGGCACCATGTAAATTAAACCAGGACTACACCACCTGTAATTGTAGAGTAACGGTAAGAACATAGCGTGTGGTGGAAGAAGGTGTTAAGTAGGCACGCTCTTACAAAGGGACAGGTCTATTACTTAGCATTTACAGCTCTAAAAGTAGACTGAACATTTAAGTGTACATGGAAACTGCAAGGAGCAATTTAGGCTTAAGTGAGAAGTCACTTATCTAAGCATATTTTCTGTGATTTTACAGAGAAAATATCAGAGCTTGGAGAAATTGCCTTGAAAAAAAATCAGACTTGCACAGTTTTCGGCCTCTTATCGCAAATGTAGTTGATCAGCCAAAACACGTTTGGTGTCTGAAGTTTGCTTCTTTAGTTTTGCAAGTTTGCTTCTTTAGTTTTGCAATGAAGCTATAAGGCTAATGCACCTAACAAGTAATGGAAGCTCATCTATAAAAATGGACAAAAACATGTACAAAATTCAGGGTTCCAGATGGCTGTTGACAACGTTTTTAGATATGTGATGTCATTTGTCCATTTTTATAAATATATATCATACAGTCATTCAGTCATCACATTGAGTGCAACATTTTTTTTATCCAAATATCATCAACTGAAAGATATCAGCTGAAGAACCACTGCATGGCAGACGACTGGTGCAAGACAGGTATGAAATCTGTCTGCATCAGTCTGTAGCTCTTGCATGAGACGGTTGAAGACAGAATGCCTGGAATTCACAAAGCAGTCTGGATCTGAGGACTGACCTCAGATCAGATTCCTCCATATTTATGACAGTCAAGCCAGCAATCTACTTTAAATGAAAACAATATTTTGAAGCAAGACCATGTCTTTTTAGCCAAATTAGTGTGGTTTAAGTTTGCTTGGTGTGGCTTCACTACTTGCTGAACTGAACTCCTGATCACTAGGCCATTCATTCTTAGACCTCCCCCGACTCTGATTGGTCCTAATCACTGTATTGTTCATTCTGAGACCTCCCCCTGACTCTGATTGGTCCTCATCACTGCATTGTTCATTCTGAGACCTCCTCCTGACTAGGGGTGGGAATCTCTACGCACCTCACGATTCGATTCGATTACGATTCAGAAGCTGCGATGCAATTATAAAACGATTACTGATGCATCTTGATGCATCTTTTTTTTCTATACAGGATTTCTTTTTTTTCCACTGTGTGAGGTACTGGATTTTTAACCCAATTATCTCCCCAATTTAGTCGCCACCAATTCCACCCGCTAGTTAGGACTCTCCCAGTCACACAATACTACCAACGCTAGGAGGGTGAAGGCTAACACAGGCTTCCTCCGAGACCTGTGAAGCCACCGCTTCTTTTCGAACTGCCGCTCACGCAACGTCATTGGACAGCTGAACGCACTCGGAGGAAAGCGCCAACCGCCAGATCTGTTACGTCAGCTAACAGACGCCTGCGCTGACTAGCATCGCGTCAAGTGATGGGGGGAGAAGGAGGGGCCATCCTTCCCACCCAGAGAGAGCGAGGCCAATTGTGCTCTCTTGGACTCCCGGCTACGGATGGCTGTAGCATCACCAGATCCTATGGAAATAGATGTCCACACAGCACGTTACAGCTGTCGTGAACAATGGACTTGTTCACATTTATAAGCAGTGCAGTTGGTTTCCTGGTACGTTAAATCTTCAATGAGAGACTGTCAAACACTAAAAAGTTGTGAAGATGAAGTCAGCTTCTCTTTCGAATTTCCCCGTTCCACCTTTAATGGCGCATTTACATTCTGGCGCCTCAGGCAGAATTTAAGGTGGAACCGGAAAATTCGAACAAGAAGCTGGCGACTGAGAAGCAACTTCAGCCTCGTAAAACAGTCAAACGCTGAGAGACATTTTACAAGAAATTGTTTCACTGTTGAAAAGTTTTCTGGTGGAGATGGGAGGAAAGCAGCTTTAGCTGAGGTTAAAGCAGAGCAAAGTAAGTCTGTGTTTTTGTTTATATTTTTTTTATACTGAGACATACTGGACATAAAATGTTGTGGCTCCCGAGCTGGTTTGATTTTTGTTGAAAGGTCAAAAAGGCTCTTCTTAACATTTGGGTTGTGACTCCTGACCTAACCTGGCTTTTAATGCAGAGGGAGCCGGTCGTATTTCTTGCTCATCCAGTTGTGTTTTTGTTATGTGCCGCCACAGACTGTCCGGGTGCTGCACTTCTGCACTTCTAAAGTTCCGCTTTTTGCATTCCGTCAACATTACGTTATAAATTAAAATTTAGAACATCGATTTTTGACATTTGTGAATCGATTCAGAATCGTCCACGTCCGCATCGTGATGCATCTAAGAATCTATTTTTCCCCCACCCCTACTCCTGACTGTGATTGGTCCTCATCACTGCATTGTTCACTGTGTGATCTCCCCCGACTGTGACTGGTCCTCATCACTGCATTGTTCACTGTGTGATCTCCCCCTGACTGTGACTGGTCCTCATCACTGCGTTGTTTATTCTGAGACCTCCTCCTGACTGTGACTGGTCCTAATCACTTTTTCATTTGTTCTGAGACCTCCACCTGACTGTTATAGGTCTTAACCACTGTGGTGTTTGTTCTGAGACCTCCACCTGACTGTTGTAGGTCTTATCCACTGTGGTGTTTGTTCTGAGACCTCCCCCTGACTGTGATTGGTCATATTCAATTCACCACTTGTTCTGAGACCTTCCCTTGACTGTGATTGGTCCTAATCACTATGTTGTCTTTTCTGACAGAAAAGCATCTGCATGATGCTAACTTGTCACAAATAAAATTCCATTTCTTGTTAGCAACATTAAACTTGTAACTTGTAAAGAAGTAAACTTCAGACCCAAAACAGCATAAACTAGCTTTCTCAAAAAAATATTCCATTTTCCAGGAGTCATTAGTTGAATAGTTTCAACACAATGGCACTGTTAAAAAAGGCTTTAGTATCTGAGGTAATGTCTGAAGAGATTCACAGAGGCAACTTTCTGATACATCCGAGGACACCGGAGAAGTAAATCACTCAGATCGCAACTTTGCCCACAGCCCAGCGCAGGATAGATAACCTTGTAAATAAACATTTCATAATCCCGGCGAGGGACGCTTGCCCTGTGTGTCAGAAAGCCAGGCAGGCAGGGCAGTGTTTTATGGGAAAGAGTATTGATAAGGCAAGACTTTGCTCCCTATGATTTAATACTTCCTGGCGGTAAAAAAAAATGAAGCCAGGCCTGTGGCTTTTTTAAATCACTAGGGGCAGAGCAGACAAAGAGCAAAATGAGAAGTTAATTACCCTTGATAAAGGCTAGTTGATTACTGCGCCCTGAGTGGAAGTGTCTAACAGTTGAAACAGTGGTTCTGGTTGGATGAGTACAATGGACTACTATGGTGCTGAGCCCCTCTGAACATGAGCACATGGTCTGCCACTTCCAGTAACCAGTCTTGTCCTAATTTTAAAGTCAGGGTATCCAGCGTGCTTCTCGGATTCAGAATGCCAACACCAGTTAAGGGTCACAGAACATTTTCTAGAGAGAGCAAAATGCATTAGGGCTGTCATGATTACTCGATGAATTGATTAAAAAAAAACAATTATGATGAGAAGCTTGCTTGATGTTTCCAGTGCAGATACCCTAAAGGCTGTTACACACTAGATGTGCTGTATCACGCAGTGCAGCGTTGCATGCTGGCAGGGGGAGCCCATTTTTACACTTTTTTTACACTCTTCTCATATAAATCACATAATGACTGACTGCCTTTTTCTGTGTAAATTTCAGGCCACATGCAATCTACTGTGGCTTTCTGTGGTCTCAATATGGGTTTAATTTAATGTAGTAATGGTAAAATGCTGCGTGGCGCGCTGTGAAGTGCTGAGAAATTGAACAGTGCTTGAAGTCGTGAAGCACCAGAGCATATCGACACGCTGTGTTGGTGCCTGTGTGTGTAACCCCATTAAAAACAACGGTTTCAAATTTTTGGACGCTGCTCAACGTGACATGGCACGTCCGGTGTGCAACAGACTCAAAGGTGATACACTATATTGCCAAAAGTGTTCACTCACCCATCCACATCATTGAATTCAGGTGTTCCAATCACTTCCATGGCCACAGGTGCATAAAACCAAGCACCTAGGCATGCAGACTACTTCTACAAACATTAGTGAAAGAATGGGTCGCTCTCAGGAGCTCAGTGAATTCCGGCGTGGTACTGTGATAGGATGCCACCTGTGCAACAAGTCCAGTCGTGAAATTTCCTCGCTACTAAATATTCCACAGTCAACTGTCAGTGGTATTACAACAAAGTGGAAGCGTTTGGGAACGACAGCTACTCAGCCACGAAGTGGTAGGCCACATAAAATGACAGAGCGGGATCAGGGGATGCTGAGGCGCATAGTGCGCAGAGGTCGCCAACTTTCTGCAGAGTCAATCACTACAGACCTCCAAACTTCATGTGGCCTTCAGATTAGCTCAAGAACAGCGTAGAGAGCTTCATGAAATGGGTTTCCATGGCCAAGCAGCTGCATCCAAGCCTTACATCACCAAGCGCAATGCAAAGTGTCAAATGCAGTGGTGTAAAGCGCCGTCACTGGACTCTAGAGCAGTGGAGACGTGTTCTCTGCAGTGACGAATCACGCTTCTCCATCTGGCAATCCGATGGACGAGTCTGGGTTTGGCGGTTTCCAGGAGAACGGTACTTGTCTGACTGCACTGTGCCAAGTGTAAAGTTTGGTGGAGAAAAGCATGTTTTTGAATTTGGAGAGGCGGGGCTTCTAAAGGAGCTCTGAAGGGAGGGGTGTGTTTGTTTTGCTATTGAGTTCAAATATCTACAACTGTTCTCCAGAATCATGTAGTGCTCCTTTAAAGGTTTTGCGATGCAACGCTTCATCTAGTAGAGTTTCTATGCAGAGCATATATACTCTCTCTTGGTAATCAGTTTTTGAGTCACAATTGTTTCAAAACCTAATACTAAAAATCAATAATTGGTACAATCAGTGGTATAAACACAATATATACTATGAGATACTGGCACATGCTGGTCTACTCAGCCTTAGTGCTCCTTCTTGTGTATTACTGCCTAATTCTTCCTCTAAAAGTTCTAGTAACATTGAAAGTTCTAGTTACTTTAAAAAAAAAATCTTGTACTTTCCACAGTCATCTCAGAAAGCTGAGCACAGGATCACAGGCGTAAGGCAATGAAACCTCATTACTAATATGCCACTGTGCTATGTTATGAGCCTTTGATTTAGTTGGAGTGTATTTTCTCCAGTACTTCCTCCTTCAGAACTTTAAGCTAAATGTCTTTTATGCAACTTTGGCCCTAAAACTTTTTCTTTGTAGCCGAGAGACACATTGCACATGATGAATTTTTCCTCAAATAGCAGACTTAAATAATCTACATGCACTCTTCCCCACCACGCTGATGCAAAGCAGCTAATCCCCGGCTGACCGACGCTGAGAGATGGAACTGAGCTCAAGTGAGGCAGCGGCGGTGGACTGAGTCCAAGAGCATCGCTGCTATCTGAAATGAGCTGGCTTTGATCACGGGGCTCCAGTGAGTAGGCGCTGGCGGCCACGCTGCCCCACAGGGCTTCACTTCTGAGGCTTTGTGGAGAGGGGCGGGGCCTTCTGCCCCGGTCCCTCCAGGCGAACCATCTGGAGAGCTGCACTCTGCTCCCAGCCCCACAGACCTCTCACACCTGCCTCACCATCCACATGAAAAATACACACGGCTTCTAAACCACAGAAGAAGCTTTTTTCACAAACAAGAGCTGAATGCTGCATCAAGAATGATGGGGGTTAAAAGTGCATCAGCATTTTTTTTCAGGATGCTTCGATCTGAAGGTGGCAATTGAACTACATCTATTTTGTAATGTTAGAATTGATTACACCTAATTATAATGCACTCTTAAACATAAAGGTTCCAAAATGGTTCTTTGCATTATGCCATATCACCTCTTTTGGTTCCCTGTAAAACCCTTCAGTGAGGACTCTTTAGAGATCCACTTTTGTAAACAAGATATGTCAGTGTGAAAAACCTTCTAAAGGTTTAAAGAGCCTCTATATAATGAACAGGTTCTAGAAAGAATCCTTAAATTGATATACACACTTAAAAAGTGCCACAAATGGTTCTTTGAGTGAGCCCACAGAAAAACTGTTTCTTAAAAGAAATTCGTACATGAGATTTGTGAGTGTGAGGAACTTTTTAAAAGTTTAAGGAACCTCCATACATTGTAAAGGTTCCAGGAAGAACCCTTAAATTGGTAGAAACTGTTAGAAAAGGTGCCAGAAAGGGTTCTTTGATTGATGCCACAGAAGAACCATTTTACTTCCCTGAAGAAGCATTGTGAAAAGAACCTTTTGAAAGTTTAAAGAACCTTCAGATAATGTAAAAGCTCTTGGAGGAACTCCTAAATTGATAAACACACATCAAAAAAAGATGCCACCAAGGTTTCTTGGAGCAATGCCATAGTAGAGCCATTTCAGTTATCTGGATAAAAAATGGTTTATAAGTGAGATGTGAGAGTGAAGAATCTTGTTTCATATTGAGGGTTCTTTATAGAACCTTCACATTATGCGGAGTTTCTTCGTTTTAAAACGGTTCCTCACACTCACCCATCTCATTCACAAAACAGTTCTATAAAAACTATCCACTGAAAGGTTCTTTAGGGAACTACAAGTGGTTCTTCTATGGCATCGCACAAAGAACTGTTTTTGGCACCTTTATTGTTAAGAGTGTATAAAACCTCCACATTATGTGATAATTCAGTAAAAAACTTGTATGGATAAAATTCAATATCATCATATTTTCCGAATGTAGCACATTATCAGATATCAGATATTTAAGTGCATGAATAAAGTTAAGGAGCTTATGTTTACTGAGAGCTGCTACTCTGTGTTGAAACCTGATTTTGACGGTGTTGTTCTGTTTTCTTCTCTTAAAATTACACCAATGGGAACCTTAAACAGCATAGCAAATGTTAAACAGGCAGAAAGTAAATTTCCAAAAAGGAAACTTATTATTTCTTTAATTATTTATAGATTTTTAAACTTTTCTTTCAGAACAATCTGAAGCAGCAAATGACACATATTGCAGTTAATCGTAGGGTCCTGGATATCATGATTAATGTGCACAAATTAGAATAATTGGGGCAGGTAGAGAAACACAGCTATTATGCGGACATTATATCAAAGATACAATGCTTGCTATCTATCATAATTAAAATATCTATATAACTAAAATAATCACTGTACAAAAATGTGAATATCCTTGCATACCGATAAGTAGACGATATATATATCTCAGCCCTGGTTACTTTATTTGTTTTTTTATACTTTATTTATAATATCTTGTGCAGTGTCTCTTTAAAATAATATGTAATGTTATTAAAAAGGTAGTGGATGGAATATAGTAAAGCATGCAAAATATTAGGTACGTAAAATAAGTATGGAAAAGATAAAATAAACTGTGTTTAACTGTATCCCTCTCAGATTAATGGTGTCGTTGTGACAATAATAGGAACTGATGGGCAACTGAGATTCACAAAATTGAGTAAAAAGTATTAAAATGGGTCTAAAAGTCTATAACACTGGTTTATTCGATGGGTAAAAGTATACTGACACTAATTTGCTTGCTTGTGCGTTTTGACCTTAGCTGGATCTCTCACATGCAAAACAGTAAAAACATGAAATAAAAAACATTAAAAGCAGAGAAAGGTGAGTAAACACAAATGTGCTTCAAATAGCCCCAAATGAAAATGCAAAGTGCTGAATGGCAGTGAATTACCAACAGTGGGCCTGAAACAAGCAACTCAGTTACATCAAGAGTCTTTATTTTGGGTGGTGTTCATATACAACACTAATTAGGCCTGGCTGACCTTTCCAAAAATTCCAGACTGTGCGGCCTCACCTTTCCAATGCGTCAAACAGCCAGACAAACAGCAAATCAAATGTCAATGCTTGATACTCATCACAAAACTGATACCTTTACTCCAAAGCACATGGAAAAAGCGCTCCTCCAGAGGCTGATTTAAGATAACCAGGCAAATCTTCTGTGATCCTGTCGGAAATAAAAACAATGTGTTTAACAGTACATGAACACTCTCTCAATTATTATACACTGTTAGAAATAAAAGGGTTCTTGGAGTGATGACAGAGGAGAACCAGCTATGGTTCCTTAAAGAAGCAGTGGATGGTTCTTTAAAAGAACAGTCCAGATAGGGCTAACACGATCAAGAAATGTTAACTGACGTTTAATTATCATATAAATAACTGCAATTAACAATTTAACATTGTCTTTTCTTATTCATTATATACAAGTACAAGCCATGGCCAAATTGGCTTTTTAACCATTTTGTTTCCTTACTGTGTTTACTAGGTAGCTAACACTGGTAGTATTTTATACTGATACATTATACTGTTGGGTGGTGCACACACACATACGCTAATCTCTCAGTTACACAGAATCATTTGTGGTCAAGCAAAGCTCATATTTTATTCTTGAGATTGAATACGGTCAAGTTTTCAGATTTACAAATACACTCATAAGTTTATTTTCAGATACCCCACAAGATTTTGATTTTGATTTTGAGACATTCGAGGGTCCAATTTCACACCTTGGGCCTCAATCTTAACAGAACCTGAAACCCACTGACTCAAAACATCTTACTAAGTACATGGAAACATGTTTTAAATTTAAGTTATTGTGTAAAGGGACATATTGGCTGAAATGAAAAATGTAACCGTTGCTACATCTGATGTAAACAAGCCTATTCGCCTCCTGCATTGGGGTCGCAGTGGCCTCTAGAGCAAGATTTACTAGTTTAAAGATGAGGAAAACCTTCCTCTGATGTATACTGAAGGTGGGGTCCATTTTATTTTTGAAAACTACACGCTCTTTGGGGTCGACACATAGAGGCAGGCTGTTCGAAAATTTTTTTTCTGCTAGCTGGCTAATGCATATCAGTGCGTTTATTCATCACAGCGGAGGGGTTCCCAAATATTATATGACATATTTGCATAATGCATGCTGGGTATTGTAGTGAGAGAACACTGATGGAAAAAATGGGGTATATAATCATGGAATCTATCCAACGGATGAGGCTGAGGAATGTAATACTATGCTACACAATATTACAAAACACGATGAATAACATGCTGTTGCTGTTGGAAAAAAAGCTTATCTTTCCACTTTCCAATGCAATCTTGTTGCACTTACACTAAAAGTTAAGATTGTTTTCTGCTTCTCCTGTTAAGTTACTTTTTGGAGATAGAAGGTTTTGTTTTGACAGCGATGATATTAAACTGTTAAATGGTCTCAAAGGTTCTGTAGAAAACTTCTTACATTTGCTTTTATGTATCTAAAACAGTCAGAATTCATTTCTACATGACAACTTTCTAACCTCACTTTTTCCCTTAAACAGATTAAATTGGTTATTTTTGTTACTGTTATGGTTTTGTTACCTTTAAGACATATATATGTAAATTAGCTCTGTTCTGATTAGCTATCTTGTACTGTGCCTTGTTCAAAAAGCACTCTGAGCTGAAACACTCCTACTGTTTGAAAGGGCAGGGCTAAACTGTTATAGGCAGAAAAGGCCGATATATGTTAAAGCAGTGATTTAGTGACATCACAAAAATATTTCATTTAAAATAGGCCTCTTTTGCAGCTTAGTTGCCATATATGGACTGTATAGACTGGGAAGTGAATGGCACATATTGAAACTTTAACAATGTTTACATAAAACTAGGTTTAACAAGTGAGGAAAATGTGTTCTATAGTTTGTTTTACATGATATAAATATCTAGTGGATGAACAGTCTTTTAAGAATAGATCATTAGCTATAAATGCTTATGTGCAGGTTCAAAGTACATTTTCATACATCATTACATCAGTACATCATTATACTGCCTAAATGTACAAACTGTATGCACTGGGTGCAATGCAGAAACTTTAGTCCAATATATATTATAAAATAAAACATACACAGACCATAGAACAAGCTTATGTAAACATGAATGCATTTCTTTGGTG
Source organism: Colossoma macropomum (assembly GCF_904425465.1). Taxonomy (NCBI): domain Eukaryota; kingdom Metazoa; phylum Chordata; class Actinopteri; order Characiformes; family Serrasalmidae; genus Colossoma; species Colossoma macropomum. Next base: position 18,537,970 of record NW_023494809.1, on the reverse strand, counting down.
ATGCCCATCATAATATTTCTGATATAACTGCTAATATTTCCAAAATAAGACATCAAAGCTGCTTCAAACCTTGAAATCCCCTAAAGCCAATATTCTGTAATCAGATCAGTCAGACGGTCACTCTTCCCGCTAACCTGCAATATGCCCTGAGTTTAAACATGCAAATGAACAGCACCCCAGTGAGAAAACACTGCCCCCATTTCGCAGAAGTAATCAAAAGGACTGAGCTGTGTCCCCCAAGAGGCACACGCACTGCAAAAGCAGTTCTTAGCAGCCCTACTGCTGGGATTCTACTTGGAGTGCCATGTGCAATCGGTGGGAAAGGGTCCAAGAACTCAAATGACCATGTTTTCGCCGAAGCCTGGCAGGAACCTCTCTCCTGAGGCTAACTGAGGTAGTGGCGGACATCTGCACGGTCATGTGGCAGAATGTAGCATACTTTCTCCTCTGATCATACTGCACGGCCAAACTGGATGATTATGCCAACCACTGCCTAACCAGCCTAGTGCTGGAGAGGCTGGGAGAGTAATTTACTGGGACTAAAGGTGCTAAAGATACAGTTCTGTTCAAAAATCAGAGACTGTCCTTAATATATAACCCATCTTTCACTGGACTCTGGGGTGATCAGTCCATTGTTCTAAGAACACCAGCAGCTTATTTGTTTGATTTGTCTATTACCTTTTCTAAGTGAGGGTTTCTTAACAGCTACACATCTGAAGAGGATATGTGTGTGTGTGTGTGTGTGTGTGTGTGTGTGTGTGTGTGTGTGTATATACATATATATATGTGATGCCTTGTACAATCCCATTTCCAAAAACAGTTGGAACGCTGTGCAAAATGTAAATAAAAACAAAATGCAATGATGTGCAAATCAGTTAAATCCTATATTTCATTGAAAATGCTTCAAAGACAACATATCAAATGTTGAAACTGAGAAATTTTATTGTTTTTTGAAAAATACATGCCCATTTTGAATTTGATGCCAACAACATGTTCCAAAAAAGTTGGGACGGAGGCAACAAAAGGATGGTAAAGTTGTGTAATGCTAAAAAAAAACACCTGGTGGTTGGTTGGCAACAGGTCAATAACATGACTGGGAATAAACAAATCAAATGCCAGTATTCATGATGGTATAGGGGTGCATTAGTGTGCATGGTATGGGTGACATGCACATCTGTGAAGGCACCATTAATGCTGAACGATATTTACAGGTTTTGGCAACATATGCTGCCATCCAGATGACGTCTTTTTCAGGGAAGGTCTTGCTTATTTCAGCAAGACGATGCCAAACCACATTCTGCATGTATTACAACAGCATTGCTCTGTATTAAAAGAGTCTGGGTGCTAAACTGGCCTGTCTGCAGTCCAGACCTGTCACCACTGAAAACATTTGGCAAAGGAGACCCCGAACTGTTGAGCAGCTAAAATCCTATGTTAAGCAAAAATGGGAAAACTTTTCACTTTCAAAACTACAGCAATTGGTCTCCTCAGTTCCCAAACGCTTACAGTGTGTTGTTTAAAGAAGAGGTGATGAAACACAGTGGTAAACATGCCCCTGACCCTTTTTTGGAACATGTTGTTGGCATCAAATTCAAAATGGGCGTATATTTTTCAAAAAACAATAAAATTTCTCAGTTTCAACATTTGATTTGTTCTCTTTGTACTATTTTCAATTAAATATAGGGTTTAAATGATTTGCATATCATTGAATTTTGTTTTTATTTACATTTTGCACAGCGTCCCAACTTTTTTGGAAATGGGGTTGTATTTCAAAAGTAGGCAGATAACAAAAAACAGAATTACAGTATATTATTTAATATGTATTAATTTCTTAATGTTCACAAAATACTACAAATATTGAAAAAATATCTAAAAATGCTTTTTGCTGTATAATTTCTTATGTTCCAATCTACACTGTATATCTATACATGAAACACAAAAAATACTATGACAAACTTTTGAATGGTGGTGTAAGTATGTAACAGAAGGTGAACTGTCAACTCTACTCTTCAAGAACTGCCTGCCATCTTTCCTGATTTAACACACTCAGATGAACTCAGGAGCTAATTATCAGTGCTTACAGACGATGATTCATGCGTGATGGAGCTAAACCATGGAGCGTTACTGCAGCCCTAGAGCTCCAAAACCTGACACACCGTTCTGCGTTCGACAAGACTTTCGTTGTGAGAAAGACACAACAGAGAAACACTGAAATGACTGGCAACAAGCAAAACCTCCGAGCCTGATCCACTGAGATTTTTGTGCCACTTTCTTCACAAAACTGCCGCACGACCCGAAATGCACAGTTAATGAGCCGTACGCATAGAAAAACACAAATCACATTTTTCTTCCTCATGTATATGTATTAGATGGAGGATCACACAGAATGTGGGAGGATAGTGCAGAAAATGAGTGGAGATACGTGGCGGATTACATAGTCCACTTGATTTACTGAAGTCTGAGGAACTAACGGCAGTTGCTTTTGCATGAATTTTCTCCATCTTTTAAAACCAGACGTAAATTAGTCGTCATCTCAAAAGATGTGTTGCTGTTAGGATGCTTCCTTCAACAGTGGCAGCAGATACAGCAGCTTGCTCTCAGTATTTCAAAGAAATGTGCAGGGATATTTTTCACACCTCCAAAGTTCAGTCGTAGAAATTGGTTTTGCCTTTTTATGCTTTTCACAATCCAAATGATCCCAAACACATTCAGTGATGTTGAGGTCTGGACTCTGGGTGGTCAGTTCATTGTTCTGAGACCACCAGCAGCTTCTTTTGATTTCCTTTTCTCAGTAAGAGCTTCTTGACAGCTGCACATCCTTTCAGACCCATAGCGTTGAGTTGTCTTCTCACAGTGGAAGGATGGCTGTGGATTTTTTCAGATCTGAAGTCAGAGTGGAGCTTGATTTTCTCCTCTCTCTCAAAGATGAAAGCTATGAGTGCTGTTTATCTGAAGGGGGCAGTTTTGGTGGTCTACCATGTTGTTAGGAATCCCATTTTCTCTGTAGCTTTTTTTCACTTTGGGAAACGTTTGGTTTTTTACTAATTGTCCTTCAACTTTTGGCTGTTTTGATTGGTAGTCTTTGACTTTTGAACAGTACTGTATATACACATAAACTATATAAACAAATATACAGTTTGTAAACATATAAACTTTCATTTTTTTCCTGTCAGGCCCAGTTGATCATGCAAGATAGAAAAAAACATTTACCAATTCTAGAATGAGCATCTGTATTTGCATTTTGAGACAAACAGTTGTTCAACATCTGCATTAAGCAGTTCAGTCACATGTTGCTCTGGTGTTGGAATTTGTTAACAGTAAACGCGTGAATCTGTTGCCACACGTTTCAATACTGGATCTTCCCACACGTCTGGATGTGTTTCCTCTGATAGGAATAGGGAATTATCAATTAAAATATACCAAATTACCATACGCCCAATTAGTCAAGGAGTCGCTGTTCATTAAGATACAACAAATTTGCAATTCAACGTAAACAATTTGGAATAAATAGGACATGAAGTACAATTTCCTATTCAAAACAGCGCTTGGCTTATATAAACCCCAGCAATATTGAAATGCATTACTGTCATAAATATGCATTGCGTAAAAAAAAATCTAAGCTGACTTAGTGTTCATCTAATTGCAGAGGCTTTCAAGGATCAACCGCGGCAATCAATATTTCATATTTCGCTCTAATTAACCTACCCTGCACTTTATATTCATAAATATGTTTGTATTTTAGGATTCAGAAGCCTCGTCTCAGGGCCTTGTTCATATATGTGTGATATTACAGAGGTGCTACAGTAGGGCTAAATTCAGTGCGAGCATTCTTTAGCTGTGAACGGGGGAAAAAAGTAATTCTCCCCTGGCTGTATTGACAGCAGATAACAGTGATTTACTAGATGGCTTAGCTCACAAATAACTGCCTACCTGCAGAACAAGGCATGAAGTACATCCAAAACCTTCCATATCATCAACCCCAATGGCTCAACACCACCCCACCCCCGCTCTGTTTTCCTCTCTTACTCTCTCTCAGAGTGACAGACCCCATCTGTACCCTGTCTGTACAATGGTTAATAGGTTTTAGCTTAAAGATTGTCAGGGTGAGTTAGCGGCAGCACAGGCAGAACTAGGTTGGACTGCATTATAATACAACCCTCATGCTCTTTTGAGCATCTCTCATTGAACATCTTTTGTGGAAACCATGTCAATAGTCATAACTAGGCATCTGTGTGGATGGTTTCGATTTCTACACTGTTTATAGCTCAGTTGCACTGTTTTATACAATCAGTGCTTTACACAATGAGCTGCTACTCGCAATCCTTTTCCTTTGCATTTCTCTGAGTCTCTCTGAGCCATAACTATGCTAAAAACATGTATCTTTGTAGTATATAACTGCACTTTTAAAAAAGATGGTGCTTTGGAGTTTTTTAGTAAAGAAAATGGTTCTGTATAGAACCATGAACATTCAAAGAACCCTTCATATGATTAAAAGGCTCTTTGCATCATGAAATGGTTCTTTAGATTGATGGAAAATCTGCTGTAGATGGTTCTAAGCAGAACCTTTTTGAAAATGATTCTATATAGCACCCAAAAAGGTTCTTCTATTGTTCTGATGCCAAGCTTGTAACAGTAGAAGATATATATAGGTATATAAAACCCTTCTCAAAAAGGTAGTTAAGGTCTATATAGAACCATTTGTAGCATATTTATGCAAATTTTCAATCAAAATCAATCTGAAGAAACATTTCATGTTGCAAAGAACCCTTTGATCATGCAATGGGTTCTTTGAGTGTTCATGGTTCTATAGAGAACAATTTTCTTTACTAAAGAAGCACCATCTTGGGCCTCTAAAGAATCAATTGTTATGATAATTTTAGCACAATGCACAATGATATTGGAATTGTATCGGCAGATAATTTTGTAAAAATTTCTGGACAGATGTTTACATTTGACCAATATTTCCTACTCTGGAAATAAGCAGAATATTTAGGTGATACTGTGCTAAAATATCTGCATTGTATTCACTTTACTGCATTTATAGCCCCACAGAAATAAATGTTATATTTCTCTAATCTATAATTTTAAACAATGTTCTTGATTTTCTTGGCTGAGTAAGACGTTTGAATACATATGTGTGTGTGTGTGTGTGTGTGTGTGTGTATATATATATATATATGTATTTATATATATATACACACTATGTATGTCTTTCTATTTATTATAGATTATGAGTGCTATCATAATATTCAATTTTAATGAGCCACATCATCATGATGAAAAAATGTAAAAATGCTGCTACAGACTCTTTCAGAACATGTTACCTGCGTTATTACTCATCTAATAGCAATCAGTGACAACAACTGTGTGATGTATCCTTATTTGGCAATAGTTCACATCAGTTTTTAGGTCAAATGTTTAATTTAGGTGGTCTTTTTCTCACTGCAATACTAAAAGGCAAGATTTAGTTTTATGTATTCTAGCAGTTTTGCAGTGAGAATGCAGATTTTCCTTTTTCAATACATCTAATTCACCTTCTTTTTTCTAAAAAAGACCTTCTGAAAAGACCCTGCATCATTATTCAGCCATCAGCACATGCCATAGGTGGGATGTTGTCCTTTGGATGATGCATTGCATTATACTTTTAAATTCATTTTCTTGTACATTTGAATTTTAGGTTAGGAGAAAAACTATGACACCCTATCACAACAGATGGCTAAAAAAATCAAATGAATATTTGAATGTGCAATTCTTCCTTAGCTTTGAGGAATAAGCTGTATTTTTCTTTCACAGGCAAAGGACACGGAGTATGCAGGAGCCCTGCAAGTCACACTGTCTGGCTTTGTTTTGATTACTATTAGAGATCACGACCCAAGCTAGTTACTATAGACTGATATCAAAAGCTGAAAATGAAAAACAACCCATTAATTATCATAACTTTATATGCACAATTCATAAAAGGGTTCTTTGGTGTGAAACCATTTTTGGTTTCTTGAAGCATCTTTCAGCCGAATGGTTTAACTTTTAACCTAACCGAATCTAGTGTTTCATCTGTAATCCATTCAGTGTTTTTGTGTTTGTCTCCATTAAATCATTAAAATCTGTCCCCAGAGTAGCTGGTGAGGATGCATGTCCACGTTGGTCAGTAAAATGGATCAGCATATAGAAGTGGCACTTTGTGTGTGCTACTGTGTTTTCTATCACTGTATAAAAGAAGCTCCACGCTGCCTTTCCTTTATTGTTGGATGCACTGAAATGGTTTCTGAACACATTCACGTAATTCACAATTGCTATGGAAATCCTATTGATTTGCTTCATCAGAATTATCATAAAAGGCCACTGAAGTGTAGAGTATATATTTATAATCGTATGCAAAATTTGAACATGCCTGGTCAAATGACATGCTTTGTTAATTTCCTATGAAAATAAATGAACACATCCTCTACAGAGAACACATTTAAATATGGCATTTTTCTGCAATTTAGTTCAAAAATCTATTTGTTTGCTGAGATTAACATATTGGAAAAAAAGGAAATATAAAATACAAAATGTGCCATAACTTTTGCACAGGCCATATTTTCTGTTTTTTTTTGTTTTTTTTTATTTGTTAAATTCAGCAAATAAATACTAACAACACAGTAAAATATGCAGGTCTCTGTAGAGGATGTGTTAACTTGTTTTCACTTAGAAAAGTAACAAAAAGTAGTTTGAGGCACAAACAAAAAAATATGTAAATTTTAGACTCAAAATTTTTGTCTTCAATAATCAATACCATGAGAAAGCACATTATGAAACTACACTGAACAAAATAATAAATTCAATACTTTTTAGTAAAAAGATTTCCTGAAAGCTCGCAAAAAACAGGGGGGGTTGTGAAACAGAATTCCCTCATTAGTATCTGCTGTGACAACCATTTTCCTGTGTAAATGTGTAATGCATTTCTAGGAAATATTATGGATGTTTTTAGCAAGCTAGAACCTTTGAAAGTTCTTTAGGGAACCAAGAGTGTGAATATGCACATTTTGTTTTAGTGCAAAAGTTCAGCTTTTCAACTCAGATTTTCATTACAGCTAAGAAATGTAAATGTTAAAAAGTCTGGACAGCCCAATTGCTCTATTAGCCGATACAAAGGTAAAAAGTAACACAGTACCTGTGGACGAAAGGCAGTCTAGGGGTGTGAATTCTTTATCCATGACCCTGATCAAGTCCTATGGCTGAAAAGAAAGAAAGGACACTTTTAGCATTAAGTAACAATTACTTCTCCAGTTTGAAGAGACTGATAAAATAAACATTTTATATTCGACAGGAACCTCATCACACCAATTAAATGCCAAAAGATAATACCTGACTGCCAGCGCTCGAAAATAAAAGCAAAAGCCAAGGTCTATTTGAAATGATATTGGATATTCAATCAAACCCACTCACATCAATAAAATAAAACAAAAATATTAGAGAAAAAAAGCATACAGTACACAAATGAATCAGCCTTGCATAATTTCCACTGGAAGTACGAGGCTGATACAACATTTACTTTTAATGATACTTATTTTTTCAGTACATTTCTAAGTTGACATAACCTTGCTTCAGGAAAGGGGATACGAGATATGAATCATAAGTACTAAGTTTTTCCCCACCAAGGTTTACTCTGTATACAGTTGCATGCAAAAGTTTGAGTGCCCCTGGTCAAATTCTATGTTACATGAAAATAAGTACACCACCTTTACAGAAAACAAACTTGTGCACATTTTAATGCATTGTTTGCTGTTCATAAATTTAACATATTAGGGGAAAAATAACACAAAATGTGGCCCGTGCAAAAGTTATGGTACAACTTATATTTAATTATTTTTCCAATATGTTAAACTTAGCAAACAGAAACTGTGCACTTTGTTAACTTATCACTGACCAGCAGTGTTTAAACTTGTGCATAAAGCTGTACTTCTGCTTTTGCTTTATTTATTTATTTAATTTCATTTTTATAATGTTACGGTGCAATGTGTATAATTAATCTGCACTAATAACATCAGGCTGAAGATTAGCTAGCTGGCTAACATCAGCGCATTTTCTTTGTTGATTGCCTCTGATACAAAAATATATGAAAAATAACAAACTGTAAACAACAACAAACTTGTAGCTCCAGTGCAAAACTAAAGAAGTAACACCAAACATGTCTTGGCTGTAGGGTTGAACAGTTTGGCGAAATATCTAATTGCAATTTTCCTTCCAAAATTGCAATATTGCAACTGCGATCAAAGCAGTGATTATTTATATTCCAGGCATTTATTATTCATGAGCATTGTATCAAACATCTACCAAGTGTAATCGAACTAAATGAATCCGATGATGTAGCTGCTAAAATCACAGTTTATTTAAAAAGCCCAAATGTTTAACATTAAAACTAGTATCTGGCGTCTGAAGAGTTTAGTGCCTCTAAAAGTCTAGTTGAGAGATAAGACTTTAGCCTGAAATGTATTTTTAATACATTTAGGCAGAGAGGTGTCACTTAGAAAATCAACAAAATGTGTCATGTGACCAGGGGTGCAGAAAGTTTTGCATACGATTGTACATGCTGGGAGTTTTGCAGCAAAGAAAACACATTTTTTCACATCATCTATTTTAAAATCATCAACATTACATAAAAACCCAGAAGACACATGTAGGTTCACTAGTAGTTTTGGATAGTAAATAAAATTGCTATATTTGTGTTGATGACTCTTGGTTCCCATCACCACCAGTGTCAAGAAATCTGACTCAGTAAGGTTCTCAAGACAGAGGATTTCACATCACACCACTCTGAATGACTTTGTTTACATCCCAAAGACTAAATTATGTAGAAATTTTGGAAAAATTGGTGTAATTCCCCTTTGAGGTGAAAATGTTAATAATACAGATTGTTATAAAAATTGCAAGTCTTGTGATTTGAAAATCACACTCTGAAATCATGATTTCAATATGAAAACAATTATTTGTTCCGCCCTACTTGGCTGACTAACTTTGTTTGAGGTGGAATTTGGTGAACTATCCCTGGTTTCTGCTGGACTGAGCCTACGTGAACTGAACACTTAATACATTTACAATGCCATGCCAGTTTCAGATACAGACTGTTGAATTCAAATCTGTATTTTTGCCTAATGGTTTGACTTCTCCGCTTCTCAGTGCTCTTTAGCTATTCAGACAAGCCTTGTGCAGCCTGTCCCATTACTACCACAGCAGCAGCTAACAGCTCAGCACCAGAGTGAAAGGAACTCCCACAGAGGCACATTCAAATCGATTTAAAAGGTAAATGAATTGAACTTTGCAAAAGAAAGTTGGCCTCTGTAGGAGATGATCTAACACTGGTGAATTCTTTTCTATCCAAAGTCAATCATACAGTTTATGGAAGGTAACATACCGGCAGAGCGTGTCGTCTGTTCTAGACTGTGAGACAAAAGGGCAAATACGACTGAGAAGACTGAATGAATTGAATGAAGAACTTTCCTGAGTGACTATGTACACTATGTACACAAGTCCAAACTCCACAGGTTCAGCAAGATCTCACTGGCAGCAGCCTTGTCTTCTGATTAGCTTCAAGCTGCTTCAAAGACAGCTGATCCTTTTTTTTTGTTTTTTTTTGCAGTGACACATTTTTTTTCACAGCAGTGCTTTAGAAAAGCCAGCGAGTTCTGCGTGATGAATAAGGAGAACAGATGGCCCCCCCCAAAAAAAAGGCTCAGAAAGGGAAGAATTCCACCTAACGACAGCCTGACAGTCAGCGCCGGAGCCGAAGCCAATACAGCATTAAAGACACTCTTCCATTAATCCAACAGAAACAGCAGAAAGCACCAGATCAATGCAGCCACTACGACGCACCTGAAACACTCCACTGCAAACAGATCAACATAACAAGTAAAAGGTGCCAATCCATCTTGGTACATGAACACATATTGACAAAATTTCCAAAGGGATAAGCTACAGGGAGAGGTGGCAGTAAGAGGCTTCAGACTGCAAGCCTGCAAGCACCAAGGCCAGTCAGCTGAGGTCAGCGCCAGAAATGGAGATTTTCAGTGTTTCTTAGGTGAGGGTCAGATATTAGTAAAAGTAGATTTGATTAGACATAAGTGCTCATATCCTAGATTTTTATTGTTCTCCCTGAGGTCCAGTTATGATGTTTCTGTGGTTTTATGTACCAACAATAGTCATAATTATTTTTTTATAATTTTCCAACCTCTCTTTATCCATTAAAATAAAAAATTGAATCCCAAAAATTTGTGTGTAAAGTGCAATTACCAGCTACTGTTCACACTGGGTCAGCCAAATAAATAAATAAATAAGTAAATAAATAAATAAATAGTTGGGCAAAGTACTGAGTAAAAAATGATGGCTGATTCCTGAATACACTTATAAATGTATTCAGTAATATATTCTGTTACAATACATAAAACTTAACGTATTCAGAATAAATATACATTAGATTATGTATTAATACATTTTGAGAAACATTCAATTACTGAAATGAATACAAACATGATTACAAAATTCTCAACATTATTTTGTCTCTCATGACTCGTTTCAGTCCACTGCTGCTCCCATAACCCGCTGCCCTTTTTATGACAAATTTTTATTTTTAACCATGTTTATTTTTAAAGATGTGATATATATTTATTCAAATTTAGCAGGTAAGCATCCTAAAAATATTGCCCTAAAAATATAAAAGCTGACTGTATTGTAATACAGCATTTACAAAATGTAACTTGGACTGAATACAGATACTTTATTTCAGTATTCTGAATATGTATTCCCAATATTTATATATCGTTACATCCCAACCTAGTATATGTGTGTATATATATATATATATATATATATATATATATATATATATATATATATATATATATATATATATACACATATATATGTGTGTGTGTTTTATATTATATTGACACATGCCTTATAACTTCAGTATGAATAGGTGGGGCTAAATTATTGTAGGCTGAATAGGTGGACATATATAAATATGTTGTTTTTCTGTTGTTTTCACAAAAACTTCACCAATTAAAAAATGAATTCAACACAGGCCACTTTCGCAGTTTAGTTTCCATATGTGGACTGCATGGACTGGGAGGGGAACAGTATGTTTTGAAACTTTTACAGCATTTACATACTACATCAAACTCTTTGTTTGTTTTCCATTAACAGTTTAAAGCATGTATGTCTAATTAATTTCATGCAGATAATCCCTACTAATAATACTCATCCTGCATGTGTTTGATATTGGCAGCTCCCAAAATTGAAAATGGTCAAAAGTGTAATGTGGAGGAAAATTGAAGATATGAATTGTCTATTGTGATCTCTACGAGAAATTCTATAGTGTTGTATAGTGTGGTCACTAAGAGAAGCAACCATAGAGCAGGTTGGATGCAATGCACAGCATTTTAATAACAATATTATTGTACAGGGGTGTAACAATGCACAGTCTATGCAATCCCTATACCAGACAGCATTTATGCATGATTTTCACAAAAGAAGACATGCAATAGGGTTTTATATTTCCATAGTAGGGGTTGTACAACAATTCATTTTTCCTAGGCAACTGATCAACTAGTCATCATTACTATATTAAAAAAAACCATGATTTCCAGAGATCAGTGAAAAGTATTTTGTTAGTAGATCAGAAAAAATTCTGAGTGAGGTATAGTCACTGTACCCGAAAAAATTCATGCTATCCTGTTTTAAGACTCTGGAATTTTGTTCGAAACCGTAGGCAGTAAGTTTGCCATGCATTTACCAACCACTACTCCACTTTATCTAACGGCAGTTTGTTTTTGTTACAGGCATGTCATGCTAAAGGTTCTGTGATTGGTTTGCATGTCAGTCAAACAGCCCTTTCCCTATCAGACACAGCAATTGTCAAAACCTACCTGGTTTCACTTACAAGCCTGTATTTCAGTTTTACAGAGCTTGCAGCAAAACTGGTTTCATTTAGTGCCAACTAGTCTATGCAATCCCTACACCATGCCACATGATTTTTCCAGTTTTTCAATCGTGTTGAAATCGATAAACTTTTAACGATCATTATTACTACTCTTATTACTATTTAGTTCCTACTATTTGTATTGATCTCCCTCACTGAAGTGGGTTGGCCACTTGTCTCTACTCTCTGATAAGTTATTCTCCAGCCTTAAAGCTGACAGTAGACACTGACCTTAAGTTCACGGCCAAATAAACTTTTCATTTCACACAGAATAATGCAGTTGATGATTCCAATCTTACACGGCTATAAACACTAGATCAGCCCGTCCAACTCTATCGATTCATACGATCTCTGACCCCAAAAAAGCACAAGGACAGGAGGTTTTGAAAACACCAAGCCCACTATAGAGACATTCATTCAAAATATTCAGCATAGACACTGAACAGTAAGAGATTTTCTCACCCATGAACCTAAATGTAAGGTATCTGTTAAAAGGGCCCATCATGGAAAACTTCATTTTCCTTATGAAATAGAACAGTTTAACGCAAACGCTGTTCAAAGCATGTCACCCACTCCACACATTCCATATATGGAAATTAAGTGCAAAATCAGCCCATTCTGAATGCACTTTTTTGTAATGTCACAAAAACCAACACATTTGCATATATCCATTTATTCAGCCTGCAATAGGTTATCCCTGCATGTTCACACTAAGTTATAAAGAGTGTTTCTGCATGGACTGCTTTTGGAAGAAGGCACAATGCAGGGCAGCCAATCACAAAAGAGGTCATTAACATATTTCAGTCCTAATGGCAAAGTAACAAAAACAGCATGTTTATAGGGCCCCTATCATGCTCAAGTTTAAAAACAGTCTATACTGTCCATATATGAAAACTGAGCAGCAAAAACAGCCTTTGATTTTATTGCTTTTTTGATGTCACTAAAACCAACATATACTATATGGACAAAAGTATTGGGACACCCCTCCTGATAACAGGTTCAGGTGTTTCAGCCACACCCACTGTTAACAGGTGGATAAAATTAAGCACAAATCCTTGTAATCTCGATAGACAAACACTGGCAGTAGAATGGGTCGTACTGATGAGCTCAGCAACTTTAAATGTGCCACTGTCATAGAATTAGCTTAGCCACGAAGCAGTTGACCATGCAAATCTGTGGAGTGATGAATCACGCTTCTCTATCTGGCAGTCTGATGGATGGGTCTGGGTTTGGCGAATGCCAGTAGAATGTTACCTGCCAGACTGCATTGTGCCAAGTGTAAAGTTTGGTGGAGGAGGAATAATGCTATGGGGTTGTTTTTCAGGGGCTGGCATTGGCCCCTTAGTTCCAGTAAAAGGAAATCTTAAATCTTCAGCATACCAGGACAGTTTGGACAATTGTACACTTCTTACTTTGTACGAACAGTTTGGGGAAGGCCCTTTTCTGTTCCAGGATGACTGTGCATAAAAGCACAGTTGGGTGAGTGCTCCACCCATTTACACTGAAGTTATAAGGCATGTTTCAGACCAGGCTGCTTTTTAAATGTGTCACAGTGCAGTGTAGCCAATCAGAACAGAGCTCAAGATACGAGTTCTGTCAACAAGCATTAAAAGATTAACAATTTAGTATTGCTGAAGCATGAAAATACTGAAATACCTTGAAAGGTTTCACTACACAGTCAGAAACAAATAGATCAGGACTGGGCAGATCAATACTGAAGTATCGACACTTCTGATCCTAATGTTTCTTTTTGGGAACGATTTCTTGCATGAAATATCGATACCAAGCGCTTTCTTAAGCAAAAAGCTGAATATCAATCTGTCTTTTGATGCTGAAAAAGTAAACACACGACCACAGCAACAAATTTGTAGGACAGCAACTATTTTTCTTGTGTTTCCCACCAAATTGGGTTGGATTTGGCATGTGGAAAAAATTAGACTGGTTTGTCATGACTTTGGTTTTTTTTTTTAAGTGCATTGCTTAATTATGCAGCTGAAATTCAAATAGGCCTAGTTTCTCCCCACATTCAATCAGTTATCAAAACATCGACTGATTTACATTTTATTCATTCCTGTTGAGAGCAGGTCGTTGCCACGCCCATTTGTATCATTCACAATCTCTCAGGCAAAAGATGGCCAGACTTATTCACTTCCCTTGGCTGTTCTTACTTAGCACAATCTGTGATATTTAGAAAGTCGCAAGTTTGGTGCGGCCTATAACATTAACCCATTATCCTCAAACTTACTAACATCTTTTATCCTTAGGGTCTAATTTGACCCCAGCAATTAAAAACTTCAGAGAAAAAGTTCTGGTGGGAATGATGCTCTCGTACTACTACAGGAATGGTCCTGTTAGCTTAGGGCCCTAAAGCAGATGGAAGTTTATGAAGATTATAAAATTGCATGGTATAGTGATGTCAGAATAATCTAAAACAACCAAAACAAATGTGCGTAAAATGTTGATATTTTTATTTAGACATTTTTATTCATTTTATGTCCAGTTGTCCCCATTACATTAGGAAAAGGCCTTAGGTCAATCATTATTTAGGGACGTTAAACACTGAATAGAGTGAAAATGACCACAAAGAAAACAGGGTATAGAAGGGTTAAGTTACAAAAATGTGTACGAGAAATAGCTACGCTTATCTGGTTATCCTTCTGATTGCAAAGGATCATGGATCATAAGTATTTACCCTCTTAAAATCCCAGTCTTATTATTCAGTAACTACAGGGACTTAAATGCAAACTGTTTGAGCTATTCTTAGGTTACAGAAGTGTGTAATAAAAAAAGGTTCCTTCTCAAATAAAGCATCAATGAGTTTATCTCCTTATCCAGGCGTTTCTCAGATAATGTGTGACAGGAAGTCTAGAAATAAAAAGACTGAAGTTCTTCGCACCAGTGACAATAAACACAGTGCCATTTTTGGCAACCTAAATACTTACAATGTAAAGTTTCAAAGGGAAGACAGTAGCAGTTAAAATTATTACAGACGTCATGGTTTAAATGTTGTATTATTTGGGTTATTCTACCTTTGTAGTGCAAAACAAGACAAATGCTGATATGTAATTCAGATATAAAACATTTTTTTTTCTAAAATATAATCCAAAAATTACAATATTTCATTCATGTTGTAATTTTTGTTTCAATTTTAAAATCAGCTAATGTTTCATGACACACACACACACAAAAGCTGTCTCCCCCCCCCTTTTGCAGCGACAGTAACAGCGTGTCATTTTTAGCAACGTAAAATCAGCGATCACATTACTTACTTATTAAAATATCTCTCATAGTGTCATTCATAAGTAAAAATGTAAATTAATAATTTTATTTTATCTCACTTTGAGCAGTAGTTCCGCGCGCCGCTCCAGCAGACAAGACCGCAGGAAAGACGAATAAGGAAGCGGAAAGCGAAACGCGGGGTTTCATTAGAGCGCCCCCACCGCAGCCCGCCGGTACTACACTCAGCCTGAAAAGAGCGCAGAACGGTGGATGGGGGGTAGCGGGGGTAGGGGGGCTGGGGGGTGGAGGGGGGATGTTGGGAAGCTGGAGAAGCAGTACTGCTGCAGCAGAAATAGACCGAAATACAACTCGCCTGTTTTACACGCACAATGTTTTTTTGTTTTTTTTTCTCATTAACATCATCTTAACATGTATACATGTATAGATACATTAGAATTTAAAGGTCACTCTACAAACACAAACAGAAATTTATTAGGTTAATTACAGGCAAAATTTATTTCAGATAAATGTTTTGGGATGATTAACTGTAAAAAAAAGATATAAAGGTATGGAGTTAAAACAACATACACATACATTTCTGATAAATTTGAATATGAAGAAGATGAAAATGACCAGGTTTGAGAAAAATTAGCTATGATAACCTCTTAATTTGATACTGCCTTTCACCCAATGAGCACTAGGAAAGGCTCCAGCACCCTCCCTTGACCCGAGAGGATAAGCAGAAGATGAGAGAGTGAGAACCTAATTTGAACCCAGTGGTTAACTAGCGCTAACACTTTCTCTGCTAAGTTAGCTATTAGCTAGCAATGTGTTAGATATTGGCTTGTATAAGTTTGCCATTAGCAATTTTCAGAGATAAAGGAATGCTGCCTTCAAGTCATGTTGTGTCAACAAAAACTGGTTAACTGGTTGGCTAAACTGGTTGTATTTTTATACATAAGTGAACAAACACTGCAGGCTAAAATCATCCACACACAAAAAATGTATGTTATGTAGTGCTTCTAACTAAATAGACACATATTCATTCACTTCATTTCATTGCAGTACCATATAAACAGACTCTCTTTAATGGAAAAGAAGCATTATTTCCAGCATGTGTATCTTGTTTCTGACAAAAGTCGTACTTTCAGCCTTTAAAGTCATAAGTAGGAACTTCAGAGAAGGACTTGATGGCAGCATAAGTGGATAGCTTTTACTGAAAAGCTTCTAAAAGGCTTTTAATTTGTTTGTTTGCCAATTATTTAGTGCAGTTATGGAGTAAAGTCAGACCATACTGATGAAACAGAGCCAGAAGGGAGCAGAGAAAGTAGAATTACAGTTTGAGATGAGCTGGTTTCACTCTGGCCGTGGCATTTAACTTAGCCTACATACAGATTAAGTCTCTTGGGCTGCTGTTTTTATCCCAGGGTGTGTAAGGTGAAGCAGAAAACTCTGTAAAAATAGCAAATAGCAAAGCTGAGCTGTTTGGCTGCAAATGCATAAATCATGAGTTATACATCAGTGCCCCTGCCAGTCACTCTCGCTCAGAGGAAAGGCTTCGTCATTGATAGCACTCTCAGTCAGTCATGGGTAAACAAGAGAGGCTTTTAATTTGATGAGGGACACCAAGGTTGAATCTTGGCAGCACAGGATGTGATTTAGGGGGCAGAGAGACTGTAAAACGATGCTGCAGCGGAGCAGCTTGAGTAAGACTGATAAGACTCGCCTCTTGAAACGTGCTGGTCAGACGAGAGCAAAGAGAGAAAGTGCTGGTTAAATGAAGTGGGCTGCTGTTATACACAGCTGGACCTTCTGATGGGAAGCGCAGCACATGTGACCAGAGAAAAACAACCCCTACTGAAGCTGCAGGCCTATCTCGCTCCATATGTCCTCTGCTGTAATCCTTGACTGGCATTCATGAACAAATAAAATCCAAAGAGAATGCAACTGGTATAATGTATGTGTGCTGTCCAGCCACAAAAGGTATTCTAGTAACAAAGTCAGCTTGAATGCCAAAGAAAGTTAAGCAGAATCGGCTCCAGATGCTCAGACATTAGAGTAAAGCTTTGCTTAGATCAGTGCAAGTAAAATGTACGACTCTAAAGCAATGCAGCTTTGCAAAATCACACTGCAAAAGAATGTTATATTTAAGTAGAATCATCTCATATCTAGTCAAAATATCTAATATTTCTTATCATAAGATTGTAAGAATGTTAAATTAGATAATTTTGACAAGGTTAAGGAGACTATTATTTATATTTCTGTCAATCTTACTTGTTTTAACCCCTTGTATTCCATTACATCCTGGTCATTTAAGGGGTTAAGTAATTTGAAAATAATTTAACGATAATGCTTGGATTGTTGCCAGATTTTACACAGAATAAAAGTTAAGTCTGTTTCTATTGGAACTGGTAATAAATTAAAAGTAAGCCTTTGTAGACTCATACGGTTTGATTTCTTAATGCTTTAAGCATTATTTCTTATTATTTCTTACATAAAATTATTAAAGCAAATAAAATGTCTACAAATAGGTTGAATGATCCTATACATCCTTCCCATCACATAATACAAAATTTTGTATGTATTGAGTAGATATAAGATGATTTCCCTCATGCCTATTAACCCCTTAAAATCCCAGCTTATCACATCCTAAGACTTATTATTTATTACACCAACTTGGAAAACTATAATGTCTAAGCAAACATAGACTGTGTTGGATTTGCCTTCCCACTGAGGAAATCCCTCTGTTGTGGTGGTGTTTGATCACCCAGACTGGGCCTAGTAAAGTCCCCCATTGTTCATTCCCCCTCCTTTTGTCTGTAAATTGGGGTATGATGACTGATAACATCAAGTCCTTTATCTTTGACACTGCCCTTAATTTGCTGCTGTCCTGCACAATGTCTTTCAGATAAAGCTAATGACGGAGAGAAAGAGGGCAGGACAGTTTCAGCACTAGATAAATGATGACCAGCAGCCAACGCTGTGAGGTAAGGCTGCACATTGTGTATGTTTTGTTAATTGTTAATGCAGCACAGCAGCCTGTGCAATACTAAAGGGAGGGCTGCAGTATGCAAATGAGCCAGCTAACCAATCACTGAATGTTTTATTGTTTACTGTGAGCATCATGATGAAACTCACATGTTCCAGATGAGTTTCTATGGGTATTTTGATGAAGCCAGGCACGTCACATTAAACACATTTGTGAATGTATTTTTAATATATCATAAATTATGTTGTAATCACAATATGCAGCAATATAATTGCAATATAGAATGTTGGCCATGTTCTGCAACCCTACTATAGGAAAAACGATAGGTGTAAAGGGATATTAGTGTTCTATTTAATGGATGTGTATTAAGGCTTTGCTTCCTGGATACATGTATATGTATACAGTACTATACAAAAGGCCCAGACAACCAAAATATTTCTTTTAAAACAATTTCTGTCAGCAATGAGGCTTTTTGCTAGCAAACTTATGAAGCGTTGATGAGCCAAGCCAGGTATTAAACAGTTTGGAAATGGTTAAACAAACACACTGACAAATATACAATCACTGCTTATTGTGTTAATGTTGTTTGTGTTTCTTCTAACATGAGTGTTTTTTTCTGAGCAAATAAATGCTCACTGCCCAGATAAACAGCACTGATGAGCACTGATGGCTTCAACCTGTTAAAAAAACATTGCCAAGCTAGTTTGTGTTTAATGTGAGACCAAATCATTTCTAGGGTTTAAATCTGGACCCTGACCAGCCTAAAATCATCATTAAAAAACATTGTCATTTTTATCTATATCTATATCTATATTTATAAATAAATAAATAAATACATACATACATACATACATACATATATGCACACACATGTCATATTATATTTTGTGTATAAATGCTGTAAAAGCAGAGTTGAAAAGCAGAAGGTCGATATGTACCGAGCATAACACTCAGATGAGATTACTGCAATTATCTTGAGGTGAGTCATGACCCACACATGAAATAAGGGGAAACGTGACACATTTTCCAGGAAATATTTAACTTGATCCATACAGTTGGGATACTCACTCTCTGATTATTCATAAAACCCCTTCAAGATCATTTGAAACTCCATTTAAATTTTGCTCACAGTGTCATGGCGTTCTCCTGTTGTGGTGCTACTTATCAAGAGGCTGCTATCACAGCTCATTACGTTTTCCATACTGATTGCATTTATATTACTGTAAAAAAATGCTGAATGACTTTGTACACTGTTGGATGACTTTTAAAGGCCTTCTGGAAATACGTTTGCATGCATATGTAATACTGCCATGCTTAGCTCTGGGAATTGAGGCACTTTGCATGTGAGTCGCTGAGAGGGTAAGCTTCAAAAACTGCTGGTAGTTAACATCTGTCTTCTAGCATCTGATAGATAGGCTTGGCTGAATGATCTTAGTCTGGGTAAAAGAATGGTTATTTGAGGAAAGCAGCACCTAGATGGTTTTAACCTGAGTTGTACATCTAATAATAAAGTGTTTCCTGATGAAGGAGAATATCCTTTCAGTGTGGAGGTTATGATCAAAGGTAAAACTGCCTGTACAGGGACATGTTATTAACACAGGACTGAATGGGCCATCTAGTCAAGTCTATCTAGTATTAAAGTGCCCTTTTATGACAATTATGCATCTTATTTTTTTCCGAGATCCTTTCATGACATTTGTTGCGGGTCAAATGTGTGACTACTGCGGGCAGGGAGGAAAATCACACTGGAGCCCATGGCATATAGGGGTCTGCAGCCACCAGGCCCCCCAAAAGCTTTATTAGGCTCCTCATATAGATGCTGACACAATTGAACACAGAAAGATCCAGTTTCTTAACAATGTATCTACTACACAGACAGAACTGATGTCTGTTCATCACACTCTTATTCAAAAGGCTGCTCATCCTTGATAACTGTATTGCAACAGCTCCTTCACAACATCATATGTACACTATGAATGATTCTGAGTTCTTAAATATGTAGTCTAATGTAAACATTTAGGTTAGCATTAAATTGCTTGTGGGTGGATTGGCAACTTTGAGAGCATGAGCTTGTTTGAGACATATAGCTAGTAATCAGGTAAATTATATTTTATTAATTAAAAGTCATTTTTATTGGGGGTCATTTCTGTGTGCACTCGGGACCCATAAGATTCAAGCTGCATTACTATACAGTATATAAGTTTATGTAACCATATATGTCAAAATTCATTTTTTTGCCATTTTTCCAACAGCTTTCTATCCTTGAATTAAACAGACAGTTTTTGCTACTGTGCCTTTAAGAGTGAAATATGTAAATGACTGGCTGTTCTGATTGGCTGTCCTGTATTGTGCCTCAGTCAAAAAGCAGCCCAGATTAAAAGGCTCTTTATAACTTCAAGTTTAGTGAAGGGGCTAAACTGCAGATACAGATAAACGCACTGCCCTTTGTGACATCACAAGAACAGCTGTTTTTTAGCTTAATTTTCATGTAAAGACCCTATGATTGGGGACTGAGAACATTTCAGAACTTTAACAATGTTTACATATAACATCGAACTCCTTTGTTTTAAAAATGGAGAAATTCAGTTTTCCATGATATGGGCACTATAAGTATTGACAAACATTATGTGTGCAGACTATTTGCAAGCAGTCTAATGATAATTTAAGTATTAAAATGGTCATTTTGAATGAATCTCAAATGGCTACAGCTATGCATAATCAATGTCAACTTGTCAGAAAGCTGGACGCAGTCTGCTGGGGCTTTTGAAAGCCTTGCATCAGGTCAGTCCCGATTATTGGGAGAAGAGTGAATCTGCACGAAGGAGAACTATTTTGGTGGATGCTGTCTGTTACTGAATCTTAAATAAACCAATAAACAAGGCCTTGGCAGGAGAGCTTGAAAGTAAATGAATCAGGCATAGCAATGCCTCAGAGGATTCACTCTCGCAATAAAAGTACGACTGAAAAATCATTTCAAAGCTCTTCTCAGCACAGCGTCTTCTAATGCATTTGCATCATTCAGTTCACAAACTTAAATGAACTTTCTTTTTTTATTTCTTTTTTGCTATGCGTAGTCCAACCACTAAACATGCCATAATTGCACAAACATTTCTAGCTGGGACACTCTTCAGTGCACTAGTCAACATCATCACAGCCGATATCATAAGAGCTCTAATTGTTCAATTTAACAAGCCTAAAGAAGCGAGACTGAATTCACTCAGCCTATAGCGCTGAAATTTCATGGGACATGGAGGCTCTTTATGAAAATTTGCTGCTTGCTTATGTGTTGAAGACGTCAAATTAGCGTTTAGATGTGAAATACTTCACTGTGTATTTGGCTGTTGATGAGATGAGAGTTACCACCGATTGCATCTTTAAAGTTACAGGACTGGTGGGCCTACACTACGGCTAATTTTCCACTCTACATTCAAAAACAAGAACTGACAGGAACCAACAGAACTTAGAGTTATAGTTCTACCCTTGTGACACAGCTAGAAATGAACTGAAATGAACAATTCACTTCACTTTTTGGTCGTTTAATACCACAGTAGTAAGTCTAAAGCATCTAATTTAGCTTATAAGCTTCCTTGCTTGCTAGTTAGCTTTATTTATTAGCTTCACTAGATGGTACTGACATGAGCTGTCTTGTCTACTAGTTATCTTAGCTGAATACTAGCTAATATTTATCTCTGTAGAGCAGGTAAAAAATATATATAAAACTGGAACCTTCAGTACTGGACTGATAGCCTGATAAAAAAAAGAAACATTTCCTGTCTTCTCGTGCCAAAGGTTCCAGTACTTTGTGTAGTGAAAAATAGGCCAATATGTCCATAAGTGTCCAGATATACACTCACTGAGCATGTTGTTAGGTACACCTACCTTGTTTCTACATTCGTTGTCCATTTTATCAGCCATATAGGTGCTCTTTGTAGTTCTACAATTACAGAATCTAGTCCATTTGCTTCTTTGCATACTTTGTTATCCCCCTTTTACTCTATTCTTCAATTGTCAGGACCACCACAGGGCAGGTATTATTTAGATGGTGGATCATTCTCAGCACAGCAGTGACTCTGACGTGGTGGTGGCGTGTTAGTGTGTGTTGTGCTGGTATGAGTGGTTTGGACACAGCAGTGCTGCTGGAGTTTTTAAACCTTTTAAATCCTGTGACCAATGATGAAAGGATGAGAGGATGACCAATACAAACTGAGTAGCAACAGATGAGCTTTTGTTTCTGACTTAACATCTACAGGGTGGACCAACAAGGTAGGAGTGTCTAATAGGGTGGATAGTGAGTGGACACAATGTTTAAAAACTCCAGCAGCACTGCTGTGTCTGATCCACTCATACCAGCACAACGTCACCACCACATCAGTGTTACTGCAGTGCTGAGAATGATCCACCACCCAAATAATACCTGCTCTGTGGGGGTCCTGACCACTGAAGAACAGGGTAAAAGGTGGCAAACAAAGTATGCAAAAAAAAAAACACGGACTACAGTCTGTAATTGTAGAACTACAAAGTGCACCTACATGGTAAGTGGAGCTGATAAAGTGGACAAAGACTGTAGAGTGTAAGTAGGTGGACCTAATATCTCTTATTATTTGCGATTTCAGCTACTTTAAGGTGCACCCATTGTTATATTTGAATTGCACACTCACAGCATGTAAAATCTCCATAGAAAAGCACCGACCAATAGAATGGGGCTGGAGAAGCCACACATGAGCCTATGGACATGCGCAGCGTCAAGCATCAGCCAAAGGAGTGGAACTGGAGTGATGGAGCTCCATCCAGTACCTTTGAGATGAGTTGGAATGATCCAGAACTTTGTGTATCAAAATCGTGTAATATCAGACCTCACTAGTGCTCTTGTGGCTGAATGCAGTAAAATCCTCACAGCAATGTTCCAACATCTAGCATAAAGCCTTCCCAGAAGAGTAGAGGCTGCTACTCATCCTTGCTGGATAAATAGGTTAACTTTTGGACATATATTTTAAGGAGAAAGTGGAGGAGAAGTGGTTAATACATCTATTATAGACTTATTATATGAAGCCAAATGTCTTTTATGGATTATTTTTTCCATTATGGACTGGACAATGTTGGGTCATGGGACAATCTCAGCTGAGCTAACAAGGTCATTCTGTTTTCATTATAAGAGTTTGCTGAAACAGCGTTTGTAGTACATAGTTATTGCATTAACATAGATAAGAACCTGAAGGTATCTGAGAGTTTTATAGAACATTTTACATTCAATTTGCCTTATATATCTCTCTCTTGATAATATTTAAAATAATATATTTTTTAGTATTACAATCTTCTCTATTAACTTTCTTTCTTAAAGTAATTGACATATCAGTATTAATTCATGTAATGTTTCATTTTTGAAATACAAGGAAATAAAAGAAATGAAAGTCTAAAGGTGGTCAAGGAGAAATAAAGGTGGTTAGGTAGACAATGGCACATTTCTGACAGCAATTACAGTGGTAATAGTGTCATTAAGCATCTATTCCAGAACAGCAGAACATCATATGCTGACTTTAGAAACAGCATTCCTACAATAGTTCTTGAGTGTTTTAGGCATTTTTTGGTGATTTAAACCAAACACCAACCATGGCTCCTTGACTCCCTGGTTTAAGGTGACTTCTTTCATTCAGCGTAGAAATAAAATCACTTCAACCTGAATTTCAGAAAGGAATGCTAATACAAACAGAAAGCTGTAATTAGTATGTTTTTTTGAACTGTTTTATGTTAAAAACAGTACAAAAACAGAATATTTGATGTTTTAGCTTATTAACGTTATTGTTTGTTGTTTTTCTTGTAAATTTATGCTTATTCCAAATTGGATACCTGCAACACAGGACAGGGGCAGGAGCATGTTTACCACTGTGTTTCATCACCTTTCCTTATAATAACACTTCCTAATTGCTTGGGGATAGAACACACCAACTGATCCAGTTTTGAAAGTGGAATTTTTTGCCACTCTTCTGTTAAACAAGCCTTTAGCTGAGCAGTTGTATGGGACTATGGGGCCATTGTTGTTGCATTTTGCACTTCATAATGCACCACACTTTTTCAATGGGAAACAGGCCAGGAGAGCAGGCAGGTCAGTCTAGCGCTATACTCTCTGAATACAAAGCCATGCTGCTATAGCATGCATAGAATGTGGCTATGCATTGACACATTGAAATAAGGATGCCCCTGAAAAAGATGTCATCTAAAAGGCAACATATGCTACTTTAAACGTATTTCCATGATTTCTACCCTATTTGCGATGGAATAAGATCATTTCACTAAAACAGGTGACAGTGTTTACAAATAGGATGCATAGTCTTAACATATTTTTACAACAGTCTTGTAATGGCAAATATGGGTAAGCAAGATACACTACATGGCCAAAAGTATGTGGACATGTGACCGTCACAGCTATATGAGCTTGTTGACAATCCCATTCCAAAACCATGGAGTTGCCCTTACTTTGCAGCTATGGCAGCCTCCACTATACTGGGAAAGCTTTCCACAAGATTTTGGAGTGTGTCTGTGGAACTTTATGCCCATCCAGTCAAATAAGCATTTGTGAGGTCAGGCACTGATGTTGGACAAGAAGGCCTGGCTTGCAAATGATGTTCGAATTCATCCCAAAGTTGTTAAGTGGGATGGAGGTCAGTACTCTGTGCAGGCCACTGGATTTCTTCCACACCAAACTCATCAAACCAGGTTTTTATGGACCTGCCTTTGTGCACAGGGCACAGCACAGTCATGCTGCAACAGGAAAGGGCCTTCCCTAAATTGTTGCCACAAAGTTTATAATAGTATGAAATGTCTTGGTGTGCTGAAACGTTAACATTACCCATGACAGGGGCCTCTGAAAAACAGCCCAGACCATTATCCCTCCTCTTCCACTATGCATTCTGGTTGGTAGCATTTTCCTGGCATCCACCAAACCCAGATCTGTCCATCATACTGCCAGATAGTGAAGCATGATTCATCATCCAGAGTCCAGTGGTGGCGATGCTTGGCATTGCACGTAGTGATCTTAGGCTTGTGTGCAGCTGCTCAGCCACGGAAACCCATTTCTTGAAGCTCCTGACACACAGTTCTTGTGCTGATGTTGCTTCCAGAGGTGGTTTGGAACTCTGTAGTGAGTGATTCAGCAGAGGATAGGAGATTTATAGGTGGTGGTCCCTTTCAGCACTTGGCAGCCCTGCTCTGCTCTAGTGCTTTGTGGCTGATGGGTGCAGATCTGGCAGGGCAGAAATTTCACTAATTGACTTTGACTTTATGACAGTACCACATTTAAAGTCTCTAGGGTCTTCAGTACAACCTATTCTACAGTCAGTTTTGTGCTTGATTTTATCCCCCTGTTAACAATGAAAGAAACTGAAATGCCTGAACTTAATAATTATGAAGTCCACATACTTTTGGCCATATAGTGCATGTTAACTAGATTTAAGATCATTTCTTTTGCCACTATATCATTTTTGTAGCGTTCGAATACATAACATTGTGTTCTTATGTCTATGGGGTGTTAGTGTACTTTATTTGACATTTATTTGTAATTATTTACATGTCTTCATCAGTCTCACAGTACATGTAAATAAACTGACTGATGAGCTGGTTAAATACAGTATTTGAATTGCACTTATGTTTGAGGTTAATGTCAAAAGATGCAGATGGGAGGTTCACAATTCAAGTATGTGTGAGGATTCTTGTCATTATGAAGCTTCGCATCCATGGCCAAGCTGGAAAACATATGGGATCTATAAATTAATTACTACATCTGATTATTCTCTGAAAGAAAGAGTTTGTTTCAGCCTTTCTCTTCTGGTCTTTTTTCTTTTAGCAATTTCTTCATTTTCTTTGAGCTATTGATACTGAACTTAACACAGCCCATTCGTAGAAATCATTAATTGAACTGTATCACTCTTCCTGTGCAGATCTGATCTGTTTAATTATAGGGTGAAAGGGAAACAGTGGTTAGTCCCATTAAGCAC
Organism: Colossoma macropomum; assembly: GCF_904425465.1. Taxonomy (NCBI): domain Eukaryota; kingdom Metazoa; phylum Chordata; class Actinopteri; order Characiformes; family Serrasalmidae; genus Colossoma; species Colossoma macropomum. The sequence goes on along the minus strand of NW_023494809.1, from coordinate 18,511,821 downwards.
ATATTCTATTACTTTTTTTTTGAGAATCTATTATTCAGATTTTATGGTTCTCAGTCAGAAGGAACAAACAGGGAAGGCTTTATTTTGGAGGGAGGACTATGATTTTAATAACAACAATAATAATATTTTTTATTTATATAGCACTTTTCATGCTGGTGGCAGCATAAAGTGCTTTACAGACAGGTGATAAAGTTCAAAAGTAATAGAAGGAATTAGAATCATATAAGAAAATGACAGATCAAATCAAAAGACAAATACCACGAGATGTAGAGTTTTGACTAAATGCTAAGTTAAAGAGAAACATTTTTAGATGCTTCTTAAAAGTGAGCACTGAGCTTGACTGTCTAATAAAAGGTGAAATTGAGTTCCACAGTTTAGAAGCATAATAACTGAATGAGGCCTCTTCATGTTTTCTGTATTTTACAGAAGTTGCAGATCTAGTAGGATCACATGTTGGAACATAAACAGATAGATAATCTGTGATGTAAGTGGGTGCTTTAAATTCATATTGGGCCATAAAAACTAGTAGCAGAACTTTAAAATCTATTCTGAACGATACAGGTAGCCAGCGCAGTTCTTTCAATACGAGAGTGCTATAATCTCTCTTTTTAGTTTTTGTTAGGATCTATGCTGCTGCATTTTGTACGAGTTGTAGTGGACATATTGTTTTCTTAGGAAGTCCAGTAAGGAGAGCATTACAGTAATCAACTCTGCGTAACAAATGCATGAACAAGTTTATCCAGTTAGCATGAAAGCAACTCAATGTGCAGCACAATTCTATAATAAGTACAATCACAACAGACAAAATCTTGACAAAAACAGTAAAATTACGGTGTGTTTTTTGACGCTGGAATGTCAAAAATATCCAAGTATATAATGGATTTTACTTGCATTTTTCCTGTTTTCCAGTTTTTTGAATAGCAGGTACAGCTGCTATAGGAAGAATTAATCCCAGTGAGGAATCCCCTGTGTCCTCAGTATTTAGTAACACTTGCAGTTGTAGAGAACAATTTAGCAAATCCTTTATTCTTCCAGAAGAGGATAACGTTAACCAGCACTATTACATGACCAATTAGTATGTAAACAGGATGGTATGTGGTGTGTTGATTGCTATTTTTAGAACTGTTACTCTGTAGAGAGTTCGACATAAGGTGACATAGGCTAATTAAGAAGCTTATGCGATTACCATTTATGCTAGTGACCACAATACAAATGTTTTTGCTCATATTTCCACACTTCGCAGAGACAAATTGAAGCTTTGTTTGATTCTACATATGTGGACATCTATGTGAGTGTGTGCAGAGTAGTGTAGAGTAGATCAGCCAAAAATCTAATTAGCATAGTTAGATGCTTTAGAGTGACATGAAATCACCAAAAACCATTAAATCATTTATCACGGTTATTATAACAGTTTTAGCTGTCTCTTGAGCAGGTGGAAAATGAACTAAAACTAGAACTGTAAGTTCAGATGATGTCCTGTTTGGGTCAGTTCTAGTTTTGTGCAGTGGGGAAAAGACCCTTACAAAGTGAACATATTTTCATTAAACCCTGCAATTTTGTATGGCTGGCGCAAGTACATGATTATATGACAAAAATTAACCACAGAAAGTCAGGGATAGTGCAAAATCCTGCTATACCAGTGCAGCTCTACCTGTGCGAACCCCCAAAATAAGTGCTTTGCTGCTGTGACATAACACTGACTTGAACATTGAACAGTGTAATCCACAAGCTAGCTGAGATCAGTTTGCAAGGTTGCAAACTTTCAAGGCTTATTTGGTGTGAGATTGACAATGACTGACCAAACTTTTTGCAGAGAGATTAATTTATTTCTTTGCAGGTTCTTTGAGGTTAGATGACTTATGGCATCTGGAAAAACTACACAACTCTGTGAGACAGGGATGATAAGGTTACAGTCTAGGTCGCAATCTTTCATAAATAACATTGACAGGGATGTACTCTCTGCTGTTGGCCATGAGACAGCCATGAGACGGATCCCTACAGCTAACATGACCCATAGTTGTCAATGTGCGATGTGGTGCTGTAAAGCGTTGTGCGGTTCTCTCAAGAGGTCTCATGTCCGCTCCTCCAAAGTTACATAACACTACAGCATGCATACCAGGCCCTGAGTGGCACTGACAGAGACTTCATTCTCCCTGTTATAAGTCAGTATCCCATCAAAATGATTTTCAGGCTGTTATTTTAAGGTAAAATTGTTACATATTGCTTTAATAAGTGGTTAATCCATCCAATGCCTATGAGTTTGACTTTAAGCCTGAAAAGCCCAGCTGTTCAGGCCGTGTTCACATTCTGATCCATTATTTTTGCCTAGATGAGTGCCGTTAATGCCACATCTGCATCCCATTTCATAAACGCCCCTCTTTCCCATGAGCTTAAGGTTCTGTGGCCTTCGGTTGATCTAAATCGAACTTGTGATCAGATGTAAATAATGACCCGCACATTCATTCTCCCGTGTCTCCATCCGTCTGCTCTTAGAGCCGAAATGCTGACTCCACTTTTCTTCAAATTGAATTTCAAAGTGTAATATATTCCACTTTTAATATAAGTGCTTAATCATATGCTGGAATAAGATCTTCCTTCAGAGTGAACTTCAGAACAACTGGATATCTTGCAGTCTTTTTTTTATTTAAAGATAGTCTCTTCAAAATGGTGAAAGACTCAGCAATCAGCGAGCTTGTAGTTCCAGTGCAACTTGTCTGATTTATTATTCAAAGCTTATCACAGCTTGGTTGGAGCTGCTTTATAATCATGCAGAGTTAGTGACAGTGCTGCACAAACTGCTTCTGTAACAACCACCAAAAAATATTGAAGTTCTTGTCTCTTTATTTTAAGGTTTATATTATATGCATAGTACCAAGAACTGCCTGGCTTCCAACATGTGAACAGTATTTCTGTTTGATTCCTTCTAGTAATTAGACCTTTAACTTCTGGGAAGAAATTGCTCAAGGCATGATGTGAGGGTTTCGCCACTAATCCTAACTTTTAAACTGCTCTGCCTTCAGTTTGCATCTTAAATGTGCTAATGTGTTATGTAAACATAACATTAAAGATAACATAAAATGGCCAAGTACAGGAAAATAAACTGGAATGTTCCATACACAGCAAAAAAAGACATTTTCCCAACACTATATGGTATGTTACGGACGAAATGCAGTTTACTGTAATTATACTGCTGCATATGGGAATATGAGCCATAATATAGCAGCCCACCGTGGCAAACAATGCAGTTAAGGACACGACTGCATACTTGACAAAGTACATGACAAAAAATTATGCATGTTTGTCATGCTGTGTAAATGGCCATGAGTCATCAGAACACTCAGGAACATCTGAGACTGGTTGGTCTGCACGAATAGCACATAACAGAAAGTTCTGTCATTTTTTAAAGCACTTGTTTTTGCATAATGCTGCCTTTTGCAGTGTCATATTGCAGAGACAAATATTACAACTACACTCATCCTCTTTAGTCCAGAACTACCAGTTTAGATCTTACATGAGAAAGTAGCAAAAACCTACAATAAATTGTGGCATAGTAGTGGTATTTGATAAGACATGAAATCATTGCTGTTTCAGGATGTAGCCAAATTGTAATGTCACAGCTGTCATAAGAAAACTTTGTAACTCTTGTTAGGTTTTTTTTTAACTACCCTTTACACTATGTGAACAATTAATGACAAATGGACCAATACAAATTATTCTGAAGAGCAAACCTTTCAACTTCTTCTATTACATTAATTAAGAATGCATCAATATGGGAATTCTGGACTGAAGCCAATATCTGATTTTTTTAACGTACATTTCTGCCATGTGTTTGATGGCAAATTTGAATTCAGTAATCAATAATCAATAGATTAGGTATTGACTAAAAAGAGAATATTGATTTCTCTCACAAAGAGGTAATGTAGGAAAAAGAATAGGCTATGGGCTGTGTGCACAGAAAATTCTAGCTTGAGTGGACCTCTGAACTCATATGGAAAGTTATATAAGATGACCTTGTTGGGACAGAACAGCCTGGTAAGAGCAGGATGTGACCGGTTGTAACAAAAAAGGACATTCTATACATTTTCCTTAAAGTTCCTGTTTCAGTAGTGTTGATTTGTTCTCATCAAAAAGTCACTTTGAAAGTGATAATGCATTGTTTTAAACATGTTCTCAAAGAAGGGAACAGCAGACTGATTTACTGGGCTAATATTTGACTATTTTATCATTTGAGATTATGAACATTAGCATACATTGATAAAAATCTGCAAAATAGGCTTGGTTTATACATGCTTTAATTGGAAAAGCAAGCTAAGAAATATCATACTAGCTGTCTAGCAGTTGGGCTTTGTACTGTGTTTATGTTGCGTAAGGCCATTGGTTTTGAATAATTGTCATTTCATTAAGTTAAATACTTTGTTACACCATTGCACTGTATTGTTTATAAGAGTATTAGTGCTGGCCTTTGAAAAACCAACTAGTTTGCTAGCAGAAACACTAGGAATAAGGGCTTTTAATTTAAAATAATTTATTGAAGATGGGCTGTGCAATTAGCAAAATCTACACTTGCGACCAGCTGTATCTCCAGAAGCCGTTATGAATCTGGTGTCCTTCAGGCTTTTTTCATTCAAAAGCAGGCGGCATCTCATTTGTATCATTTTGTTGCCGTGATATAATGTGATTCTGTTAGTGATGTATATATTTAATTTCCTTTGCAAAGCGGTTATTGCTGTGGTGTCATTGTTGGTCCTTGTTTTTTTTCCAGTTCACCCTCACTTGCATTATTGAAAACACTGTTTGTAAGCAAGAGGATAATCTATGGTTATGGAAAAGAAAAACCTGGACATTACTCTCCATTACTGTTTATGCTCTCAACACCATGGAGGGTCCGGGAAAGGCGTTATTACAGACCACACTACTGCTCAGCTCCTTTTTACTGAGATTTATTATATTTGTATGATCAAATTGCTCGAACAAAGGAAATCACACTAATGCATCAGCTTTTGGTGGTTACCTCTGATGAGCCAATAGCTCATAGCACTAGGCTAAAAAATTCTCATAATGACCTTCTTTCTTTAGAGTTATTTCTCTGCAGTTGAAAAACAGTAATCTGCCAAAAAAAGAATATATTGCATACTAGCTTAAGTTCATTACTTTCATTCACTCTCTGTCTAATAGAGGCTGTTATCCAAAAAGAGGTGACAGTTTGAAAATTTCAAGTGGCAAGTATGTGAAACCTTTAGAATTACCTAGTTTTTTGCATTAACTTTTCAAAATGTGATTCACAAACAGTTCTAATCTTTCATGTCTTTATTGTGCACACCAATTGAACATTTACAGTTCTGATGGAAAATGTAAGTGAGTCCTTGGGTTTAACAACTGGCTGAACCTCCCTTGGCAGCAATAACCTCAAGCAAGTGCTTCCGGGTAGCTGCAGATTAGGCCAGTACAACATTCAAGAGGTATATTGGACCATTTTTTCTTACAGAACTGCTTCAGCTCAGCCATATTTTTCGGATGTCCAGGGTGAATGGCTCTCTTCCTGTCATTCCACAGCCTCTCCATTGTGTTAAGATCTGGGCTCCAAAAGACAGATTTTATTTTTTTTTAAGTCATTCTATAGCAGATATACTTTGATATTTGGGGTCCTTGCCCTGCTGCATCACCTTCCGTTGATCTTCAGCTGGCAGACAGCCAACCTGGCATGATCCTATAGAATACCTTGATAAGCATGGGAATTAATTTTTCCCTCAATGGTGACAATCAGTCCAGGCCCAAAGGCTGCAAAGCAGCCCCAAATCAAGATGCTCCTTCCACCATACTTCACTTTCGTGATGATGTTTTCATGTCGGAATGCAGTACCATTTTTATGCCATATATAGTTGTGTCTTCCTGAACAATTCAACCTTAGTCTCATCAGTCCACAAAACATTTTTTCCAGTAGAAATTTAGAGTGTCAGTGTGCTCTTTGGCAATGTTCAGGCATGCAGCATTTTTTGGAGAGCAAAGGCTTCCTCTGTGGTGTCCTGCCATGGACAGCATGTCTGTCCTGCCATGGACAGCATGTCTGTCCAGCGTGCTTTATGTCACTTCATCTGACGCTTGGCATTGTACTTGGTGATGCAAGATTTGAATGCAGCTGCTCAGCCATGGAAACTCATGCCATGAAGCCCCTGGCGCACAGTTTTTGTGCTGATGTTAATGCCAGAGGAGGTTTAGAACTGTGCAGTTATTGAGTCAGCAGAGCATTAGCGACCTTTATGGAGCACTCGGCAGCCCCACTCTGTAACGTTACGTGGTCTAACACTTCATGACTGTGTTGCTGTGGTTCCTAAACACTTACACTTTTCAATAATACCATTAATACCATTATGCTGTGTAACGTCAATAACACCATTACGCTCTGTAACGTTACATGGTCTAACACTTCGTAACTGTGTTGCTGTGGTTCCTAAACACTTACACTTTTCAATAATACCACTCACGGTTAAAAATAGAATATCTAGGAGGGAAGAAGATTTGGGAACTGACTTTTTTCAGTGGTGGCATCCTATTACAGTACCACGCTCAAATTGAGTGAGCCCTTTAAAATGACCCATTCTTTCACAAATGTTTGTAAAGGCACACTGCATGACTAGGTGCTTGATTTTATACACCTGTGGCAATGAGACTGAATGAAACACCTGAATTCAATGATGAAGAGGTGTGTTCCAATACTTTTGTCCATATAGTGTATGTCAAAGCCAAAAACCATTTAGAAACCTTTAATTTTGAGATTGTATATGTTTTTGGCAACAAAAGAATAAGAATCATAATTAGGCCAAGAATTTTTTTGTCTTTTCTCATTTGGTCAATGGGCGTTTCATGGTAAAATATCCTGTAAATGTTTTGTAAAATGAGTTTTCATTTGTACTAAGGGGTGACAAAGTCTTGCAGAAAAAATCTAATTTTTAAAATGCAAATATTAACCTTAATGCAATCTTTCACAGAGCTTGTGGCTGTTCTTGTAGTTTCACTCATTTTAATGCCGGAGCTCAGAGCTGAAGCAGAGCCTCGAGCTCTACCACACACACACAGCGATGTTGTATTTTCAGTTCCTATGAGTCGGTGGAACTCCTTGTGCTGTTTGTTGAATGTTTTTCACAGAACAAGCTGTTACACAGTGTCTGCTTCTTTGAGTCACAGAGACTAAAAGAACAATGATAAGTTGATGAATCCATTTCTTCTTCCTCTGCATCTTCTTTACACGTTCTCAGTGTTGAATCTTTTAAAAGTATCGGACTTGATGTGAAGTCTGCTGCGCGTTGAATCCATAAAAAAAGACTCTGTGTGAAATGAACTTATGATGACTAAATATTAAACTGGAATTAACCATGAATGATTCTGTTTCTGGTAACATTTTCCCTGAGTGGCAGCATGCCAGTGTGACAGTCACTCACAGACACAGTGGAAAACAGGGCTGCATATGTAAAGGAAGTAAAACCAGGACTGGAGGTTTAGTAACTCAGGACACTCATGCATACAAAACAGAAAGAAAACATGATCAATGCTACAGATGCATTTCATGACTTTTATTAAGAATTATCAATAAAATAATAAGAGGTTCAGCTCAGAAAAGAGTGGTCAAAGTATTTAGGTTAAGCACAAAGTACAGCAAGTAGGTAAAAGGCAGCAATACTGAATAAAATAAAATAATAAAGGTGATGAGCAGCATATGATGGGTCAACAGATCAAGCGGTGTTGGTAGGTTAACACCACTGGTCCTTTCTACAGACTTGATAATGTCCTACATTGAAATGCACAGAACAAAAGCACTGATCTGCTTATTCCCTTGAAGCTCTGACATTACAAACAGCAAGAGCAATATTAATGATGCTTTTTCTTTTTGAAACCCAGGACATGATTCTAATGCGCACTCAGAATTCAGTTTCAGCCGTCGGCTACAGCGTCGCCAACGGTGTATTCAGCCGTTATGAAATATTTGTATCTCGCGCTCCGCTGAGTAGTCATGTTCATGGCCAGCTGCAGTAATTGATAAGTGCTTTTGTCTGAGCTTGTTGGGTCACTGTAGGATGAAATACAGATCACTGACACATGATGGGGACTAATATTACCTCTGTCTACATACAGTGCTTTGCAAAAGTATTCAAACCCCTTAAAAGCCCTTTGAAAGTTACCAACATATTTAAAGATTATAAATGACACTTAACTAAAGCAATAAGCCACTTAGGGCCATGCATTTATTAGGCAGTCAAATCACTGTAATGCACCGCCTCGAGTGACTTACTGCTTTTATTAAATGGCAACAAAATACAGTATGATAAACCACATCAATATTCAATAAAGAATTCATTATTATTAATAATCACAATAAACTATTCTTCCACTATGCAGTGATGCAATACAATTTATTAACAATAGGATGTGGCTGCCTAGCAACATAATGGCCAAAGGTTATTCCATGGCACAATGGTTTTAATAACATGGTGCATTAATACAGAATTCAGCTGATGGGTGCTGATGTACATGTCGATATTAGGTATTTTATTGCTACAAATGTGGCTTAGCCAATCAGATTTTAGAATTACTTTTTTCAGTTTCCAGCATTCCTTTGCACATTTTAGTGTGCAATTTTGATTTACTGCTGGAATAAACATATTGTAACAATATAAAATGCGCCATAACTTTCGCACAGGCCACATTTTGTGTTTTATTTTGTGTCCAATATGTTAAATTCAGCAAATAAACAGTAATTGATCATTAAAATTTGCGTAAATGTGTTTTCTGGATGTTCTTGAGAATGTGTTAACTTATTTCCATTTAAAAAATCAACAAAACGTCATTTGACCAATTTTGCATATAACTATGTACTCTAACATTGAAGGGGCATTTTGGCCAAAATGAAATATTTAACCATGGTTGCAACTGTTGTAAACATGCCTACTCACCTCCTACAGTGATGCTGCAGTAGTTTCCAAAGAGAGATTTTCCAGTTTTAAGACTAGGAAAATCCATCTTTGACAATGTATCTTGAAGGTGGAGGAATGTTTGGAAAACTACAACTGCAAAATGGCTAACGAGCTAACGATACTGCGAGATTTGCAGATCCTATTGCAGCCGTATAACAGTAGCAACAGTTGTAGTCAAATCAGTAATATGAATATATAGATATTTTACCTCAGTTTAACTCCATTTTGCTGGCTGAATAGATAAAAACTTGTCTTTGGAGTCCATTTTGTGCTGAAGAAAGATATAATTGATGACTAGGGTAAAAGGAGTTGCACTAACACTAGTTCGGTTGTATTTATTTGCCTATAGCTCAGTGGCTATCAGTCAAAACTGATTGACACCACAGGGATTCCTACTGGATGTGTGATGTATTTGTGTAATGCATGCTGGGTATTGCAGTGAGAGAACACTGATGGATCACAAAAACACGAAAATGATATAAAATTGTCAATTCTGTCAAACTGATGAGGCTGAAGAATGCAATGTTGTGGTAGAATACTGCATAACATGACAAATAACAACTTGAACTGCCCATGCTGCTGACCGTGTTCTCTGAAAGTTTTAAGCTCATTCAGATGAAAAAAAAACAAGGACTCTGAAGGACAAAACTGCCCTTCAATTGGAAATAACTAGTTTCAACCTCTGAACCAATCACAGTGCCTTGTAAAATGCTTGAATAATTTCACGAGACATTGTATAACTTATAGAATTTCCGCTTGGATGAAATGGAGAGCATTGGCAAATGAGGGGTGGGTGCCTGTTTCTTCAGATATGACTGATAGAATTTAGGCTATAATCTGTAACTTTGAGAGGCCTCATAGTTTTCATGTATTTTTTACAGGATTCGAATATCAAGGTCTTGTAGGGCAAAATGACTGGATGTAAGCTGTCACAGCTCATCTTACACTTCTGTTGAGCTTCTTACCTACTCTGTTCTCATTCTGTATATGTCCCTCACAATCAGGAAATCCTCCAGATCTTTGACAGTTTTTACCATCAGTCATCAGATTCATCCCTCAGATCTTTCCTCTGTATGATCTGAGTGCCTCTGTTAAATATTCTCTGTAAAATTGTGCTTGTATCCTAACCACACTATCCAGTGCGGCCCAGAGTTAGGATGGGCTTCTCGTTTGGATATCGGTTTCTCTCAGTGGCTCTCTCTCATGGTCTTAGGAAGTGTTTCATTCTGAGACTTGGTTCCTCACAGTGGTTCTTCCTCATGCTCTTGTGGAATGTCTCCTTATGAGTCTTTGCTTTTTTTCTGTTTCTTCTTTAAGCTTTTAAGAGGTTTTTCCTTTTGACTCTTGGTTCCTTTCGGTGTTTTTTTTCTCATGCTCTTATGGACGTTTTCCTTTTGAGTATTGGTTTCACTCAGTGGTTCTTCCTTAAGCTCTTAGAGTATTTTGGCGTTTGAGTCTTGATTCCTCTTAGTGGGTCTTCCTCATGCTCTTGAGGAGTTTTTCCTTTAAATGTTGATTTTTCTTAGTGGTTTCTTCTCATGTTCTTATGATGTTTTTCCTTTTAAGTCTTGGTTCTTCTTAGTGGTTCTTCCTTAATTTCTTAGGGCATTTTGGCTTTTGAGTCTTGATTCCTCTCAGTGTTACTTCAACATGCTCTTAGTGAGTTTTTCCTTTTGAGTCTTGGTTTCTCTTAGTGGTTCTTCCTCATGATCTTAGGGAGTTTTCCTTTTAAGTGTTGATTCTTCTTAGTGGCTCTTCCTCATGATCTTCGGGAGTTTTCCATTTAAGTCTTGGTTCTTCTTAGTGGTTCTTCCTCATGATCTTAGGGAGTTTTCCATTTAAGTCTTGGTTCTCCCCAGTGTTTCCAGGTCATGCTCCAAGTGAGTTTTTCCTTTCGAGTCTTGGTTCCTCTTAGTGTCTTCTTCATGATCTTAGGGAGTTTTCCTTTTAAGTTTCGGTTTCCTCAGTGTTTCTTGATCGCGCTCTAAGTGAGTTGTTCTATTGAGCCTTGGTTTCTTATAGTAGTTCTTCCTCATGCTCTTAGAGAGTTTTTCCTTCTAAGTATTACTTCTTAGTGGTTCTTCCTCATGATCTTAGGGATCTTAGGGAATTACTCCTTTTTAGACTTCTTAACAGTTTTTGTTCATGCTCTTCGGGCGTTTTTACTTTTGAGTCTTACTTTCTCTCAGTGGTTCTTCCTTAAGGTCTAAGTGTATTTTGGCTTTTGGTTCTCTTAGTGGTTCTTCTTCATGCTCTTAGGGAGGTTTTTCTTCTAAGTATTTCTCTTCATCATGATCTTGAGGAGTTTCTCCTTTGTTCTTTATGCTCTTATGGCATTTTTACTTTTGAGTCTTGATTCTTCTTAGTGGTTCTTAAGTCTTGGTTCTCTTCAGTGTTTCTTGGTCATGCTCTATGTGAGTTTTTCCTTTTGAGTCTTGGTTCCTCTTAGTGTCTTCTTCATGCTTTTAGGCAGTTTTCCCCCTGAGTATTGGTTCTTCTTACTGGTTTTTCCTCATGATCTTGAGGAGTTTCTCCTTTTGAGACCTAGTACTTCTCAACAGTTTTTCTTCATGCTCTTATGGCATTTTTACTTTTGAGTCTTAGTTTCTTTCTGTGGTTCTTCCTTAAGGCCTTAGGGGATTTTGACTTTTGAGGTGTGCTTCTTCTCAGTGGATCTTCCTCATGCTCTTAGAGAATCTCTCCATTTTAGTCTTAGTTCCTCTCAGTGGTTCTTTCTTATGCTCTTAGGTTGTTTTTCCTTCCAAGTCTTAATTCCTCTCAGTGGTTCTTCCTTAGGTTCACTGTCTCTGTCTCCATTTTATTAGGGGGTGTTTCTTAGGGGGCTGGACCTGCATTTCTGGAACTTTAGGATACTTTGGGATAATGTCTGCTGTAGAATGCACTATAAAAATAGAATAGAAATGATTCTGTGGGTATGCTAGAAGGATCCACATGAAGTATTAAAACATGCTTGTTTCTCTGTTTCAACTGTATGTGGCTTTTTGTATTCATTGTCTTGATTACATTTTCTTTTGAAGAACAATTTTCTTGCGACTGTGTTTCTAAAAGTCAAACATTCTCCCACCATTATTGAGACTGAGATATAGTGGATTTATAAATAAACTATTGCCAAATGTAGCTGGGGGCTGTGAAAACCTTGGATAATCCCACAACTCTGTCATTGTTTGACAACACAATTTGCAGTAAATCAAAAAAATGCCATTCTTCAGTCAACTCCCGACTTGCTTGCTTGTACCACCAGGCACAGCAGACAAAGATGCTCTTTATGTGATTTATTATAGAAATCACCTCCTATTGCTCAACCTTCATCCAACACAAACATCAGCCGTGTACCTGCAGTGCTGCCGTAGGATAAAACTGATAGCATTTCTACACAGCGTCTGTTGTAAGGCTAGAACACAACTACTCAACATTCTCCAACACCATGCATGCTGATCTAGAATGTTCTCCCCTATTCATAATGTTACAGAATGTTCTCCCCATTAATACAGTTCTAGAATGTTCTCCCCATTCCTATCTCTCTAGATTGTTATTTCTGTTAAACTGTTAACCCAGTATTACTGTTCTAGAACATTCTTTTCTGCTCTAGATCTAGAATGTTCTTGAGTGTTCTACCCATTCACACTGTTGTAGAATGTCCTTCCCAGTTCACATTGTTCTAGAATGTTCTCTTATATTCATACCCTTCTAATATGTTCTCCCTCATTCACACTGCTCTAGAATGTTCTCCCCTCTTCATAATGTTCCAGAATGTTCTCCCCATTAATGCTGTTCTAGAATGTTCTTTCTGTTTAAACTGTAAACCCATTGATAATGTTCTAGAACATTCTTTTCTGCTCTAGAATGTCCTTGAATGTTATCCCCATTCATTCTGTTCTCAGATGTTCTCCCCTTTACACAGCTCTACAATGTTCTCCCCATTTATACTGTCCTACAATGTTCTTCCCTATTTATACTGTTCTGGAATATTTTTAGTCCATTCATGATGTTCTAGAATGTTATCACATATTCACACTTCTCTAAAATTTTGCCCCCATTCGCACTGTTCTAGAATGTTATCCCCATTCACATTGTTTTAGAACGTTCTCAGACATTCTTGATGTTCTGGAAGCCTCTCACACCATTCATGATGTTCTAGAATGCTCTCACATGTTCATACTCATTCAAATTGTTTCTCTCAAATCACACTGTTCTTGAAAGTTCTCCACATTTATGCTGTTCTAGAATCTCCATTCTGATTGTTCTGCAGTCTTATCCCCATTCACATTGTTCTAGAATGTTCTAGAATGTTGATAATGTTATCAATCTGTTTGAAAATGTTCTCAAACATTCACATTGATTTACAATATTCTTTCCATTCACACTGTTTTTAAATGTTCTTGAATGTTTCCTGCATTTATACTGTTCTCCTCTCCATATTAACGTGCTCTACAATGTTCTCCCTCTTCCACATCTGGCTCATTTGGCTTGCCTGTTCTTATTCTCAAACACTGGCATACTGACACAGTATTGATGTTGAAACAGGTTGGTTCAGTGTTCCATGGCCTGTAGAAAGTGCAATAGCCATAGTAGTAAAATAGAAACAAATGAAAATAAATCGCTGACCAGTGAAAGACATTTTGATGTCAATCAAGACAGCAAACAGGTGTGGACCATCTCTAACATGCAGCCGGGTCCTCTCCCCAGCTCTTGGATCGGGCTCTACTTTGTTTATCATTTGTTAAATGAAATGTTAGCTGTGGGCAGGTTGTTTTGGAGGACATTCATCTTCGCTGTACCTCCCTCCATTACTTGTCAGCTCTCGCTGGAGGAGATGTTATGGGCAGTGTGACAAATTGGCCAGACAATTGCTTTTAACAAGCTGGAGGGAAAGTGGGGCAAAAATACTAATGCCTCACCTCACCCATTTATTCTGCCCAACACATATTTTTCTCTTTCAATAATTCATATCATGCAGCTTCACACACAGAACAAGTTGCAAAAGAAAACCTGGACCCCCTCTTGTTTTATTTTTTTCTTGTGTGCAAACGCTGCATCCTCTCTCTACTTTGAGTATTCTGGCCCTTCTCTCCTGAGGTTGGGGAAACACTCCTGCTCTGTTTGGAGCACCCTGCTGAAGCTCTAATTTTATGAATGGGCCTGCTGTCCCAGACTTGATTGCCCTCACCCCCAACCCCCGCTACTGTCCCAGCTTGGAAAAAAAACACAGGTTGAATTTTTTGTCTTTAATCTTTTTTCTCTGCTCTTCTTTCTTCCTCACACATGGGATGCGGAGAGACGCTCAATAAAAATAAAACTCAAGTAACAGATGGTTTTCACTGGTAATTTGTTAAATTTTAATATTTAAATGTTCTGGACTAATTAAGGTCTTGGTGTAAGTGCATTAAACATGTATTAAGTGTTTCAAATTGGTTAAATAAAGAAGTGGGTGTGTTTTAACACAATAATCTATCATAATGACTTCTAAACACTCGTACTTCACTCCCAGACTAGTTTGAAAGAACTTGCTCCAGTTGCCTTGTTTATTCTGTAAAACAACAGAACGTTTTGTTAATGCCAAAAAAAAAAAAGAATAAATTTTATTTACAAGTTCTGTTGTTTTCTAAGTGAAAATAAGTTAACATGTTTCCACCAGGAACAAACTTAAAGATGACATACTTCAGTAAAATTGTACATTTCCAGTATACTGGTCTTAAATAGGTCTAGTATAGAATTTTATAATCTACAATTTTGTTCAAAGTTCTGTATAATTCAAATGTAATGATGTAAACAAAGTCATTTAGAGTGGTTCTAGAGAAACTCACGAGTCAGAATTGGTCACAGTGGTGGTGATAGGAACCAGACGTCTGAAGGCCTCGAGAAGCTCCTTTACGGAAAGTTATTACATGAAATGGTTATGAATACACTGCCTGATGTCCTAGAACACTGTGTGACAACACAGAAGAAGGATTAAAATACATATTTTTAAAATCCATTCGTGATGGAGAGATAAATGCAGGGTGATATGAGGCAAAATAGACCCCAGTAACTCAGAGGGCATGTGTAGGTTCACCGGTGGTTAGGGATAGTAAATAAAATGGCTATATTTGTGTTGTGGACACCGCAACCAGTGGATTTTATCACCACCACTGTAAAGGAATCCAAGTCGTTAGGTCTCTCTACAGTAAACCATTTTACATCCAACAACTCTGAATTTTTATTCTGTTTACATCTGAACCATTGAATCATGTAGAAAAATTAGTGGAATTTCCTTTAAATTGGTTTTCTACCTGCAACTTTGAAGCCGTGGATGCACATATATATATATATATATATATATATATATATATATATATATATATATATATATATATATATATATGTATTTAAAGAGTGGCATTCAGGTTTGGCTTTCTGTGCATGTAATGTGTTATTACTCTATGCTTGCGTGTGCAGTTTTCCATAACAAATGCATCAGAATCACAGCAAGATGAAGCAACACATGCTGAGATGCATCAAAATGAATGAACTGCTGTCAATTAGGATCCAGAAGGCACGATGGCTTGCAGTCATGCCAATTATACTCAGAGCAAACAAACAAGTGGAAAAGCAGAAATAAATGACATTTACTGTGGGGGCACTTCGTAATATCAGTGTAAGGTCATTACAGCATGAAAATACTCATGGGATGCATAATGATAATAATCTAATAATGTTAATATTAAAAGATTCTAACAGTGTGAGCACTGAGTGTCACGCTGGCCAAAAGAGTTAATTATGTGTTTATTATTGGTATCAGCCTTCAGAAACCATCTTCAGTGGTGATTACTATAACAAATTACATACTGCACCACATTAAAGCTATTAGTGAAACAAACAAGTCATGTGTTGAGTGGAGATGCTTCTTGATTTAGTGTAAATTGTTACAGAATGTTCAAGGTTTTCACAGCTCTTAACCCCGTTAAGAAATCACTTATTTATAAACCGTTATGTCTGTCCCAGTTATGATAGGATGAAGTTTGACACATTGATGTGGCAATGCATGAAAACTGTTCCTCATATGAGTAAGATATACAATCAAATAAATGAATACAAAAACAGCATTCAGTCAGTGAAACAGATACATTTCAACTTTTAATCTGGCTCCTTACAAACAATGATGTCCATCATCTAAAATATTTATAGTAAACATTTCAATTCAGTTCAACTTATTATTTACTGAATTTCAAATATTCCAGCAATCACTGTCTCAACAAAGCATTTAAAATATGCAAATCCAGCTCCTTAATGAGCATCGCAGATGGAGTCAGTGTCAGAAGAATCTCCCTAAGAGCATTAGGAAGAACCACGGAGGCTACATTACAGCTTAAATTACAGTCTTTTATTTATCGTTTTCTTTTACTTCTTCTTCTTCTTCTTCTTCTTCCTCTTCATCTTCTTCTTCCATTTCTTTTATATTTCTTCTTCTTCATCTTCCTTTTCTTTCTTCTTCTTCTTCCATTTCTTTCATATCTTCATCTTCTTCTTTTATTTCTTATATATATTTCTTCTTCATCTTCCTTTCCTTTTTCTTCTTCTTCCATTTCTTTAATATCTTCTTCTTCTTCCTTTTCTTCTTCTTCCATTTCTTTTATATCTTCTTCTTCTTCTTCTTCTTCTTCTGCTTCTTCTTCCTTTTCTTCTTCTTCTGCTTCTTCCATTTCTTTTATATCTTCGTCTTCTTCTTCTTCTTCTTCTTCCTTTTCTTCTTCTGCAATTTATTTTATATCTTCTTCTTCTTCGTCCTTTTCTTTTTTCTTCTTCTTCCATTTCTTTTATGTCTTCTTCTTCTTCTTCTTCTTCTTCTTCCATTTCTTTTATATCTTCTTCTCCTCCCTGCTTTCTTTTTCTTCTTCTCCTTTTCCTCTCCTTTTTTTCCCTGCTGTTAGTGAAAAATGCTGTGAGAGTTATTGGCTCAGTGTTTAAGTCATTCATGCTGGTAACATAGAGGTTAGGCAGCTTTGGGGCTTTGATTTCCAGATTTTGACCAAATTCTAGAGAAAAGCACTTGAGCACTTCACCTTGGATGGCCCCAGAGTTCAGGACTTCTGTAGAGAGCATTCAGTAGCTGTAAGTAGATTTTAAATACCTAGATTTAAAAAGAACAAAACAGAAAAACAAAGGAAAAGTAATAAGAGGATCAATGAAATCCACTTCTTTCTTCTCAGTTCGCATGATATGATTAATTTTGGCAATCTTTGCACTTGGCCTGTCTGTCAGATTTGGGCTACTGTTAACAAACTCCCCTCATTTTTGAGGAATTAGGCAATTTGCATGAAATATTCACAGTCTCTGGCAGAGTTATTAACAAGAGTGCTAAAAGATCATTGGAAAGGAGCGCAAAGATGTGCTACGTGCGCTATGCATGAACTTTGCTACTTTTATTAAAATGTTCAATGCGAGTGCCATTAATGAGAAAAGTCATAGAGTAGAGCTTTGAGAAGACTTTGCTCTCTCTCTCTTTTTGAGCCATTATTTAACAAGGCTTTGGGTTATATTTAGCGTCATACAATGGACATAATTGATTCCAAGAAGATCCGTTCCTCTGGAAAAGGAAAAAATCTACCAACGCATGGTGTGGAATCCTACTTGTGGGGCCGACCACAACAGTTATGTTATTATGTGTGCAAGAATGAATATACAGGAAAAAATATTATCTATTACATTAGATTTATATGCATATACTTAACCCCTTAACTGACCAGGTCTGGCTGGTGGGCCTAAAGTTTTATTACACACTTCTATAACCTAAAAATACCTCAGCCAGTTGGCATTGAAGTCCCTATAGTTACTGAATAATAAGCCTTAGTATAAAATAAGCTTGAGATTTTAAGGGGTTAATCCGTTTGTGCTGTTTATTGTTGCTGTGTATTCAGTGCAGCTGAATACTGTGGAACAGTCAATCAAAATTCATGTCGCTGATCAGCTAATATGGACTCTTTCGAGGATATCAGTTGCTAAGTTAGCTAACTTACCTTCCTTAACTATCCAGCTGGCTAACTAATGTCCAGCTTAATAAATTAATCTGCAAAACAGCAAGCTGGCTACCAGAGTAGTGGATATACTTTAATTGACATGCTTTTGATATTGATGCGGCTCATGAAACCTGTTTGAATATTTAAAAATAAAATGAATTTTAGTGTACTACACTGTACTACACTGAACAGCTACATTTATATTTACCTTCATTTCATAGATTTGAAGTATTTGTGATAATAGAGTTTGAATATTGACCAGTGTGGTGAAGATTCTATTCCAATGTGGCTTTATTTTAATTCTAAACTTAAGGAGAGCTCTCAGAATTAAATTATTAGAAAAGACCATTTTCAAATGTCCTATCTATCTATCTATCTATCTATCTATCTATCTATCTATCTATCTATCTATCTATCTATCTATCTATCTATCTATCTACCTTTTCTTACTTCATTAGCTTAATTTCAAGTATGCTTGCAACCATATGATTTAACTCATTAGTCAACAAAGAGTTAATAACAAATTAAATTATTAATGCATCATATTATACAACAGTTAGTTCCGGCCACGCAAGCTGATTGGTTGAGAAGCGTTCTAACTGTGCCGTTATTTTGCCATAACATCACGCTTTTTTTTTCACAAACACTGTATCACTCCACTAAAACGCCATTGCTAAGCAATGAGTTTGACAGAAAATGGATACTTTTAAGATCACATTTGACCGACAGCCGATTTGGTCAGACTCTGAAGATGAGACTACACTAAATTCTCAAACTGTCAGTTGGTCTGTGTGGAACTGGAGAACGAACTGCTGGCTGTGCAGCGAGTGAGCAGAGCTCGTTACTCTGATGTAGCAACAAGCGGCTTATTAAGGAACTATAATTTGGTGGAAGGAACTGCGAACATTAAAACATATTAAATACCATTCACATTCACGGCCCAATTTATTTATTTCTTACTTTATTTATTTAACTGTGTATAAAAGCAATAGAACACTTGAGGTCGTGTGTTATCGTGTATCACAGCCATGATGTTATTTCGCAATAACACACTCCCTCTCCTGTTCTATTGCTTAATTAATACACTTATACCATGTCTGAAGCAAGTCAGGGCAAGCTTGCTTACAAATTGTATGTTTCCATTTAACATGACATTTATAAATTGCTTCTAAAAGTAAAAACTGTTAATATACAGGACCTTAAAATGAAGCGTTACTGACTCTACAAATAGACTGTCCACAGGAGGAAAGCAGCCTACATCCTGTGCTTTCTGTTTCAGTCATTTTTTAGAATTTTGTTTGCTTTTTCGAATGAATGTTACCATGGTCACTATTGACTCTCAAGCCATTGATGTGAATGGGGGCTGCTTGCTTCTTTGAACCCTAAAACGACCATGAATAAGTTCAAAACCACTTTAAAAGAGCCGCACTAAATGTATCAAGGACTTTAAATGTAGTTTTAGTGCCAGGCTTCTGTACAGAACTTGTCCCAAGGGCTCCCCTTTTCTCTTCATTCCCCATTTATCTAGTAAGAGGAGTCTTTTGCTCTCGGATGCTTTATGGATTTGATATAGCATTTAATTTACTCTGTGTGCTATTAGGAACTCCGGCAATAAACTCAGGCTAGCGCAGCCTTTAAAGGTAGAGCTGTGAAATATCACTCACTAAAACAGCAACTTCTCTGCACACAGTGGTGTTTATCAAGTTACATCTGTCACTTGGTTCACGCTCAAGGACCTGGGAACGCTTTGTAATCGCCTGCAGTGCGGACCTGGATCAGGCAACACAGCAAATCCAAAAGTTCAGACTCTCACTGTAATGAATAGGAAGAAAAGGTGGTAGAATCAATGTGCTGAGTGAGTTTATTTGGGCTTATATAAAAATCTGTTTCTGAACACGTAGCAGGGCTGAAAACACAGCCAGGCAGATACTTCTTGGATAGTCAAGGCCTAGAAGAACAGGTGAAAAACAAAACAAACAAAAAACAGCACTAAAAAACAAACAAAACAGACAAACACAAACACAGAAACAGAAACAGTGAAACAAACATTGAAACATGGAACCGTGAAAGGCTGGAAGCCTGGAAACACAAACTGAAATATGAAAACACAGAAACGTAGAAAGGCTGAATCACAGAAATGTAGAAGCATGGTAACCTATGGAAAAAGTGAAACAGAATCACAGGGCTTAGTAATGCAACTAATATGAGCAAATCTTTGTTAGGATCTTAACCAAGCAGGCAAGTTAATCTGGAAGTCCTAATGAGCCCACAGTCAGAGGAATGTGCAGCTGAGTTTAAAATATTTGTCCTAACATGAAGGGTCGCAGATATTGCTGGGTTTGTTTGGGGTCAGGCATCATGACCAAAATATTTGTTGGGCTCAAGCCAGGTTCAAATTTCACACTAAGGTTCCTCACAGCCCAGCCTGCCTCCAAATGGCTACAGAATTTTGTCAGCTACAGTCGAGTTCAGACAGAATTTTGTCAGCTACAGTCGAGATCAGACAATTTTGTCGGCTACATTCGAGATCAGACAGAATTTTGTCTTCTACAGTCGAGTTCAGACAGACTTTTGTCAGCTACAGTCGAGTTCAGACAGACTTTTGTCTTCAACAGTCGAGTTCAGACAGAATTTTGTCAGCTACAGTCGAGTTCAGACAGAATTTTATCAGCTACAGTCGAGATCAGACAGAATTTTGTCAGCTACAGTCGAGTTCAGACAGAATTTTGTCTTCTACAGTCGAGTTCAGAAAGACTTTTGTCAGCTACAGTCGAGTTCAGACAGAATTTTGTCAGCTACGGTCGAGATCAGACAGAATTTTGTCAGCTACATTCGAGTTCAGACAGATCTCTGTCAGCTACAGTAGAGTTCAGACAGAATTTTGTCAGCTACAGTTGAGATCAGACAGAATTTTGTCAGCTACAGTCGAGTTCAGACAGACTTTTGTCAGCTACAGTCGAGTTCAGACAGACTTTCGTCAGCTACAGTTGAGATCAGACAGAATTTTGTCAGCTACAGTCGAGTTCAGACAGACTTTTGTCAGCTACATTCGAGTTCAGAAAGACTTGTCAGCTACATTCGAGATCAGACAGAATTTTGTCAGCTACAGTCGAGTTCAGACAGAGTTTTGTCAGCTACAGTCGAGTTCAGACAGAATTTTGTCAGCTACAGTCGAGTTCAGACAGACTTTTGTCAGCTACATTCGAGTTCAGACAGAGTTTTGTCAGCTACGTTCAAGTTCAGACAGAGTTTTGTCAGCTACAGTCGAGTTCAGAAAGACTTTTGTCAGCTACATTCGAGATCAGACAGAATTTTGTCAGCTACATTCGAGATCAGACAGAATTTTGTCAGCTACAGTCGAGTTCAGAAAGACTTTTGTCAGCTACATTCGAGTTCAGACAGATCTCTGTCAGCTACAGTAGAGTTCAGACAGAATTTTGTCAGCTACAGTTGAGATCAGACAGAATTTTGTCAGCTACAGTCGAGTTCAGACAGACTTTTGTCAGCTACAGTCGAGTTCAGACAGACTTTTGTCAGCTACAGTCGAGTTCAGACAGAATTTTGTCAGCTACAGTCGAGTTCAGAAAGACTTTTGTCAGCTACATTCAAGTTTAGACAAAGTTTTGTCAGCTACAGTCGATGTCAGACAGAATTTTGTCAGCTACAGTCGAGTTCAGACAGAATTTTGTCAGCTACAGTTGAGATCAGACAGAATTTTGTCAGCTACAGTCGAGTTCAGACAGAATTTTGTCAGCTACAGTCGAGATCAGACAGAATTTTGTCAGCTACAGTCGAGATCAGACAGAATTTTGTCAGCTACAGTTGAGATCAGACAGAATTTTGTCAGCTACATTCGAGATCAGACAGAATTTAGTCAGCTACAGCCGAGTTCAGACAGAATTTTGTCAGCTACATTCAAGATCAGACAGAATTTTGTCAGCTACAGTCGAGTTCAGACAGAATTTTGTCAGCTGCAGTAGAGTTCAGACAAAATTTTGTCAGCTACAATAGAGTTCAGACAGAATTTTGTTGGCTACATTCGAGATCAGAAAGACTTTTGTCAGCTACATTTGAGATCAGACAGAATTTTGTCAGCTACAGTTGAGATCAGACAGAATTTTGTCAGCTACATTCAAGTGCAGACAGACTTTTGTCAGCTATAGTCGAGTTCAGACAGACTTTTGTCAGCTACATGCGAGATCAGACAGAATTATGTCAGCTACATTCGAGATCAGACAGACTTTTGTCAGCTACAGTCGAGTTCAGACAGAATTTTGTCGGCTACAGTCGAGATCAGACAGAGTTTTGTCAGCTACAGTCAAGTTCAGAAAGACTTTTGTCAGCTACATTCGAGATCAGACAGAATTTTGTCAGCAACAGTCAAGTTCAGACAGACTTTTGTCAGCTACATTCAAGATCAGACAGAATTTTGTCAGCTACATTCAAGTTCAGACAGAGTTTTGTCAGCTACAGTCGAGTTCAGAAAGACTTTTGTCAGCTACATTCGAGATCAGACAGAATTTTGTCAGCTACTTTGAGTCAACGAATTTTGTCAGCTACAGTCGAGATCAGAGAATTTTGTCAGCTACATTCAGATCGACAGATTTTGTCAGCTACAGTCGAGTTCAGACAGAATTTTGTCAGCTACATTCAAGTTCAGACAGAATTTTGTCAGCTACAGTCGAGTTCAGACAGACTTTTGTCTGCTACATTCAAGTTCAGACAGAATTTTGTCGGCTATAGTAGAGTTCAGATAAAATTTTGTCAGCTACAGTAGAGTTCAGACAGAATTTTGTAGGCTACATTCGAGATCAGACAGAGTTTTGTCAGCTACAGTCGAGTTCAGACAGAATTTTGTCAGCTACATTTGAGTTCAGACAGACTTTTGTCAGCTACAGTCGAGTTCAGACAGACTTTTTTTTAGGCTACATTTGGATTAAAACATTTTATTTTGTTGGGCTACGTTCAGGTTCAGGCAAAACTTTGTGTTCAGTCAACTTGGGGTCAGACTTAGGCTGAGAATTTTCTCAGGCCATATTCAGCTTTGGATTTAAATTTCAGACCTATGCAGGTGATACTTAGCAGGGGCCAATCAAAGCCAACCAGAGCTCAAAGAGTCTCTGCAATATAATTTAGAAAATTTGTCCTGTGCATTAAGGATTTCCGGTTTCTCCATGTGTGCTAGGTGCATTTCTCATATAAGCCAGTACACTGTGGGATCCTTTCTGAGCCGCTGCTGCTGAGAATGTATTATAGATGCTGTCATGGCGGGTTTGTTTAAGAGATGTGATCTGTGATGGTACACTCCTCCATCTCCTGTGCCAGCTGACAGCAGCACAGGCCGTGTCTAACATAGCAGAATATTAATAGCATCCAGTCGATTTCTGGGCTTTCTTAACCCAGAGAGCAGCTCATGTGGAATGGACACAATGTTGAAAGCCTCTATGTTGTCTTTCATATTTTCTTTATACGCAGTGTCCAGTTAGATTATGCAGTATAGCCTGCAGCTGGCTGTGGTAGGATATTCCCAACAGGACAACATGTTGAACACTGTTTCATCTCTTACAGACTTTTTTCTCGTATTTGCTGAATCAAATCAGAAAACATTACTTTTATTATAGTATGGGGTCCATCACTGCTCTGGTGTAATGAAAATGCTTCATCTTACATTTAATTGTATTTATTTATTTATTTATTTATTTAAAACTCAGTTTGTGCTTATAATCATTGTATAAATAGTTGTATATGTAATAATAATTATAAAAATAATTATATACAAGTAAAAATATAATATTATGTATTTGTAGTTTTCAAAAAATACAATAAAATATGTAATAATAATAATAATAATAATAATAATAATAATATATCAAGTATTATTGATAGTACATGTATATTTATTTAAAATATTTATATAAATTTTATATTCTGGGAAACTTTATTTGTATTTTTTAAAATTCAGTCTGAGCAAACAACAGTGCAGTGATGGACCTCATAGGGAAAAATGCCCAGCTATTCAACTGCACCCCCCCCACACACCTAAAGGGGACTTTATAGAGTTAAATACCTATATTAGCTCTTTTTGAAGTCTTAATTATCCATACATTTAACATACTGGTTCCAGCTGTGCATGTGCTAATCAAACGGTCCAGCTGCAAACAGTCTCAGTGTGTGCTAATCACCTCTGAATACAGGCAAACACACAGTTCTAACACTGTGAACATGCTTCTGCTTTAAACGTGTGTGTGTGAAAGAGAGAGAGAGTGAAAAGAGAATAAGAGAAAGAGAGAGAGGAAGAGAGAGAGAAAGAGAGTGCAGCATTGCTGTGGGAGAGAGAGGGAGAGAGAGAGAAAGAAAGAGAGAGAATAAGAGAAAAGGAGAGAGACAGAGAGAGAGAGAGAAAGAGAGAAAGAAAGAGAGAGACAGAGAGAGATACTGCAGCTCTGTATTTTTATGTTTCTGGTGGTTCTCCCAGCAGTTCGATGTGGTTTGTTGTGTTGTCCTGTTACAGATTGTGTGGTGTTTGTCATCCTCCTCTTCTTTACCGCTCTATTCTCTTCTCAGGACAGATTCATCACTCATCTTCACTGTATAAACACAACTGACTCAGCCTCGCACATCTCTACAGTACAGTCCATAGCATTTTATCTCTTTTTATCTAATTAGGTTTATCAAGAAATTTTATACATGGGATGCTAATGATTTAAATCTCTTGCTCTTTATCTCTCTCTGTCTTATTTTCTTTCTTTCTTTCTGCTCTCTCTATTGTTTCCACACTCTTTTTCTCTCTCTTTCCACACTCTAATGTAAGCTAACATTCAAAACAAACCGATGGAGGTACAAAGTAAACTATAGGGTACTTTCTGTTGGAAGGTGTTTATCCGAAACCCTAACCCCTAAACTTCAACTTAAAAAAAATACTTACTTTTTTTAAAGATCTTTTTGATTTCTTTTAAATCAAATTTGAAAGATTTAGATTTGCCATGAGTTTTATTTTTAAACAGAAAAGCTTAATTTTGAAAATGCTGTCCCATGTTTTAGTTTCACTACCTAAACACAAAGAGTTTTAGCCTGTATTCTGAGCCTCATTTTAGCCCCTGCATTTTAAAGCAGGAAGTGAGACTGCATTCCTGTCCCTCATTGCCACATGGTGAGCAGTTAGATCCCATTGTTTTGAAGCTACTGTGTCACAATCTAAAAATCAGTGTGTAACATTAAGAGCTGTCACTAATGAAACACATATGTTCTGTAATTACATACCATTTTTGTGTTTTGATGAAAAATAACATGATATGTGTGTATAATTGTTTGAACGCTGTGTTTGTTGGTCATATACTGACTAGTGCTTTTAGGTTCTGCTCACTACTGAAACATTTGATAAAGTTTCAGTTATGACTGTTTTGGTAGTGACAAAATGGAATGTTCAGTCATTTGGTGAAATACAATAAACATGGTTAAGGTATAGAGTCATTAAGTCTGACGTCTAAGTCAGTTAAAAGTTAAATGATCCAAAAAGGAGTTCTGCTTCTGTCCTAGAGATTTTATTTGTTACTACATCTTCTTTCAGCCTTCTTTCTTTAGGCAAATATTAAATTAAAGTAACTCAAAGTAATTAACCAAGTCCTTCACTTTACTTGAATATATTTCTGCATTAATACTATATTTAAAGGGAATTATTACTGCAGTAGAACTGATTTTAAATCCTTCGCATTCCTCTCTATAGGTACTGAAGTTTTTTAACCTGATATTTGGGATAACTGAGGTGGTTCAGAGATGCATGACTACATATTAAGCATCTACCTGTCTTACAAATACAATGTGGAGCCCCAGTGTTTGTTCTGGGTTTGCATCTGTGCAGTTAATTGATGTTTTAGCCTGAAATGACAACATAATGCTCAGAGTGAAATGAAATCTGCACTTCCATCCCCTGAAAAAAGAAAGCTGGTGCCAGGCTGGCAGAGCAGTCCAACAGCTAATTAGTTAATTAGCTCCTGTATGGCTCTCTAACAAGCCTCCAAGAGTTTTAGACCATAATTTGCACGAAAGGAAGCCTTTGAGGAAATCCATTGTGAACTCAGCATCAGAATAAATGCTTGTTTGGTTAATAGGGACAAAGCACTTGCCTAAGTGTTTTGCAAAAGTAATGACCATTCAGGATTATAATAATCATCATCCATAACACAACAGTCTGGGGAAAGAAAAGACAGATAAAGCAAGAGGATCTGTTGGTTGTTTAGGCTAATAACGTCTGTGGAATGTTTATATCCTCTGAAGTATTAAGGTTTCTGTTTCCTATCACCACCAGAGGAGAAGGAGGCTTAGAAATCAATGAAATAGCAGGAATAAAGCAGGCTTAAGGACGTTATGCAAATCCAGTCAAATCAGACAGCACGATGCTGCTGTTCTTTAAGATTCAGACGAATGCTTCCAACTTCCTCCATTTATTGTGCTAGAGCAATGAGAAATACTTTATTCTCACACTTTTTTTAAGCTTAATCCAGAATTTAGTTTGTGTCAGGCAGTTTTGTCTTGAGTCAATTGTTCCAAACTTTGGGGGAAGTTTTTAAAATGTGTTCTCTTCAAATGAAATATGACTCATTGCAATTTTAATGGGCTGTTTCTAGTGATTTTATTGAGCATACAGCTCACGCTCACATCTGAACGCTGTTCATTTTCCCTGCTGTGTGCTGTTGACACACCGCGGCACGTGAGCTCAGGGTGCTTTGGCACCAGCGCTGCTGTTTTCTCTCTCTCGCTCGCTCTTTCTCCTGTGCCACTCTGCCTATTATTTGCTTTGTAATAAGCTTAACTGTAACTTGGCAGATTAATCCAAACTGCACTTTAATGCCTCCCTTGCCTCCTTCCTAACCTTAACCTCAAATCTGCAGGCACTCATAATTGGCTCACCCTCAGTTAAATGGGCAGCGGGTATAAAACGGCTCTGCTGTGGTCCCTTCGCCCCAGAGATGGACTAATGGCCAAACCTATCATCTCAGCAGCATTGCCTGTAACGCTTTCCGATGCTATACTGGCCACTTGACAAAACAATACAGAAGGAAGGAGAGCTGGGTGTGAAGAAGGAGCTGCAGTTGTATGCAGTTATATGCCTGCTGGAGCTGCATAAAGACAAACTGAGTGGAACATTATGTTTTAAACTGTTTTATGTTTGTTCCTGAATGTTCCAGCAACTTGACACTTAGAATAGCATGGCACATTTTTGTGGGAAATGGCAATGTCTATCTGTCTATCTACTCATTCATTCATTCATTCATCATTCATTCATTCAGGTGTGAATTAATTAATTCATTTATTAATTCATTCATTCATACATTCATTCACTCATTCCTCTTTCATTCTTTCATCTGTTCCATCATTCACTCTTATATGTACAGCCATTTATTTGTTTGTTTGTTTGTTCACTTATTTACTTATCTTCTAATTTGTGTACTAATTGATTGATATATTTATCTATGAAATCATTAATTAATTCACTCATCTATCTATCTATCTATCTATCTATCTATCTATCTATCTATCTATCTATCTATCATGAGTTCATCTATTCATGTATCCATTAATTAATGCATTAATTTATTTGTGTATTTATTTATTCATCTACTTGTTGATGTATTTGTTTGTTTCTTTCATAAATGTTGTACTTGATCTTTATATCTCTTACTCTCTAGAAACCAAGCAAAATTAGTTAATGACCTCAGTGTTCATATTAGTTACTATTATTAAGAGACATTTATTTATTTATTTATTTTGATGGACACAATGACAGGGCAATCTCCTCCTTCCCTCATCCTCCTCCTGTGCTGTGGCCGCTGCAGTGCCCCTGAGCACGAGGACGGAGGCAGTTCATGTTCTGCTGTGCTGGAGATTACTGTGGCCTTTGCACTGTGTTGATTCAGCACATTGGTCACCCCCTACAGAGCAGCGTAGTTGAGCCCCCCTTACGGCTGCTGTTATCAGATTTGTGGTGCCAGTGGCCTCTTGCACTCTATAGCACTGCTTCATCCCAGCGTAATTTCTCAACGTCAGACTTTCTGCACTGTTGAACTTCTCTGCTCTGCTTCACTCTCAGCTCTTTAACTGAGCAATTGCAGACACACGGTTGGACTCTATTGGCCTTTACAGGGCCTGGCAGGACAATAACTGGCTTCAGTAATGGAGCCCACAGCATATCAACACAAATAACACCTAAAACAACCATGTGGCTTCTGGAAGCTTCACTACAAAGATTTTAGTACAAAAATGATGGGCTCTTAGTCACAAACCGGGGTAGTTTGTTAATAAAGGGGTCATATCTTGCATTTTTCTTGTATTTTATTTGACTCCTGAAGCCAGTTTATGATGTTTGCATGGCTTGATTAACCAAAAACAGCTGTAATTCACTTTTACTTGACCATTTTCCAACCTCTCTTTATTCCCTAGAATTAAACAGGCTGTTTTAGTTATTATGCTTTGTAAATGTAAATATGTAATATGTAAATGAGCTCTGTTCTGATTTACTGCCCTGTATTGTACCTCATTTAAAACGCTGTCCACACTGGACCACTCCTTATAATTTCTATACTGCTGAAGACTGCATCAGCAGATGCATTTAAATGCATTGGGTTGTGACATCACAAAAACAATTCATTCAAAAGAGGCTGTTTTTGCAGCTTAGTTTCCTTAGTTTACTTTAACAGTGTTTGCATATTACATTAAACTACTGTATTTTATAAAAAGCTTGGAAACTGAGAAAAGAAAAGATTGGCGTGCTCCACCCACAAATGCATTCATTCTTAGCAACTGTTGCTAGATTGGAAAGGCTTTACAGAACCTTTGCTCCATTGCTCCATTGAGTTTACAGTTGAAAATGCTATGCTGAGCTGGGATATGTTGTTGACTCTAATTGATATTATGCAGATTGACACCAATAACAATGTTTTGCTACCTAGCTAGACAAACTACACCCAATCTATCATAGTAGCGTTAGCTTTCCCACAATTACATAATAAATATAGTTCAATATTAAAGGGCCCTACATTTTTCTTGCATTTTGTTTTCTCCCTATGAGGTTCACCTATAGTGTTATTGTGGTTGTGCGTACCAAAAACACTCATAATTCACTTTTACATAACCATTTTCCTTCAACCTCTCATTATTATTTAATTACAGTTAAACCGTCTGTTTTTGTTATTGTGTCTTTAAGACTGATATGTGTAAATGACTTCTGTTCTCATTGGCTATCCTGTATTGTGCCTCATTCAGAAAGCAGTCCAGTCTGAAAAATTCCTTATAACTTCAGTGTGAGTAGGCAGGGCTAAACTGCTGTAGGCTGAACAGGTGTATATACATATGTAAATGTGTTGGTTTTTCATGACATTACAAATGCATTCAAAAGGGGCTGTTTTTGCAGATTAGTTTCCATGGGAACACTTTATTTTAAGGTCTGCTTAAATGAATTTACTATTGGCAACTATTTAATAATGTCTTAGCTAATAGAAACATATCACTTGTAAGCTTAGAAATGTATTATAAAAGTTATTTATAATACGTTCTCCTGTAAATTAGTTTTTAACTGTTTGTTGACAAACTAATAAAATAGTATTTAATAGCAATCTTTTGGCTAGAATTATATTAGAAATGTCTTAATCAAGGAAGGTGAGCAAGCAATTCACATTGACTAAAACTAAACTAAACTAGTGAATGGTCACATTTTATAATTTGTGGATGCTTAAAAAACAGTTATTTTACAGTAACTTACAGTACAATTTAGTAACATGATAATTTTTTTTTTGTTTGACTAAAATTAATAGCTGACAATTGCCTTCTTCAGCTCATTTGACTTGCTGTTAAATACTCATACAGGTGTTATGCAATTTATTTTTACACTTTCAAATCTAATTATCATTGTAAAATTAGTCGTTGCTTGTTTATGAGTTCTGATTAACAGGACATGCAAAAATGTTTATAACACATAACAAGTATAAGTACACTTACAAATTAAATGTGATCATTTACTTCCACATTTGGTCACTTAGAGTTCATTAGTACCTGTTCAAAGTCTTGGATTCAGATGTCATTTCAAGTGTACTTGTAACATCAGATTAGATCAGGTTACAACTTACTAACATTTAACTCATTAGTCAACAAGCAGTTAATAAATGATTTACAAAAGATATAACTGATGCTTCTTATGAATACATTTATACCACATTTCTATAATTGCTTACTAATGTTACGTTTACTAGGGCATTATTAATTGCTTGCTAATAGTTCAACCATTAAAAAGCAGACCTTAAAAAAAAAAAGTGTTGCAATGTAAATACTACATCTTCTATTTCATAATATAAGGAAAATTAATTTTGCCACGATATAAGCTCTTTAAAATCCTATTCTTAATGTAGATATTTTGACAAACGTGGAGTGTGCTGCAGTTTCATTTTCTCATTTTGTTAAATGAGTTTTTTTGCCAACGTCCAACCTACAGCTGCTATATAAGTTCGTATTTGTTGGGGTTTTTTTAATGTTTTTTTTACTTTTTGTCTTTCATAACCGTGGAGCTCCATCAGTGTAGATAGTAATTAAACATCTAGCTTTCCAGAGAGAGAGCGAGAGTTGAAGGTGGCAAAAAAGAGAACAGCCTCTTTGCCACGGGCATTGTTTATAAGCGCCTGCTATTTAATAGTGTTGGAGACAGCAGATTATTTGTGTTGCTTTTAGTGGTGTGAAAACACTAAAAGAGACAGAAAGGAAAAAGACAGGCAGATAGACAGATGGAGAGAGAAAGAGAGTGTTAAATCAGGATGATGTGAGTATTGCTTCTTCCAACCCCAAGGCCTTACCATCAGTTTTCTCTGTAACAGTTAATACAGTATAAAACTCCAGCACAGACTGCGCCACACTGCCATTTAAATTAGTGCCGTAACAGTATTAGCAGGCTACGTTACATTAGCCATGTTTACTAAACCTGATGGATACTTTCCTCAAGTGAAAATGTTGCTAACTGGTTTTAAGCAATGTGTTAATTTCGCCTAGCAATGGCCACTCAAGGGAATCTCCAGCACCCTGAGCCAGTATTTTTCATCTCTACTGATTCCCTTATGGCAGTGCACTTAATTTAGACACAGGGCGCTGTTTTGTTGCAAAAAGCCTTGCATATTTACAGCCAGATTTACTAAAAGAGGCACTAATTACCAACACTTTGTGCTGGCAGACAGCTAATTTAGCAGCTTATCTACTAAAAACTTCCATGCAGACATACTTAACACACAAGCAGTAATAAAGCAATAAACCACATGTTTGATTCACCATGTTTTTGTATGGAATCCAGCTTCCACCAGGTAGGAGAAAAAGGCTGTGTCCCAAACCGCCCACTGCAGCACTAAATAGTGTGTGCAAAGCAGTGCACCACTATTAGAAGTGCATTTCACTGCTGTCGGAACAAAACCTTACATCTCCATTTTTGTCACTTTTCAGTTTTTGACATAATTTTAAAAAACGCCTAATGCCCTTTACATTATGTCAAAATTTCATGATGAATGGACCAAAAGAAATGGCCCGAAATTACTAAAAAACGTCTGGTTGCATTGACTTAGATTAAAACTAAAGTATGTGTTTTCTTTCTCCTGTAAAGTTTCCATTTTGGAGATATGAGATTTTGTTCTGACAACAGCGATTTATTAGTTTAGTATGTAAAGTATAGCAGTGTGTGGTTTGGGATGCAGCTAAAATGTTTTTATCCTCTGATTTTGGTTGAAATTCTTATTATGTTAGAACAATGACTGCATTGATTTAGTAGGTCAAAATAATGACTAACAACTATTAAACAAGTTATTACTGTTTGAAAAAGTGTGATTATTTCTACATAATTCGTCAATATTAGGAGAAAGTAAGATGTTACTTCAACATAATGAATAAAAATTAAGCCAACAAATAATTATTTTGACTTTCTTTTTCGAAAGATGTGTTGAAGCTGAACTTAAGTTTGGTGCCAAGATCAAAATTCCTGTTTAATTTCACTGAATGCTTCCTGCTTGATTAGGAACTGTATCATAACTTTTACTCAGGCCACATTTTATGTCTTCAGTATTCAGCATCTAAACAGTAGTGCAATGTGCAGAAGTGAAGATGTGTTAACCCCTTACCAAGCCATGGCAGGCCCCACATTTCACACACTTCTATAACCTAAGAAAAGCTCCATTAGTTTGCATTGAAGTTCCTGTATTTAATGAATAATAAGCCTTGGTATGTAACAAGTCTGCAAAGTTAAGGGGGTTAACTTATTTTCACAATCAACCCTCATTTGACTGGGTGCGCCAAAACTTTTGCATACAACTGTATTTTCCGTATGTTGGTATAAACATTGTAATAATATACTTGGTATCAGTATCACTGCCAACATTCCATTTTATCATGACCACCCTGAAATACAGTGGATGAAGGAAAATGAATTCAGTCTGAAATGGAGCCGAATCTGGATCAGGCAGTTGTTCTGCATTAACATGGACCAGTAAATTGCAGAAAATAAAGCAGTCAGGCAGCATAAATGAATAAATGTGTTTCCCCAAGACCAAAGGGCAATTAAGGATCTGTTCCTTCAAACGCAAGTGCTCTTCACACTAAGGCTTCATGTGCCAGCTCCTCTGATGAGTCACTGACCTTAATCAGAGGCTTAAATTCAGTTTCACACTTAACAACAGGAAAGTTTGAGGAAAACAGAAGTAGATGCACGTTAATATATCTCATTTTTCTCATTAGAAGATTGCAAGTTGCAAGGCTATTACAAGACTATTCAACCTTTTTCTTGACTTGTTTTAAGGAAACAATGTATGAAGGAAACAAAGAACTTCACTAGACTAAATTTCAACAGGGATAAATGATTATTATTAAATGTTAATTAACACAATATTAATTAGAATATTCTTACAACTACCTCATAATGGAGAATATTAGATGTTTTGACTGGATACAAGATGATTTCAATTTTCACTATATCAGTGCGAGTTTGACAAGGACAACAAAAAGCAAACGGCATTATGAATCATATTTTGTGGTAAAGTAGCAGGACGTCAAATCATGCGGGATTACGATGGATCCCTTAATGCACAACTTCTAATAAAAGAGGTTTCTTTCCTTGCAAAAACAGTTCTCACTTTAAACAATCTCCAGAAGTTAGGCTGTTCTCAGGTGCAGTGCTTCTCAAAGGCGTCTGTCTTATAACTCATCTATAAAAGTCTTCAGAGGGATTACAGTGAAGCAAACTGCAGCACCTAAAATGTGATGCACTGAGTTTGATTAAAATGTGTACATTATTTACACATTAATAAATGATATTACTAATGATCTAACTTATAAATAATTGCTTATGTTAAAGGGGAACTTCAATGATGTTGCAAACTTACTTAATCATTCAATGGTTTTTATGTGAACAAAATCATTCAGTGTGTTGGTGTGAAATATGCCTTTCTAGAGAAACTGACGGAGTCAAATTGTTCACCATTATATTATTAGGAACCAGACATCTGAAGCATTTAATGGCTCTAAAAGGTATGTTCTGTTAAGTTATTATACAAAATGGTTATGAATGCATTGCTTGATACCTGATGCATTGTTTTGTGATAGTTTTGTTATAAAGTTTTGGCCTAAAACGTATTTTTAGTATAAACTATTACTCCAGGATTACTTCCGTGTTTCTTCTCAAAACCGCATTTTTCAACTGAGATCAATGCGCGCAAGCCAATGTGCATTTGCTGCTATTGCCTAGTTTTCTTGCCTATTTATGTAAGATGGCAAGGTATGTGGAGGACTTCGAGGAGGTCCATTTCCAAAATGAAGATCCATATCGATTTGAAGCAGAAATGAGTTGCAGCAGCTTGAAGAAAACAGACAGAGAGAGAAAGAGAGAGAGAGAGAGAGAGAGAGAGAGAGGAAAAGAGAGAGAGAGAGAGAGAGAGAGAGCGGCAGTGCAGTAGCAGAACAGTCCAGAGCAAATGGAAATTGACAGTGTCAACAACAAACTACTTGCTGCTCTGCTTACCAGTTTGTGAGGTAGGATAGCAAGGTAGATATTTATTGTGCGGCCAACTTCAGACAGTCTGTAAGCTAACGGCTAACAGTGATATGTGCACGGTGGCTAACGACGATTAATTTATTTCACTCACTAAAGTTTCTTACCTTGATTCCAGTTTCTGTCGTGGAAAATGCAACAGAGGGAACAGCGGCTTTCTTTAGCAGCCAGCATTTGAGAGAAATCCGCTTTGCGTTTTTCACTGGTCTTGAGTAGGCTTCATCAGTTTTTAGTTCAGTTTGTAGAGCTGTTTGACTTTGGTATTTGTGTGTATATTCAAAACAATTAGCCACAACGTCAAGATTTCTGGTACTTATAACGGGAAAAAAAACACACCGTACAGTTTTTCCTCCATTTATTTTTGCCTCCTGGTACAGTGCAGTTCACCACCACTCTGAGCAATTAACCAGCAAGGTGCAACCGTGATCTATCGCAGCTCCTCTGATGAATAGCATTACTCATATAAATTATGAGTTCTGTTGACACTGTGCGATGCAACACCACCAACCCAAACAAGACAAAACGCAGGGTGTTGTAAGGAAAAAAAATTAGTACACAAAGAAAACTGTCTTTCGAGTTTAGCACTATTTTACCATTATTAGATTGGCTTATAAAACCTTATAAGACACATTAAGTTCACTGGTCATTTTGGAGAGCAGATAAAATAGTAATGTTTGTAGTGTAGACTTAAGAACGTCTGGTTCCTAGTACTACAATGGTGAACAAGTTTGACTCGATAAATTTCTCTAGAAAGGCGCATTTCACACCAAACCACTCTGAATGATCTTGTTCACATCTAAACCATTAAATGATTAAGTAATTTTGCAAAATCGGTGGAGTTCCCTTTTAAAAGTTATATTAAAAAATAAAACATAAAATATAAAATGTGCCATAACTTTTGTATAGGCCACATTTTATGCTTTGTTTTTCCCAAATATGTATAATTCTGAAAATAAACTGTAACAGTACAGTAAAATGTGCAGAAGTGTGTTCTCTGTAGAGGATGTGTTCACTTCTTTTCACTTAGAAAATCAACAAAACATGCCGTTTGACCAGGGGAGCCCAAACCTTTGCATATGCAACTGAAATCAGCTTAATTTACATAGCAGTAGGAAGCAGTTTGAAAATGCAGTCATGGGAGAATTACATCTAACTACTACATCTGACTACATCTAAAAAGAAACGCAGGTATGATAGATAGCTTTAAGCGGTGAGAGATGCTCTTATAAAACGTTATTGAAACTTTGAATCTTTGGGAGTCTTAGTGTTTAATTAATGTTATATTTAATTAAATAAAAGATAAAAACAGTACATACATCTCAAAAAAGAGAATTGCTCAGCTAACTTAGTGACATATTACTGTCAGCAGTGTTGTTAAAGGTACAGTGATGGGTGATAATATCTTGCCTGAAATTGTAAATGTTGTTGGTAGTTGCTGTGGAGAGATGTTAGAGGGAACAAAATGCTGACTGAAGAACTAACACGTCGGCAGACCCCAATAAATTATGTAGCGTTACATAGGGGTCAAAATGGAGTGGAAAACCATGTCAAAGGTTGCAGGGCTTAAAAAGATGCTTAAGATATTAGGCACAACTCCAAAAGTCGGTATGTACATTTACACAGTTGACATAAGATTAAATAATACTTTTCCTTATGATTTATTTTTATCTTGTTTCTTAGTTGCTCTGCATATGTAAAACAGATCGTCACAAAACCAATTGTCAACATTTGAGAAACTATTTTTAAAAACGAAATAATAAAATTTAAATTTTGTCAAAATAGCGCCATATATCATTTTTATTATTCATTTTAAATAGTGAGTCAGCCAATTTACATAAACCTCAATTTGAGCCAGATTGTCACTGGTGTCACTGTCACTGGTGTTACACCATATTAATATGACACCAGTGACATGTAAAATATAAGTGGAATTAAGCTCTACTTTTTGCACGATAATAGGAGATGCCTTCATGTACATCACAAATGCTATTTTGACTAAACAGGCACAAATTCCCACAGACACAGTCCAAAATCTTGTGGAACTGGATGTCCAGCTAGTTCATATAGGAGTGATAGTCAGATGTCTGCGTACATGTGTACTGTATCTGAAAACTGCTCTGCTTGTCAGTTTAACCCGTTAAAATCCCAGGCTTATTACATACTAAGGCTTATTATTCAGTAACTACAGGGACTTCAATGCAAACTGGCTGAGCTAATAAAACGGCTGGTGTTGCTCACCCACTATCGCTCCTTAATTTCCTTTACTCGACCGCTGGCTACAAGGAAGGGGTTTATAATAAAGTGGCCACAGTGTGTATACATAATATCTGATTCTTTCTGATTTATTTTTCACTGCTATTACTATTTTAAGGCTACTATTTACTGAGGCTGTTTAAGAATCCATTTGAGTTTTGTCCTAGAGCACAAAGAGTAAGCAGATTCACAGTTCATTTAGAATAGGATGTATAGAAGGAGCAGGAAGAAAGAATGCTGCTCTTGGCAATCAAGCATCAACTGTTCTTGTGGGAGCAATTAGACCCTGTTAGGATTCCTCCATAAAACAATGAACTGCACTATCCAGTCATCCTATAACCTCTGCTGAAATTCATTAAGAGAAGCAGGAGGTCCCTCATGACTGAGAGTAGATTACTCTGGTGAGGATGCATGGACTGCAGCACTACTTTAAACTGATAGCTCAGTGGAAATGAAATTCACACAGTTTTCCCTCTTATCCCAAATGTAGTCAGCTAGCAAATATGTGCTTAAAGGGGAACTCCACTGAAATTTCTGCATAATTAAATGGTGAAGATGTAAACAAAGTAATTCAGAGTGGTTTGCAGTCAAATGCCTTATTAAAGAGACGCTCACTGACTCAGAATTATTCACAGTGGTGGTGATAGGAACCGGAGGTCTGAAGAGTTTAATGCCTCTGAAAGCTCCCTCACAAAAAGTTCCATGAAATGGTTATGAATATGCTGCCTGATGATTTTGTTCTTGGTGAAGAAGGACATGCATGGCATTCTAAGGCAAATTAGTCTCCAAAACTTACTTAATGACGGTTAAAACAAATTGTATAACTTCAGCATGAGTGGGTGGGGCTAGTGGATATATGTTAATGTGTTTATGCATTTTAATTTACATATATGTGGACTGGAGAGTAACTGTTACATTTTGAATCAGTGTTTTCATTCTACATCAAACTCTCTTATATCAAAAAAGTGAGTTTTTTGCACAATGCTGGCCCTTAATGTGGAAAATGTGTGGAAACATATTAAATTCAGTGCATTGCTTTTTTCACTGTCTGAAAAAGCAAACTAGAGAAATCCATGCAACAATGTGTGAATCACAGTGAACCGGGCAGTGGGACCCCCACATCTGCATGGAGACCCTGCCAGCCTCTTACTGGAACCATGCTGGAGGTTCAGGGCTGGGTCTGATTTGACTCTGAACAGCTGTCACCAACTGGAGAAAAAAACCCTCACATGCACAAACAGCTGTCACACACAATTAATAAGTATGAGTGCAGATACCCAGGTGTTCCTGCCAATAACAATATGTTGTGATCTCTGCTAATACACGGCAAGTGCCATCAGATTAATCCGGGTTCTCTACACTGTGCTGTCAGAAGCTGAGTTTACCAGGGAGAGGTAAATTTCTCATTTGTGCTTTTCAGATAAAAGTTAGAACATTCAAGGGCAGTTCAGGGAGTGTAGATTAGAATATTTGTATACAAATCTACACAGTATGAAGAACGCAGGTTTTGTTTCTGACTTCTCGAATGGGACATAAGAAGTAGGGGTGCTGAGGGGGCTAAAGCATCTCCCTCTCCCTCTCTCATCCAGTAATAATCTACCACTGGATGTGCAAGATATATGTATATGTGTGTGTGAGTGTGTGTGTGTGTGTGTGTGTGTGTATATATATAATTTTTTTTGTGTGACATCACACACACACACACACTCTCTAAGCTGCTTAACCTTCCGGGTCGCGGGGGGGAGCTGGAGCCTATCCCAGCAGTCAATGGGTGGAAGGCAGGATACACCCTGGACAGGTCGCCAGTCTATTGCAGGGCAAACAGACAGACATATACATTCACAATCACACCTAGGGGCAATTTAGCTTGTCCAGTTGGCCTGACCGCATGTCTTTGGACTGTGGGAGGAAACCCACACAGACACGGGGAGAACATGCAAACTCCACACAGAAAGGACCCTGGTCGCCCAGCAGGCAATCAAACCCAGGCCCTCCTTACTGTGAGGTGACAGCACTACCCACTACGCCACCGTGCTGTGAATTCAAAATGGGATGTTTTTGTAGTTTCTGTATTTGGACTGTATGGACTGAGGAGTGAATGGTATGTTTTGAAACTTATAATAGCATTATACAATAGTGTTCATACACTGACCGGCCACTTCATTAAGTACACCTTCTTGTTTCTACACTCATTATTAATTTATCAGCTCCACTAACCATATAGGAGCACTTTGTTTTTCTACAATTACAGACTGTAGTGCATCTGTTTTTCTGCATACGTTGCATACCTTTCACCCTGTTCTTCAATGGTCAGGACCCCACAGGACCACCACAGAGCAGGTACTATTTGTGTGGTGGATCATTCTCAGCACTGCAGTGGTATCCAGTCAACAGCATCCTGTGGGCAGTGTCCAATGATGAAGGACTAACACAAACTGTGCAGCAACAGGTGAGCTATCATCTCTGACTTTACACTTACAAGATGGACCAACAAGGTATGTCTAATAGAGTGGACAGTGAGTGGACACAGTGTTTAAAAACTCCAGCAGCCCTGCTTGGCCTGATCCACTCTTACCAGCGCAACACACACAAACACACCACCACCATGTCGTGTCACTGCAGTGCTGAGAATAATATAACATCTGTTCTCAACATCACCGAATGTGTTTGGGATTATTTGGATCGTGAGAAGCAGACAATGCAACCAGCTTCTGAACTTTGTAGGTGTGGAACATTTCCCTGCATATTTCTTTGAAACCAAGGCTCCTAAAAAGAATGAAAGCTGTGAAAAAGATCTAAGAGCTGAAACACTAAATACTAAAATATTTGACATTAGTCATTGAGACTTCTGTGTTATTTTCTGTTAAATGTGTGTTTTTTATCTGAGTCTAGCTGTAGTAAATTACTCCCCAAGTTCTTGATAACATGTTTCCTAGGAGCATTTTAATTCCTGGACAGTTCCAGCGTGCATGAAACAACAACTGCAATTATTAACCACAAACCGGAGTTCAGCCAGCACTGTGTGTTCAGGCGAGAGTGGGCCGCTGGTGGGTTTTTCGAGCTGTCAGGGGGAAGGTAGTAATCAATCCATCAGTGTTTCGCAGAGAAGATAGACTGCCACTGCTGATCTGATGCAGCAGAGGAAACTGAGCTGGTTTGGAACTGATAAACTCAATATCAGCAGCCTTGCCCTTTACAAAAATAAAAATACACCAAGTCCATCATCTCAGAGATGAAGGAGGAAGATAGAGGAGAATACTTTGGCAGGACTGTCTCCTCGTCTAAACTGGAGCTTACAGTTTTCATTATTATTTTCATCTAGATGACAGAAGATACTGTTGCACTAAGGGGCTTTTTTCCCACATGTCTGTGGCTTGTTGCCCTTAATTGTGCTCTAACTTTTTTTTCATCATGTTGCATCTAAAATAAACATTTGTTTGTGGTGCTCATAAACACTGAAACATCTATCTGGACCATCTGTGCTTGGTCCACACGCCAAATAGCCCTCCTGTGTTGATAACCTCATTAATGACAGTGCGGTGTCTCATAAAGGAGATTATCTATGTTAAAGGATCATTCTACATTTTTCTTGTATTTTATTTTTTCCCCTGAAGTGCATTTATAATATTTATATGGTTATTTATGGCAAAACAGCCATCATTCATTTTTACTTGGCCATTTTCCAACATCTCTCTATTCTTTAAAGAGGCTGTTTTTTGTTACTGTCCTATTAATACTGATATATGCAAGTAAGCTCTGTTCTGATTGTCTACAATGCATAACCAGTCCAGGCTGCAATGTGGAATAAACAGTTAACATTTGCTTCCTGACAGCCAGGAACAGAACAACATTTAATTGTTTTCCCACTCCAATAACCTTGCTGCAGACTGTCTGCAGGAATAACACTCTACATCACTTCGAAGGGAACGGGCAGGGCTAAGCTAATGTTCGGTGGGTGGAGCTAAACTGGTGAATGGGTGGGGCTAAACTGCTGTATTGTGAATCGGTGGTTCTAAACTACTATAGGCTGAATGGGTAGGATTAAACTGCTGTAGGCTGAATGCCTGGAGCTAAACTGCTATAGACTGAATGGGCTGGATTAAACTGTAATAGGCTGAATGGTGGGATTAAACTGTCATAGGCTGAATGGGTGGAGCTAAACTGGTGTAGCCTGAAAGGTGGAACTAAACTGCTTTAGACTGAACTGGTGGGATTAACTGCTTTAGGGTGAATGGA
Source organism: Colossoma macropomum (assembly GCF_904425465.1). Taxonomy (NCBI): domain Eukaryota; kingdom Metazoa; phylum Chordata; class Actinopteri; order Characiformes; family Serrasalmidae; genus Colossoma; species Colossoma macropomum. Next base: position 18,471,292 of record NW_023494809.1, on the reverse strand, counting down.
TGGGGCTAAACTGCTTTAGGCTGAACGGGTGAGATTAAAGGCTGAATAGGCGGGACTAAACTGCTGTACGCCCAATGGGTGGAACTAAACTGCTTTAGACTGAACTGGTGGAATTAAACTTCCTTAGGCTGAATGGGCAGGACTAAACTGCTTTAGGCTGAATAGGTCTAAAGTGCTGTAGGTTGACTGGGTGGAGCTAAAGTCCTCTAGGCTGTATGGGCGGGGCTAAACGGCTGTAGATTTAATGGTTGAAGATACACTACTTAGGTTGAATGGGTGGAGCTAAATTGTTATAGGCTGAATTGGTAGGATTGAACTGATATAGGCTGAATGGGCAGTCATTGAAATAGGTTGTGATATGATAGTGACATCACAAGTATAATGAATTAAAAACAGGTGTTTTGCAGCTTAGCTTCCATATATGGACTGTATCTATGGTTTGTTCCACACTTACAGGGCAGCCAGTCAGAGCAGAGGTAATTAACATATATCAGCCTTAAAGGAACAGAAACAAAAAGAGCATGTTTATTTATAAAGGACAATGATGACAGTTTTTGGTACATTAAACCACACAAACATCATAAATTGGCTTTAAAGGGAAACAAATCAAGAAAATGGAGTGAATGATGGTAATTTTTAACCATTTTTACATAGCACATTAAACTCTTCTTTAAAAAAAAAGTATATTTTTTCATGATAAATAAAGGACACACATCAGAACCAGCACTGCTAAAGAAAATCATTATTTTTTTTTCTTTTTAGCTAATATCAATAAAAAGCACACATTTATGTATTTCTCCGCAAACCCAAGTAAAGCCTTTCTGCTGTTTGGTTTGAAACAAACTGAGCTGCCGAAGTATAAATCAACTGCTTGTGTTGTAAAAGCTGCAGCTGTTGCAGTCTAATGCTCAGTGACTGTTTTTATGCTCTGCTCAAACTGAGAAGCATTTTTCCCCTCTCACATCATTGTGTGGGGTTTCACTTCTAATGGTATATGTCTAACCCTTGCATCAATCTGAGATATTGTAGGGAGAAAATAGTCCTTATGTTTGGAGACACACTCCTTTACACCGCCTTGATTCTGTTCTCAGTCAACTGCGACTGCTGAAATGGCATTTGAGGACGGAGCTATTTGCCAGAATGGCCTTGCGAAGAATTTCCTCCTGAAGCGTTTGCTTTTGCTGTAGTGAGCGATGTGATATGATGGTCACAATTTAACTCTCAATAATATAAAAGAAAAATGGACATTGCATTGCCACCAGTTGCACATTGCTTTTTATTATTATCATTTCATTTGCGCAATTGCTGGCCACTTTATTAGAAACCCCTCCCTTGGTGGTGCATGGCTGGAGACTGTAGGCCATCTGTTGATGCACAGTTTATATTAGTCATCCTCTAGACCACTCTTGTCTGGGTATTTTTAGGTGGTGGACCACTCTTAACCTAGCAGCACTACCATGTCAGTGCACCGGTTTTGTTAAGTTTGTGTGTAAAGTGTTTACTAAGCCCTTAGTTAACAATAGATGGTTAACAAATCATTACGTCACATCTCAACCAGAGGTGTGGCCAATGAGTGGCCAGTGCTGCCCTAGAATGAAGCGTGGCCACCCTTCTGCCCACCACTGTTAGTGAAAGTGAGACAGTCAGCCATCATCAATAAAGCCTTAGTTACGCTTTATGGTGAAAATCTGCCACCAGGATATCAATCAGTTATAAGAGTCTGATGCTGCTGCATTTAATAATTAACATATGTTGCTGTAATAGGCTAATTTACTTAGCAAACAGCACTGGGTCCCTTCAGCAGTGCTGCTCATAATGTAGCATAGACTATGCAATGGTAAGATTAATTATCAAAAATTAGTCAGCCATCATCATGTTAATTACTATTTACAGTTCATGCAGTATGTTTTAGTCTAATTTATATAGTGCTGAGATTTATAATCATTAGACTCATGTATAACATAGACAACACAGTTTTGTCTTTCAGTTTATTTTTGGCAATAATTATTTATGTAATATTTTATTCATGTGGAGATGATGGGCAAATTTAGGTATGCACAAAGAGAAAAAATAACAGATTTTATGTCATTTTAATACAATAATGCTATTTGCCACCCCAATAAAATCTGGCCACCCCATTCTAAAAGTTCGAGCTATTCCTGTGGTCTTAACTAATGTCAGTAGCAACTAATTAATTGCTTAAACATGATGATAACATGTTCAGAATCAATCTATAAACCTGCTATCATGGAAATGCAATGGCAGCTTGTGCTGACACTTTCCAGGAAAAAAATGATCCAGTATGAAAGAGAGCAGTGTGTTTCACATTCTTAAATATTTCCGTTCGACAACCAAATATGCAGCTTTTTTAGCAACAGCTTATGGCTAACCAACACAACAGCAGCACCAGTTTAGATGTTTCTCTCTAAACTAAAGCTGTGGATGTAAGCTTCATGTTTGGAGTTAAAACCAGGGCTGTGATTAGAGCTTCAAGTAAAACCACAGCATATAGCATTTAGCTTTTAGCTTAGTTAACCCAAAAGGTCATGTATTTGGTCTTTTTTGTGCTATCTGTGATGTTTTTGTGGGTTTCCCTAACACTTAGATCCTTTCAAGAGAAGGTCTACATATTTGATAACTACTAAGCTCAATATTAAAACTTGTTTGTGTGGTGCGAAGTGTGAACTTGCATACAGATGATGCAGCCAATCACAGGGGCGTAAATTTGGGTTTACAGTACATATTCTACAATTACAGTTATCATATTTGTCATGATTTCTCATGCTTTACATGTCAACATTAAAACTGTAAAACAAACAATGTTTTGAAGCCTGATTTGCTTATTGCTGTAAATATTTTTGCAAATTACAGCAATAATGATGGATGTGGTGATATTAAGGCAGAAAAAAAGAACTCTTAATAGCGTTGAAGTCACTTGTGAAATTGTCCTATTCTATTGGCAGATAATATTGCTTGTTTCAAGCATTCTTGAAGCAAGCAAAATAATATGCAACAAACAAAATTAAAATAACCCTAAACAGAAACTACTGTATACAATTAAAAAATGTAGAAATTAGTAGGATAATCTTATAATATTCTCAAAGAGTCTCATAATGAGAAATATTAGAGATTTAGAGATTTAATTAGATTTAAGATGTTTTCACTTGCCAACAAATTATTTTTATGCAGTATTTACTGTTAACTACTGCTATGACTATGAATGTGATGTTTATTTAATTTTTTACTCAGGACCATCTTACGAAGCCCAGTATTAGCTAAGAGCTTTTATTATGTAAATGCTAGTGTGTTCCACCTAACTCAGGCACTCTGGCTAAAATGAAAAATGTAACCATTGCAACATCAGTTGTAAACATGCATATTCACAGTCCTCATCAGTGCTGCAGAGAGAGATTGTTGAGTTTAAAGACTAGCAAAAGCTGATGTATTTTGAAGGCGGGAGGAACTTTCAAAAAACTACAAGTGCACTTTGGAGTGCATGCTTTAGGGCAAGCTATTAGAAACATTTTTCGGACAGCCCTGAAGGAAGTCAGACAGCTAACATCACTGCTAGGAAGCCGAATATCATAATTGTATATTGTATAGGGAAGGAAAGTGGTCAGATCGCCCCCTGCTGCTTACCACCAAAACACTGGTTACCAACGAATTTGAGGCGCTGCACATTACAGGTTGTACAGTATAATATACAATAGTGCCCACATATTCAGAAATATTTGATAGTATTGTGATATGTAAATAGAGTAACTGCCAGTGAAAGACAGAAATCTCTCAATCTAAATTCTGGGGGGCCCCTATAAATAAACTTATGATGTTATGTTGTCATTGTTTCGCTGTTTCACCCACAATTGGTTAGGGTGGTGCGTAACAAATTGGTTCACCCAGTTGGTCCTTTATAGCCTAGAAACTGTAACTATGCCTGGCACCCCCGAATACCAGGGGCATTTTACTGTTCACATGGCTGCATGACGTATTTGCGAAATGCATGCTAGTTATTGTATGGAAGTAACACTGAAACGACGCAAAGTTATTTATTCTGTCATACTGATGAGGTTGAGTGATACAATGATATTACATAAAAAGCTAGTTTTAGGCTAGAATGTCCCTTTAACTGCATCAACCAAAAAGATCAGGTATATCTTACTTTTTATAAAAACAGCTGCAGTTTTCTGAATAAAAAAAAAAACATTTTTCCTCATGAACAGCAGCCAAATGTCCTCAAAACCACTAAATGTTCCTGTTTTTATCATCATGTTGGGATTTGGTCCCAACAAAATGCTAAATACACACACGCAAACACACACACACACTGAAAGAACCAGCTAGTAACTGAATGTGTGAAGATTAGCTTTTATAAACCCAGATTAATGACAATAACCTCCAGCAAACAGTGAAAGTGCTTCTGCAGCAAATCTGCAGTGCTTAGACAAACACACAAAGAGATAGTAAAGTGTTGCTAGTGTAGCGAACACAGCCAGGCTGTTGGCCTCTGCACAGCTAAATCCCCCAGTGTTGAATCAACTCCTGCAGTGCTTATTTAAGTCCAGTTGGACCCAAATGAACAGAGTAAGAGTGAATTCGACACTGGGGGATTTTGCTGTGTGGTTTAAGGGACTTTCATTGCAATTACTTCCCACTGCTTTAGTGTCCTTTCGCTTTTGGCCATGCAAGCTATGCTGCTGGAAATGCATGCTCAAACCCAATAAAGCGTGGCCTTTTCAGGTAAAGAAATATCCTACATGGCCAAAAAGTCTCTGAACACCATTGGAAATGTCATGAGGGATGCTTCCGTCTGTATTCAGCTGCTCAGCAAGGTAAGTTATGCTTGAAGAGTTTGTGTTGATAATATAGAAATCATCAAAAAACAAAATTTCCCAAAATGTAGCTGGTCAGCCAAGATGTCTGGCGTCTGAAGTTTACTTCTTTAGTTTTGCACTGGAGCTAGATACAGCTCTGCCATTGGTTAGGACTTAAGGATCTGAATTGAAAGCCCATTAGATTAACTTACAAACTAATTAGGAACTGATGGTGGAATCAACCGATCACATTTTGATTTACGATGAGACCAATTTAATGAGAAAAGGCATCACTCCAGGCCTCCTGGAAGTTCTAGATACATCAGTAACCGTGAATATAAAACATAGTCTAACCAAGTTTCAGTTGTTAGGAATGGAAAACAGTGGTGGTAGCTCTATACCAGGACTCTTTACTGAAAGAGTCACTGTAAAACTGATGCAAACATTCATTCATTCATATCTGACCTGCTCATCCTCCTGGGTCACGTAGGGTGCTGGATCCTATGGCAGCGCTCATTGGGCGGAAGACAGGAAACACCCTGGACAGGGTGGACAGGGCAGACACACAGACATACACATTCACATGCACACTCACACCTAGGGGCAATATAGTATTACCTATTGGCCTGACTGCATGTCTTGGGACTGTGGGAGGGAACCAGGACCCTGGTGAACCAACCGGGGAATCGAACCCAGGCCTTTCTTGCTGTGATCTAGAATGACCAAAAAATATTAATGTGCAGCAGCATTAGCTTAGCACCAACATACTTATTGAAATCCACTAAGGGTGCTAGTGGAAATAAACACTATCATAAAAACAGTAAAAACAGCTGAGCTGAATACTGTATTAGGCATAAAGTGAAGTAAAAGTAACATTGCTATGATTCCATCATACTTAAAAAAGCTCTGTTGCTGGGAAAAAGCAGGAAACTAGGCTACTGTTCCAAGAGAAGTGGTAATTCCACCTCCTGAGTTGAGCGCACAAGATAATTAACCGAGGATGATCACTTAATGATACGTCTCAGCTCTCTCCTGCAGCTTCCTGTGTGCCACAAAATAGACAAGAATGCGCAGAAATGGAGACGACAAGACGTTTTCTGTCCTCCGGTCTGTCGGAGGTGCCTAGAGTTTGTCTGAGAAGATCTAAAGGATGGTCTAATGGACTGGATCCCTCTGTTTTGTTTACCGTGTGAATGAAAGCACCTGTGGAATGACCTTGGGAGGCCTGCCAGCATCAGAGGGATGGAAATAACGAGGATGATATTCAGCGGCATGGTATTTAAAGGCCAGCAATGGAGCCTGTTATGCGTTTCCCTCTTCAGAGGTTGCACTGCGTTTTTATTTTTTTGGGAGAAAATGTCGTTCTACTCAAATGCCTTTGAAATCGCTTATTTCAAAGACAAATATGCTTGTCCTCTCGTCTGAACCCTGCGTAATAAGATGTAAACAAGCAAAATGAGATGCCACTGGATGAAGAGATAAAAACAAGGCTTTTTTGTGGGAAAGGTGGCTGGAGATGAGACAGAGAGAGCACCTTATTAAATCAAAATTGCCTGACACCCTGACATCCAGTGATCTAACTGAAAACTGTATCGTTTGCCAATGAATTTAATTGAAGCTTGGTTAAATATATTCCCAAAATCTTTCTGGATTATTTGTGTTTGATTTTTTCTTACAAATGCTGCAAGATAAGCAGCATTTAAGAGAGCAAGTGAACTATGCTGTATGGCCCATGGTCTACTGGTTTAAGCAGATGTTTGAAAAACAGTAAAGATTAATCCATATAATTTAATCAGGATTGATCTGCTCTAAGCACACTGTCCATTAGAAGTAGGTCAGTGATTTTTATGGCTTTAGCTACTACAAGTCAAAAAATTAGCAATAGATTTCAACAACTTAAATAATAAAAATACTAATTAATTAATTGTAATAATCTGGTCAACAGCAGTGCTGTGGTCAGATACTGACAATTAACAAATGGGGTACAGGGTGACTGATAAACTGTGCAGCAATACAAAGGTTACAGTCTGTAATTGTCAATCTATATAGAGGACCTATGAGGTAAGTGTTTCTAATAAAGTGGCCAGTGAGTGGAAGAACAATGTAGGTGTTTCTAATAAAGTGGCCAGTGAGTGGAAGTACAAAGTAGATGTTTCTAATAAAGTGACCAGTGAGTGGACGTGCAAGGTAGGTTTTTCTAATGAATACAAAGTAGGTGTTTCTAATAAAGCGGCCAGTGATTGGATATATAAGGGAGGTGTTTCTTATAAAGTGGACAGTGAGTGGAAAAACAAGTTAGGTGTTTCTAATAAAATGACCAATCAGTGGATGCATGAGGTAAGTATTTCTAACAAAGTGGTCAGTTAGTTAAAATACATAGTAGGTGTTTCTCATAAAGTGGCCAGTCAGTGGATGTATATGGTTTCTAATAAAGTGTCTACTCTGCAGAAACATTAGGTAGGTGTTTCTAAGAAGGTGGCCAGTAAATGTATCTAAATAAATAAAGATTTTGATAATGTAGAAATATGTAAACACTGCCATGTGAATTAGATTATTTTCAAGAAGTGTAATATGGTTCATGCATGCATGGTTCCTTGTACAATCTGTTGCTTCATTGAGAGACAGCTGAGCAGTCTAAAGAGGATATGTTAGGATCTAATTAATTTAGCAGGTCATTTATAAGAGGCAGTTAAAATAGAGGTACTTTTTATTTACTGTTGGAAGAGTTTCATAGGATGTTGACGTCTTATTCAACCCATTGAGGAATTATAGTACACATCTCAGTTCAGTGCTTGTCAAAGCATGAATCTAATATGCATTATCAATTTAATGTTTATTACTATATAAGGTCACAAGATTAGGATAGATGAGGTGCATTTTTTGTTGTGTCATGATTAAACTAATGTTAGCATGGTGACAAATTTGTTGTCATTTCCACCCTGAATAGATTGGATTACTACTACATAGTCCAGGTCAGCAGTGTAGCTGCAATGTTATGACTCCGTGTTGAGCTGCTAGTGAGCAATGAAGGGAGAAACGGCAGAGCCCCCTGCTGTGAAAATAACTCACACCTCTTCACAAGGACAGCCGCGTCTAGATAAAATGGACACTAAAGTTATACAAGTTTGTCCATTACTTACAAATAAGTGCATTATGGGTAACCCCTATCCAATAGGGTATATCGGTTGTACACTACTTATTGCAGTACATTGTGGGATTGTTAGAGTGCACTGGATTTCTGCACTATGTTTTCGGACACCGCTACATTGCTGGAACCCCCTAAAATAGTGCACTACATAGTGAAGAGGGCACAGTTTCGGGCACAGCTAAAGATCAGTACGATTTCTTCACAGTAGCAGATCAACTGAGCTTCTGAAAACTTTTCCTCATGGATAATTCAGATGCCAAGCATGGAGTCAACATGGAGAAGTTGGTAGAAGTCCTACCCGAAGTTTAACTCAACACTGAAGTGTATGATCCTCAAGAAGGTGGAGAATAAACGTCAAAACAGTCTTGACTTGAAAAGCAAGATCTTTTATGTCATGCCCCACTGGCCTCCACTCACATCTAAAAGAGTGGCTGAAGAACAGAGGTGTGAATACTGACGAGATCAAAGAGAGAGAGAACGAGAGAGAAAGAGAGAGCCCTAGACATCAGAAGATCCCAGTGTCGTTAACTTCATTTGAAGGGTACGGAATATAGACCAGCTACTAAATGTAATGTTGTACACTTTTAAAGGGAGCCCTGACTGTTATGACATGCAAGCCTTAATATGGTGTGAATGTCCAGAACTGCTAAAAAAAGTGTTGTATAAACCAATAATATGAATAATATTATTTATAGAGCACTTTTCATACCAGTGGCAGCTCAAAGTGCTGTACAGACAGGTTATAATGTTTTACAGTAATAGACAAAACGATGACAGATCAAGATAAAAAAGAAATACCGAAGAGACGTAGAGTTTTAATTGAATGATAAGTTAAAGAGATACATTTTCAAATGTTTCTTAAACGTGTGAACAGAGCATGACTGTCTAATAAAAGGTGGAATTGAGATCCACAGTTTAGAAGAATAACTGAAAGATGCCTCTCCATGTTTTGAGCATATTACAGAAGGTTTTTGCAAAAGGTTTGTATCTGCAGATCTAAGATCACATGTTGGAACATAGACAGACATTCTGTGATGTAAGCAGGTGCTTTAAGTTCATTTAGATCCTGAAAAACTAGGAGCAGAATTTTAAAATCTATCCTGAAAGATACAGGTAGACAAATCAGTTCTTTCAAAGCGAGAGTGATGTGATCTCTCTTTTTTTTGTTGTTAGTACCTTTGCTGCTCATTTTGTATGAGTTGTAGATGATGTATTGGTTTCTTAGGAAGCCCAGTAAGCAAACAAAACTGAGCAAAATGTTTATTTATTATTAAAAATAGATATGAGTTCTTTATCAGTTGCTGGCCAATTTTGTTGCAGCATCAAATAAAAAAGATAAATATCTCATTCCACACAAATATACAGTCAAAAGTTTGGGCACTCAAATAGTATGCTTTATTGATTTTCTAAGTCAAAAAAAAGTTTGCACATTCTCTCCAGAGGACACATTTTTATGCACAATTAATGCACAATTACTGTACGTTTACTGACTTCAGCAGAATGAAAAATATAACATAATATGTGGCCTGTGCAAAGGTTGTGACACATTTTATACTGTATGTTTTATTTTTTCTCAATATGTTAAAATCAGCAAATAAGTAGAAATTGTGCACTTTAACCAGCAGAAAAATTCCATCTTTGAGTGTGTTCTCTGCGGAGGATGTTTTAACGCATTTACTCTTAAAAAATCACCAAACCATGTAATTTGACTGGACATGTCCAACTTTAGCATGACATTACTCACTCCACTGCAACCATATGACGTACAACAATGCTGAGCTACTAGTAGAGGGAATTTTTCACTAATAAACAAAACATTTCCATTTGATTTATTCATCATATTTGAATAGTTTTGGACATGTACCTCATTATTTTCAGCCTTAACAGTCAGGATTCCTCTTAAAAAAATGGATTCCAGAAAGGGTTCTTTGTAGCGATATAATAGAAGAACAACTTTTGGTTCCCCGAAGAAGCTTTCAGTAGATGCCTCTTAAAGAACCATTTTTTAATGGGATGTTCAATTGTGAACTCTCTTTAAATTTTAAAGAACAACTGCATGATATAAAGGTTGTGGGTTTTTCCTAGAACCATATGTCTAAGTAAAGAACAATAGAGAAACCTTTGTGTTTAAGAGTGTAGTGGGTACTGGTGTGGTTTGTCTTCAGCAGTGGTCGTTGGACAACACAGAAAAAGGTTGTGTTTTTGACCATGCAGAGAAAGACTAATGCTGGTCTTAAAAGCACTGCACTGTTTTCTGTTTTGCTTTATTTTTAGTACTTTAGTCTCCTAAGTAATTAAAAAAGCTCCCAGGTTTTCCTCCACATTTGTTTCTGCTTGTGTCCCCCTCAAATCCATCTAAATGAACTTGTGTCACAAATGGACGTACAGATGATTCGGGCCAGGTACCTGCACTGCTGGTTTGGTGGAGATGAACTGCTAAGATCAGGGAGTCTGAATGTAGACGAGTTCTTCTTTTACAACAAATACAAGCAATATTTGACCTTGTGCCCTGATCAGAGTTTCTGTTAGGAATTTGTGGTGTCTGTGAATGCTGGACAAAGGACTAAAATTCCAGTCATATGATGTCATTCGCGCTAACATTGCACAGAGCATACTGTAGCATCAGCACAGAAGAAGAGGATGATATTTTTCAGCACAAGGAAAAACGCTCTTTTATTTAACAAAGCAGTAAAGGCCATTGAATCAACACTAGCCATACGACACTCACTGATGGTGAGCACCACAACCACACTAAACTAACCCACAACAGAACACGACAAAAACAGTTAAACACATTCTAGATAACAAACAACATTAATAACAACAACCACAGCAATGTTCTTTTTAACGGGATGGGGTGGCGCATGCAGGTGCAACTTTGCATGCCATGCCACTTGAGCTCTCCTTAAAACGCAGACCCCATGGTGGACGCCATAACACATTGTGTTCTCACATAATATGATAGGCTGATCCAAAGGCTAACATTTTAACTGGCATGGCTACTGTGTTTTAATTTTCTCTGTCATCATGACTGTTTGCCAACTTAAAGTCAAATTTATCTCAATGCATGTTGAAACGTGCTGGAGATTTTACCTAAAACTTACACCTTTTTCTCATCTGAAGACAGTTTGGAACCTGAGCTCTGTGACTTGTAAGGGCGAACTTCTTTATCAATCCAAACATATATATATATATATATATATATATATTATATATATATATATATATATATATACACACTATATGGACAAAACTATTGGGACACCTGCATATTACACCCACAGGAGCTTTTATGACATCCCGTTCTACATGCCCAATTCCAAAATAGTTGGAACACTGTGTAAAATGTAAATAAAAACAGAATACAATGATTTGCAAATCTCATAGACCCATATTTTATTCACAATAGAACATAGAACACATATCAGGTGTTGAAAGTGGGACATTTTACCATTTCATGAAAAATATTAACTCATTTAGAATTTGATGGCAGCAAAGCATCTCGAAAAAGTTGGGACAGGGCCGTGTCTACCATTGTGTAACATCCCCTCTTCTTTTAACAACTGTCTGTAAACGTCTGGGAAGTGAGGAGACCAATTGCTGGAGTTTTGGGAGAGGAATGTTGTCCCATTCTTGTCTGATGTAGGATTCTAGTTCCTCAACAGTCTTGGGTCTTCTTTGCCAGATTTTTCATTTAATGATGCGCCAAATGTTTTCTATTGGTGAAAGGTCTGGACTGCAGGCAGGTCTATTCAGCACCTGGACTCTTCTGTGAAGCCATGCTGTTGTGATGGATGCAGTATGTTGTTCAGCACTGCCTTGCTGAAATATGCAAGGCCTTCACTGAAAGGGACGCTGTCTGGATGGGAGCATATGTTGTACTAAAACCTCTGTATACTGTTCAGCATTGATAGTGCTTTTTCAGATGTGTGAGCTGCCCACGCCATAGGCACTAATGCAACCCCAAACCATCAGAGAGGCAGGCTTTTCAACTGTGCGCTGAAAACAAACTGGATGGTCCCTCTCCTCTTGAGTCCGCAGGACACGGCGTCTGTGGTTTCCAAAAAGAATTTAAAATTTTAATTAATCTGACTACAGAACAGTTTTCCATTTTGCCTCAGTCTATTTTAAATGAGCTTTGGGCCAGAGAAGATGGCGGCGGTTCTGGATCATGTTGACATATGGCTTCTTCTTTGCATGGTACAGCCTTAACTTGCATTTGTAGATTGCATGGCAAACTGTGTTCACAGACCATGATTTCTAGAAGTGTTCCTGAGCCCATGCAGTGATTTCCAGTACAGAATCATGCCTGTTTTCAATGCAGTGCCGCCTGAGGGCCCGAAGATCACAAGTATCCAATATTGACCGTCGGCTTTGTCCCTTGTGTACCTTGTGATATTATATACTGTAGATGGTGGGATATCCAAAGTCTTCACAATTTTACATTGAGGAACGTTGTTCTGAAATTGTTCCATAATTTTTAGGCGTAGTTTTTTGAGGATTGGTGAACCTCTGCCCATTTTTTCTTTCTGAGAGACTCTGCCTCTCTAAAATGCTCGTTTTATACCCAGTCATGTGAGTTGAAAATTGACTTCCAAATATAGAAGTCCCATGGCAGTGTGCTTTACACCACTCCATCCTCCCATTTGGCATTGTGCATTGTGATCTTAGGCTTGTGTGTAGCTGTTCAGTCATGGAAACCCATTTTATGAAACAAGTAATGTGCAGTTCTTTTGCTGCTGTTACTTCCAGAGGCAATTTGGAACTCTTTAGTGAGTAATTCAACAGAGGACAGCCACTGTGTGCTTCAGCACTCGGTGCCCCCACCTCTGTGAGTTTGCGTGGTCTACCGCTTCATGGCTAAGCTGTTGTTGCTCCTAGATGCTTTCATTTCACAATAACAGCACTTACTTATGACAGGGGCAGATCTAGCAGGACAGAAATTTCACAAACTGATCTATGGCAGAGGTGGCATCCAATGTCAGTGCCATGTTTAAAGTCACCAAATTCATCAGTATAACCCATTCTACTGCCAGTGTTTGTCTGCATGCCTATGTGCTTAATTTTATTCACCTGTTAGCAATGGGTGTGGCTTAAACACCTGAACTCAGTAATACTTTTGTCTATTTAGTGAATTGTACAAGTTAAAGTTAGAGTGAAAGTACAAGTTAAACATTTCTAATAAAGTGGACAGTGAGTGGTAGTACAGTGCTGATGTTTCTAACAAAGTGGCCAGTGAGTGGAAGTGCAAGGTAGGTATTTCTAATAAAGTGACCAGTGAGTGGAAATGCAAGGTGGGTGTTTCTAATAAAGTGGCCAGTGAGTGGAAGTACGTGGCAGGTGTTTCTAATAAAGTAGCCTTTGAGTGCATATAAATAAATAAATAGATTACAGATTATTATACAGTGATATGTAAACACTGCCATATCTGGCACTGATAAATGGTAAAATCAGTAATCTAGTTTATGTATGCCCTTGCACAGTCTGTTGCTTTGTTTATGTGTAACTACTAGCTTGGAGATGTAATGTGATGCACATCAGTTTTGCTTTTTGCTGATTCCTGCTACTTTCCGAAGACCCATTAGTTAATTATGACTGTGAAACATTTCAGAAAGCCATTACTCTCTCCAGCTACTAAATGGCCATATACGCTGCAGCAGTTGAAGTTGTTCCTTCCTTTTGGGGAAACTCACAGATCACAGAGTGAATCTATTCAGCGCTTACAAATCCATGACATAAGCACTTTCCCTCCACAAAATTTGATCTTCATTCTTTGCTTCCCTCTGAATTATATGGGGCTTTTTTATTTAAATGCAAGGACGAGCAGAGTTCAGCATTACAATGTGCACTGTATTATACCTTTCATTATTTGATTATCAGAATATTTTAGGAACCAGTATTAAAATAAAATGGCCAACTTTCCCCACTGTGAATTGACATCATTTCCACAAGAATAAAGCATATTACATCAACACAATCATTGCTGAAAGTAAGAAAACTGAAAGATAATAACTGTGTTGATGCAATATATATTATTCACGTGGAAACAAAACACAAAGTTTGATTCAAGTCAGTTTATTATCTTCAGTGGGAATCATAAACAGAGCATAGATTGATTCTTACCTTACTGCTTTAGTAAAGAAAAAAGCAGCTTTAGAAAAACAATTCATGGTGCTTGTACATATTAGTTTAGTCATGCTCAGTATATAATATCAAACGATACATTACATCACTAAGAAACATTTCCTCTAATACTCACTAATCAGGAAATATCGTTATCACATCATTATCTGAGAAAACAATATGGCACCAATGCAGGGGTGCAGATTAGGACTGAGTGGGGGGACCAACATCAGGCAATATTTTACATACAGCTAGTGTTGTAGCACTTGAGAACGGTTTTAAGACTGTAAATTAACAGATTTGGTCTCTTCTCAATCTTGAAATCATTTGGACTCAGTCTTGACATTATTTGGACTTGGTCTTGTTTCAGTCTTAACATTTGGACTTGGTCTTGTCTCGTCTTGACATCATTTGGACTCTGTCTTGTCTTGGTCTTGACATCATTTGGACTCGGTCTTGTCTCAATCTTGACATTATTTTAACTTGGTCTTGTCTCAGTCTTGACATCTTTTGGTCTCACTCTTATCTCGGTCTTGAAATCATTTGGACTCAGTCTTGTTTCAGTCTTGGCATTATTTGGACTTGGTCTTGTCTCGGTCTTAACATTTGGACTCGGTCTTGTCTTGGTCTTGACATCATTTGGACTCGGCCTTGTCTTAGTTTTGACATCTTTTGGACTCGGTCTCATCCCAGTCTGACACTATTTGGACTTGGTCTTATCTCTGTTTCAACATCATTTGGATTTGGTCTTGTCTCAGTCTGCACATCATTTCACTTTTCACTTTTTCATTTTCACTTTTCACATTTTCTACCAATCCTCCAACTATGGAAGAAAAACATACTATGTACCACCTTTACCTGTTATGTATTGCATCTCAGAGGCAGCATAGTTTTACACTGTCTTCGAGTTGACTGAACCAAGAGAAAAAGTGAAAGCACCGGCTGTTCTTCTGCTCAAGTCGCACAGATGGTGTTTCTTACAGGGTCTGCTGGGAGAAGGAGGGGCTAGCTTATAAAGCATGTGGGCAAAATAGCACACTATAATCTGCGTGTTGAATGAATAAGTCAAAACACTTTTTTTTTCAGTTGAAGTACCACAGGTAAAACTCTCTCAGGAGGGTGTCGCTAAAGCATGTATTTTATACTATGGTGTTTTACTTAAGAGCCAGTCAATCAATAAAAAAAACATCTAAATGAAGTGCAGCAGTTCAGCTTGTGGCCTCATTTGCTCATATTCAGTACTGTGAACTGTACAGGTGAAAATAAGCTTGGTGGAATTGATTTTTTTCAATGTACAACACAGGCTAATCCATATCTGACTCTATTTGCTCTTTACTATATTAAATTATGTGAAATATGACTGGCTACTTTATTAGATACCTCTCTCCTGTAGTTAGAGACTGTAGCCCATTTGTTAGTGTATAATAAAGGTGTTTCTAATGAAGTGTCCAGTGAGTAGAAGTACAAGGTCAGTGTTTCTAAATATGTGGCCAGTGAATAGAAGCACAAGGGTAGTGTTTCTAATAAAGTGGTTAGTGAGAGGAAATACACGGTAGGTGTTTCCAGTAAAGTGACCATTATATGGAAGCACAAGGAAGGTGTTACTAATAAAGTGGCCAGTGGGTGGAAATACAACATAGGTGTTTCTAATAAAGTGGCCAGTGAATGAAGCTACAAGGTAGATGGTTCCAATAAAGTGGCCAGTTAGTGGAAGTACAAGATACGTTTTTTTAATAAAGTGGCCGGTTAGTGGATGTACAAAGTAGAGCTTTCCAAGAAAGTGGCCAGTGAGTGAAAATATGAGGTAGGTGTTTGTAATACAGTGGCCAATGTGTGGAAGCACAAGGTAGGTGTTTCTAATAAAGTGGCCAGTGAATGGAAGTACAAGGTAGGTGTTTCTAATAAAGTGGGCAGTGAGTGGAAGCACAGGGTAGGTATTTCTAATAAAGTGGGCAGTAAGTGGAAATACAACATAGGTGTTTCTAATAAAGTGGCCAGTAAGCGTAAGCACAAGGTAGGTGTTTCTAATAAAGTGGCCAATAGGTGGAAATACAACATAGGTGTTTCTAATAAAGTGGCCAGTGAATGGAAGCACAAGGTAGGTGTTTCTAATAAAATGGCCAGTGGGTGGAAATACAACATAGGTGTTTCTAATAAAGTGGCCAGTGGGTGGAAGCACAACATAGGTGTTTCCAGTGAAGTGGCCAGTGAGTGGAAATTGGCTAGTATTGAAATGATAAAACATTTTGACTCTGGTGTGACTTTGCACTGATGAGTAGAGCCTCATTCCTCTACATGGTTAAGAAACATCACATCTTTTTATTTTTTTTAAATACCATGCCCTGAGTTTACCGTGTGGAAACGTGTAGCTCATTTCCGCATGAATCAAACACAGAGTACACATTTAAAGCAGATTTAGTGCTGAAGGGGAATCCCGTCCAGTCTGAAGAAAAATCTATTTGTTTGCTGCCCATAAGAAGGCGCTCAAAGCTGTGGCCCCCCTGTCCCGCGAGGACTGCACTACTGTTTAGTGGACTGTACCAATGTGAGTTATCGAGAGGGGGAGTGCTTTTTGCCGTCTTTATATGGACGGAGCTTTTAGGGGAGACAGCAGCGCTGTAACTTCAGCACCTTGGACAGCGACCTCTCTGCCAGTCATGGCTTGAAGTATCGCGGTTGCTCGTTTTTTTTAGTGGGTTCTGCTGCTGAAACGAGTCGTTTTGCGTTGAAGTGCATTGAGCATCGAGCTCCACGTTGGCGCAGCGGCGTGTTATACATCTAACAGCGCGAGTTTGGAGACACTCTCTGCTCGCTTTGCTTCGCTCGGCTCGTCTGGGAGGAGGACAGTGCGGTAAAGAGCCTCGAGCCAAGGCTGGACAGGAGAAGAGAGAGGGACAGAGGGGAGCGAGAGAGATTTTGGGGACTTCGTTTCGAGTCATTGGCCAGGATGCTGCGCGTGGACGGCAGTTTGGCGATGCTGATGTGGATCGTCAGCCTGATGAGCGGCTCAGCGGCGGCTCTCCCGTCGTCCCGTAAGTTGCGCACATGCTTCGTTCTTTGGCACAGTGGCCGGGCTTCGGGCGCAGTACAGCTCAGCATAGCTTTCCCACACTTTTCCCTGATTGCTCTTGTTGGGTTTTCCCTCGCGCGCGACTGGCCAGTTCACTTTCCATTCGGCGGACAGCTCTAGCTGACCACAGTTTGTTGCCTTGGCTGAATGAGTAGAGCGAGAGACTGACATCAGCCTTGACCAGGGCTTGACTGGGGAGGGTGTTTGTTTTGGGCTTTAAAGAAAAATGGAAAAATGCGGGATGTTGAAGAAACTGGGTTTTGGGTGGACAGTCCGTCTGCTGAGCACTGAACAACTGAACATGTCTGCAATGATGTGTTGAGGATGCAGATTCATATATCATTGGTTTCTAGCAGAGAGAAACAGATAGTATACATAAGTAGTACATATTTATATTGGCCTACAATATAATATATAGTTAATATAGTTGTATAGCCCTTCATCAGTTGGCCCTTTGATCATATATATATATATATATATATATATATATATATATATATATATATATATGTGTGTATATATATATATATATGTGAGTGTGTGTGTCTATATATATATATATATATATATATATATATATATATATATATATATACACACATATATATACATATATATATACATATTTAAGTATATATAGATATTTACATACATATACATACATGTATGTATGTATGTATGTATGTGTGTATACATATACATGTGTGTGTGTGTGTGTGTGTGTGTGCGTGTGTGTGTGTGTGTGTTTATACATATATACATACATACATCTTTCAGTCTTTTTCATACGTTACAATCCTGGACAAGTGGTTGTAATTCAGTGCATGTCATTGTGTTGCTTTCTTGAGGCTTTAGGAGTTTAACTCACATCTGCTGGCTCAGTCTGAACCAGTTGCATCCGCTGTGCCAGTTGCAAGTTGATGCCATTCTTCATTTTCTTCTCTTTTCTTAATGTATCACAATATGCAGGATGTGCTCTTGCAAATGACTGATAACCAAACAAAGCATTTGAATAATTTACTGTGTATCTTTATAGCCTGCGGTGTTGCTAATGTAACCAACCACTGCTGCTCCCGTGGGCTAATGAGGAGCAGAGAAGAAGCACATCTTCCTTTTGAAATGCCTGGCCCCGGCTCTAGCAGACGCCTTGTCTTCCCCGAGCTTAAGTGGTGATTTTATTTTGAGGCGAAATCTGGACTGTAGCCTGGAGCATCCATCAGTTTTAAGTTACATTTTGTTGTTTTTTCTTGACTGGGCCATAATGATTGCCTTGCAGTCAGTGAGAAAACTCAGGAAGAAGTGGACTGCTTTAGGTAATTGGGTGGCATATGTAAATCCAAGGCTGGCATGTACCCTTCCTTAAACCGCTTGGCGATGTCGCTTGGGAAGTAAACAATCTACTTTGCGAACTCTTGTTGCAAAAATAAAAAAACACATGAATAAAAATCACATTTCAAGACTATTGACTAAGAGCTCTGCGCTACACTGATAAATGTCTCACAGACAGAGGTGAGATGAGTCAGGGAAGTTGCCTAATAGTCAGCCAGGATGCTTGTCAGGAATAAGGAGATTAAGGCTCTGGAATAGTTGTGTGGTTTTTACGTACACCAGAATTAGAAGCGAGTCCGGTCTACCTCACATGAATTGACTGAATTGACCCGAGGTGGTGCGGATTAACTTCTATATGTGTTTTAATTCCCAAGAGTACGCTGTTTTGTGTGTCCCTGAGGGGTTAATTCACTTTTTTGTGCATTTATGACCTTTTCAGTGCTTAACAGAGTTCTGAAAAATTGAACTGGAGAGCTGTGTGATTTGGATTGATGGAAAATGTGGCTTATTGTTTTACTGTATGTGTAAATTGAGCAAAACCACTTAAACTGCTTTGCAAAATATATTTTACAGTGACAATTCAGGACTATTTAATGCTTCAGTGGTTCTTTGCATGGCTAAATAGTGCTTTTCTCTGCATGGTTAAATGGTTCTTTTCTGTTCTTTAAAAATTGGTCCTATATTGCATAGAAAAGCATTGGTTACATAGTTCTAGAAGAGTATACAAATACATTGGCACCATATATGTTAGTCAGTGTTTCTTCACTCACGCTGGCAGGTGACTGTAGGTTTCAGGTGCTAATTAAACTGCCAGTTTACTTTTCTTCTCTGCTGTTTACATCAGTCTAACTTATATTCCCAGGTGAGGATCGTTGGAGAGATGTTGACTAAAGCAAAATATATCAAATTCAACACCAAACAAGCCAAAGCAAGATACAAGTTCTGCTGTTTGCTTTGTTGTATTTATCCATCATAGTGCAGGCATGAAATAAAATCTGCCTCAAAAATGCCTCACTGACACTGCTGAAGCAATGCTTTTTATTGTGCTTTTGTTTGTGTGCCTATAGAGTAAACATAATGCGCTATCTTTGCAGTTAAGGACAATCGAAAAACAAGTCTGGGACTTTGTGATACCTTTGACAACACATTGATTTGATCTTGCTTTTTGACACTAAACTAAACTCAAGCATGAGCACGGCTCAGTGTTTTAACTAGGCTGCCTGAATCGAGATTTTACTAAACTTCAATTAATAAGATACAGAATGTGAGACAGATTATTGTCCTGTTAACTTACTGTAAGAAGTTGATTTCATTTTATATTTACTTTTGCACAATTAAATGGTTAAGATGTGAAATGCCCTAATCTAGAGTCAGAACTGTTCACAGTGGTGGTGATAGGAACCAGACGTCTGAAGAGTTTAACGCCTCTAAGTGCTCCCTCAAGGACAGTTAATACACAAAAATGGTTATGTATATAACCATTGTGAAGAGGGTTAAAAGGCTTTTTCAGATATAACACTATTTTACCATGATCAACATTCAGAAAACAAGTGTACGTTCACTGGAGGTTTAGTTACTGTTGTACACGTGGCAACGCCTGGTTCCTATCGCTACCACTGTAAAGAAATCCACTAAAAAGACATTTCTCTACAATAAACCATTTCACATCAAACTAACTGACTGCTTACATCTCAACCACTGAATTATTCAGAAATGTTGAAAAAAATCAATAGAATTCCCCTTTAAGCTAAAGTAACCTGCCGTAAAATTGTGTGTGTACCTCTTATTAACACCACAATCGTCATAACCTATAATTTGAAGGTCAGTGAAATCAATCTTAAAGCAGCCTAATTACGTAACTTTAGGTTAATATACCAAATCATTTAGCACATCAGGGTCTAGGAGGAGACGAGATTAGTGTAATTTCTTTAATTACATCCAGAACGTCCCCATTTCTGCTGGTCTCCTCGCTGGCCAGCGAAAAATGAGCTGACGTCCAGACAACCTGCTCATACGCAAAGTTATTTTAGTGGAATGTGAATGTGCCAGTGTGAATTTGTCTCAGCGGAGATGTTCCTCAGAGTCTGCCGGAGGATTAACATTCATCAGCAGGGGAGATTCCTATCGGGCCAGACAGGAATCAAAATCGTGTTAGCCAGGCAGTGGCCGTTTGTGGTGCATAGTCATCCTGCATTGTCTCTGATTTCTTCAGTTTTGGTGTTATAGAACATGAAAGAAAATTTATATGAAATCTCTGAGGCTGAGGTTTTTCTGTTGGTAAATTTGGTATCAAATAGAATTTGAAAGTTCTATTTATTTAAAGATGCGGTGTGTAAGATTTGAGGGGATCTATTAACAGAAATGGATTACAGTATGCAAAACTGTTTTCATTAGTGTATAATGATCTGTATCTGTGAATTGTTATGTTTTCATTAGCTTAGAATAAGCCCTTCATATCTGTTTAGGGAGTGGGTCCTCTTCCAACAGAGGCTGCTGTGTTGCGTTGCCGTGTTTCTACAGTAGCCCAGAGCAGACAAACTAAACGCTGGCTCTAGAAAGTTCCTTTTGCATTTTTACATCGAAGCAGCGGCTTACATTAGGTGGCGCTATAGCACTGGTTGGAAGAATCAGTGGCTGCTGCCAGTAATTTGAGATCCCACTTAACTCACACTTATTATTTATTATTTACCTAATACTTAGCACAAGAAAACGCAAGGGAGGGTGAATCTTCACTGTCAAAGAAGCAAAAACATGGCAACAGCAGAAAACATGTGGCCACTGAATGTTCTGTTACACACTTGGAAAGGGAGGGGTGAAGGAGGGGTATTCAGTTGGTTGCAATCTACAACCTCACCATTAGATGCCACTAAATCTTACACACTGCGCCTTTAAGTACAGTTCTGGTGGATTTGTACTGTTTTCAAATAATGCTTTTACTTCTTTATCAGTGAGGAGAGAGAGCCTACTTTACTCAGTTAGATTTTAACTACTAACATTTAGCTCAGAATTCCTTTTTGTGTTTATTTTCATTCTGTTACATTAATGAATGCGTCTGTACTGCCTTGCAGTTACTCACGTCTTTCACTTTTGAGGTTTAATTTTAGACCAAGAGTACATCAAAAGGGATAGAACAGGACCCTTAGGTCATATGCTAATAGTTGCTGGCTGGACCAGTTTAGTGCTATAAGTAACAGTTTACTGAAGGGCAGTATTCATAAGGCTACACAAGCCTTTCATGAGAACTGACATAAACCTACATAGATGTCAAAATAACAAGAAGCAGCCTTTTACATAACTGATGCTAAAATCAACAAAAATGTATAATTTGATTAAAACCTTTGGGTACCACTTTAAATAATGATAGTTTACAAAACGTCTGTAAGCTGTTACTTTTTAGACTAATTACGAACTAATAAAGTATATAGAGTTATTCACCATTGATAGTATAAACATTGCTTTGTAAGACATATAGAAACCATTACTTGATCACCGTTTACAAACGACTGAAGTTAATTTAGCAACCTCTACTCTGATGTGATGTCACAATGTCCTGTTCTTGGCTCCTGGTTTATGGTTTATATCTCCTATTCTAGTGTAAAGAAGTTTGTAAATCACTCATTTATTGTTTTCACTTTAGATTATGGGCAGATAGTTTACATATACATCATTTGTAACACAAAACCAAGAAAATCACTGCTGAAAATGACTGTTGTCACCAAATTATTTGAGGGCCTACAGTTTTTAGTGTTCTTTTAAAATGGGTTTAAAATGATACATTAGCAGCCAAGATTATTATTTTTTTAAATGTCTTTTGTAAATGCTAACATAATAGAATAGTGAATAACACTTCAATTTTTGTTTTGTTTCATCATTAATTAATTATAATGTAATGAAAAATAGACACATTAATATATGCAGACTCACATTTATTATAAATGATTAAATTCCTGGTTAATATGTTCATTGTGAAGCTCATTGTGAAGTACTAGCTTATGTCTGTTATACAGTAATGTTAAACGGTTAATTAGTGATAAATAACCAAATACCTGACCATCATTATTATAGAGTCACCAACTTTTGCAGACAGCTGTGTTTAGATTTTGTCATCATTTGAAAACATATTTCCAATATAATCGATTTCCATGTGGACTTTTTAGTAAACTTTTCAGTATTGAAACTTAAGTTATTGCTTGACTAGAAGCTGGCATAGTCCTCGGGTTGAATTGTGCACAATTTTTGTTCTTATTTTGGCAAAGTATGCAATTAATGCTCCAGTGTAATCAGACTATATTATCCCTGTGCATCTTACCTGAACTCTAGCAGGGAAAAAAACACTCACTACACTTGATGCATCGCCGAGTGATGACAACATCAGGGGAGTGTGTCTATGTGTGAGTGTGCTAATTAACTGCTTTCCTGGTTGCCACTGCTGGCGGGAGGAACTGAATGATGGGGAAGAAAGATGAGCCACTAAAGCAGAGCATAATGTCAAGCATCAAGCTGATCAGCGTGGCCATTCATTTCTCAGAAAATGTCCTGTTTACCCTGTCTTACCTAATGTCTCATTGGAGGTCCATTCAGAGACATTGTGGTTTCTTTTTTAACTGATTAAAATCTGCAAACAGAGTAGTTGGTCAGGGTGCATGACCACGCCGGTCAGGAAAATGGAATCAGCAGGGAATTGTGGAACTGGAGCTTTCTCTGTACTACTGTTTTTCCTGCCAATGTATATAAAAGAAGATTTAATTTTGAAGCTGTTTTTGAAGTGTTTCCACAGGTTAGTTTCTTGGTTTTCAATTCGTCATTTTAATCAACATAACTGGCTGCGTCTTGTTTAAAGGCAGGGATAGTGACAGGCCTTTAAATGATGTTTACAGTGATTGGCTATCTCTGAAAAGGACTGTTGAATTTTTCTTTGTACTTTCTGTTTGGTACAGATTAGTGAGGGAGTAGTTTTAGAGAGTAAAGTCAGAGAGTTGTGAGATTACTTGTTGGAATTAATCAGTAAAATAAAATAAAACATTTTGAGAGCAGTGGTTAGTAAGTTGGATTGAAAATGGCCATAGCAGCAACCTGGGATACCATAGCAATGACCTAGCAATCACCTGGGACACCATAGCAATGGCCTAGCAACACCCCAGCAACCTGGGATACCATAGCAACAGGCTAGCAACACCTTAGCAACCACCTGGGATAGAATAGCAACAGCATATGAAAAAACACATAATGAACATCTGGGATACCATAGCAATACCTAGCAGAAGCATTACTAGCTGGCCTTGTCAAGCCAACTTTCATGAACATTCCCTTTCTAATTTGTAATTGATTGATTTTCAAGTAACTGCCCACACACTGGTCTTGTTCCTCTTAAACTGATCAATATCAGCCCCTGGAGCAGTTGGTGAGCAAGCATGTCCATGTTGTTTATAGTAAAATGGATCAGCATGCGGAACTGTAGCTTTCTGTGTGCCACCATGTTTCCTATAACTGTATAAAGGAAGCTGCTGCCCTTATTGTTGGATGCTCTGCAATAGTTTCGGAACAACACATTCAGAATGCAATTCTCATTGCTATGAGAACACTTATTATTTATTTGTGTCATCAGAGTAAAAAAACGACAAAGTTTGATACTTATTTGTGTATTTGTTAGGGATAGTTTGTGACTTAAATGAAATAAAAATCTACACTTTTAAGTTTTATGTTCTTTATATATAAATAAATGCAACAGCAACATCGAGATCATGTTATCAAAATTGAAGATTAGACTGGAAGGCAAAAAGGCTATTTTTTTGGTTAGGGATTAAAGAGTTAATCCCATTTCACTCTCAAACACACACATCATTCTCCTGATGCTTTTTCATCCACCACGACATGTTATGATATTATAAAGGTGGCCTTTATTACTTAAGACTTAAGGCTTATTAGGCTTAAGGCTTATTAGGCTTAAAAATAAACCCTAAATAGCCCTTTCAGCAATTCTGAAATTACAAATATTAAACAACACAAACATTATTTACAAAGTCAGTTACTCAACGAAATAATACATTAAAAAAAAAATAAATGGCCCATATCCTGGAGAAACAAGTCTTCTCCTTTTTTGTTTTTAAAAAGCAACATGCAAACATTATTAAGTTTTAAGTTCTGTTAAATTTTTCTACATATGAAAACAGTCCATTTTAAATTTGTTGTTTTGTGATGTCACAAAAACCAACACATGTACATGTATCTGCCTATTCAGCCTATAGTAGTTTAGCTCCTCCTGTTCTTGTTAAAGAAAATCAAAGAAAGCCATTCATTTTACAGCGTGGAGAGTGAGCACCAATGTAGTGGTCTAGTGGCTTCATTTTGCATTATGAGCAATCAAGGTCTCTAATATATCACCACTTTTGGAACAAAGCCTTGTATCATTTCTGTTGGTCCATTTATCATAAAATTTTAATACAATGCAAAGGCATATTTTGGACTTCTAACTAATTTGGACTTTAGACTAAAATGCCTATGCTTTGAATGACCATAATAATAATAATAATACCTTAATTATGTTAATTTTATTCAAGCAAACCATTGAACATTCAATTTTGTCACTACCAAAACAGTCTTAATACAACAGGAACTTTACTAAATATTTCAATAGTGGCTGTTTTGGTAGTGACGATTTTAGCTAATTTTGAGCATACATTCAAAAACACAGCCATTACATGATTAGCAAACACAGCTTTAAATAGTCGTACACATATAGACTTGTATGTTTCAGTAGTGACAAATCTTAATGTTCCACACTGACTTTCAGACTTTGGGACACATTTACTTCAAAACAATGGGATCTAACTGCTCACCATGTGGCCATGAGGGACAGGGATGCAGTCTCACTTCCTGCTCTAAAATGCAGGGGTGTGGGTAAAATAAGGCTCCGCCTATAGATTAAAACTCTTTGTGTTTCAGTAGAGACATGAAAATGTGGGACAGAATTTTTTGATTAAGGCTATTTTAATTAAAACGTAAACTAAATAAATAAATAAAATAAATCTAAATCTTTCAACTTCACTTTAAAAGAAATCAAAGCAACATTTTAAAAAGCAACACTGAAAAAAGTGCAAACAATGTAAACATTGTTTTCACAAGTAAAAATGAAAGGAATAAGGTTTGGGACAAACACCTCCTAATAAAAAGTATCCTATAAATGATGATTTTGTACAAACTTAGCTTTTTACTATCTCAGTTAATGCATTGGATTTAAAGAGATCACAACATAATCATTGTACATCTCTAAAGTCAGAATACTTCATTTTTTATACGCGCGTGTGTGTGTGTGTGTGTGTGTGTGTGTGTGTTTGTGTGTGTTTGTGTGCATATATATGTACATGTACATGTGTGTATATATATATATATATGTCTGTGTGTGTATATATATATATATATATATATATATATATATATACACACAGACATATGTATGCATGTATGTTTATTTATACATAGATAGATATAGATATATACATATGGTTCAGCCCGTTGTGCATGTAATCGTTGGTTTTTGTGTTCTGGTGAGTCATTTTGGAAACTGCTGAACTTCTTTTAGAACTAAACTACATTTTTTTAGGTCTAAACCACTCTCTGAAAGATTAATTCAGTTAATCATAGTGAGTAAATTGGGTATTCAGGCGGCTTAACAAAACAAATTGAATGCATGGACGGGGTGTAATAACAGCATTTGTCTTAGTTGAAGCATGCTGCCTCTCTTCTTTTGTTTCAGTTCAGCCAGTTTTACAGCTGTAGCTGGGCAGAATTTGGCTCGTTTTTTTTTGGGAAGATTTAGGTCGAGAAGCAGCTTCAGTCGGGCAGTTTGTTCCACATTAATCATGACAGCACTAAATATAACAACAGGAAGTCAATCTGACCTTTGTGCAGCCTTTGTAAAAATCAATCTTGGTCTAGATTTGATGGCATTTTGACATTAATGCAGAACCAGCGGCTGTGATAATCAGAACCTTTTGGATACAAATTAGCTTCACCAGTAGACTTTGATATAGGACATGAACGGACTGCTGATGCGCTTCTTATTAACCCTTAGAAGATGAGAGTTATTAAGTAAAATAATCATAAATAATTCAGGTTTGTGCAGTTAATCATGATTAATGGCATTTGTTTTTTTATTATAGCTTTATGTGTGGACATTAGAATGTTTTCATTACTTTCAGTAATTCAGCAAAATCACATGATATCCACAGAGAATGAATGCAGTTTCACCGACGTCCAGTAAAAGCAACTGTTCCAATCAATCAGTGTATACATCATACATGTCATATGCACAGTCACTGGTTCTCCTCAATGATTGTAGCCTCTTGCACTTGTTCATACAGCTCATGAATTTGTCTTACAGTTGAGACTTTCAAAGGGAACTGGAGCTCCACTTTGCTGTTGTTTTTGTTAGTTTGCTGCTCATTGATTTATCCATAGTTCTCCCATGAGCACTGTCTAGCGTAGTCTGCTGAAGGTGCTGAGTATATCACTTTAAAAGCCATTTAAAAGCTGTATTTGAATGAAAGGGCCATAATCACAGATTCTATCATAGCAACATACAGCCCGCACCAGCTGGGCTTCAGACTGCACTACTACACATGGTTTGAAGGAAACTAACAATTTGTTAACAACATTTAAAAAGTAGTGGCATTGATAATTTCTTGCATTATTAACAAGTTAACTTTGACAGCCATAGTAACTGCATATTTACATGCAATAAATGACACTAAATGTCCATTCCTTATTGACTGGATTGACTGTATTGACTGGATTGACAAGACTGTACAGGCAAAAATGACGTTTAATTACATTAAATTCAAATTATAAAAAACATCTCTTCTACAAACAAACTTTTTTGTAGTGTATTCCACATGCAAAAAGTAGTAGACGACCCTCATAAAAGTATTTGGTACAAAATTAGTTTAAAATTAGCTGTTGGAACAAAAAAACGTATCTCCAAAATGCAAACTTTACAGGAGAAAGAAAAAATGTACTTTACTTTTAATGTAAGTCAGTGGAACCAGACTTTTTCAGACCAAGAATTTTTTTTTCTTTTTTTTTCATCATCAAATTTATACAAAATGTAAGGGCCAGCAGGCATTTTCAAATTATGTCAAAAAGTGGAATATGATAAAAATGGAGATACAAGGTTTTGTTCCGACAGCAGCGATATGCACATATATGTTATGTACATATATGTAAGCATGAAATATTGGACATATAATATTGCATAATATATGGATCATACGTGTATGTCTGATAGGTGAGTGAACACATGCATAATATTTGAATCATACATAAACTTCTGGTACATGATTGGATACATTTCAGTGTACTTATAATTGTTACTAGGTTATCTGTTTACTCTTAAATGTTCAATTATTTAAGAGATAATTTCATTTTTATTTATTTCATGTTTTAAAGCTTGCATTGCATAACTTACAATGTGCATCTTTTTAGAGTTTAGTTATGTAGCTATTATACTACTTTTCACCATAATAGGAAGTATGTGGAAGAAACAAAAAAGATGCATAAAAACCATGTATAAACATGTATTTATACATAACATGCATCTAGCACAAATGACTAATAAATGCCATCCATAAATATATGCAATGTTTTCTATCATATATAGTAGATGTATGCATATATGTTTGCACATGGTGATATATGGCTGATATTGCAAACATTGTAAAATGGGCAATCTAACATAAGTATGCCACATACACACATATGTCTATATATGATTAATTTGAATTGGACATAAAGGTAATCCATATATGCCAATCTATATATTGCCATATATCAGATTTCCATAAGGGACCAAAATTCAGTCTTTTTGCTCTATTAGTTTTTCCAAAAACAAAGTTGGTTTTGTGGTTAAAAAAAGTATGTTTTTTTATGAAGACCAATAACTCACAGAAAAAACAGTCATTTTTTTGTCGTCATGACATTTGGTCCTCACAAAGTGCGAAATGATAATAATAATAAAAAAAACACATCCACACACACTCATACACACGTGCTCTCTCTCTCTCTCTCTCTCTCTCTCTCTGTCTGAGGGAGTTGCTGTAATGACTGCAGGAGTGCGGTACTGGAGGAGTGCCTCAGTGGTTCTCCGGGGAGAAGACAGAGCGGTTGAAGTGAAGGCACAGAGCTGCTGTATGGTTGTTACTGTGTGGAGGGTTGTTACTGTATGGAGGGTTGTTGCTGTATGGAGGATGGCCTTCCTGTCAGCGTTTGTGCAGCTCTGTACATGCTGCTGAGGCGGCAGGAGATGGAGCACTCTCTGCAGGCGCAGCCGTTCGACTGTGTATTAATCTCTCCTCCATGTGGAAACATTTCAGCCCAAACATGCATTCTGGGACAGAGCTGCATTGTCAGGGCATTTTAAAATACTCTCCATGTCTGTCCCGTATAATATACACATATAGCACTGTGTAAAACTCAGAGACCACCCATCAATTATTCATTTTACAACATAGGACAAAATACGGCTCAACAGTAAAACTTAATATCAAATTTCTCAGTCTCATTGCTTTACCTTTATTACAGCTTCCAATTTTTTTTCAGTGGACAGTTTTTCAAAGAAATCTGCAGGGACATTTTTTTCCACACCTCCAAAGTTCAGTGTTAGAAGTTGGTTTTGTATTTTCTAATCCCAAACACATTCAATGATGTTGAGGTCTGGACTCTGAGGTGGTCAGTCCATTGTTTAGCAGCTGCTTTGCTTGATTTGTCTATTTTCTTTTCTCAGTAAGGGCTTCTTGACAGCTACATACAGCATTCTCACAGAGGAAGGATGGCTGTGGATTTTTTCAGATCTGAAGTCAGAGTGGAGCTTGATTTTCTCCTCTCTCTCAAAGATGAAAGCTTTAAGTACTGTTTATCTGACTGTGACAGTTTTGGTGGTCTACCAGGTGGTTGAAGGTGGTTGTTAGGAGTCCTATTTTCTCTGTAGCTTTTTATTCATTTTTTTAACTTGACACAGAATCTACAAGACTCTGGACCTCTGCTGGAGGGATTGAACATTATTTTTCCAAAAGATATTCCCCAAGCTGGTGACCATGTTTGATGATAGCGGTGTCCAACACATTCTAAAATCCCAAAATCCAAAAGTGTTCAACTGGGTTGAGAACTGGTAACCTTGAAGGCCATACCTTATGATTTACATCATTTTCATACTCTTTACTCATGTCCTGTGGGTGGGGCTTTTATCCTAGAAGAGTCCATTAGGATAAAAATGTTTCATTACAGGGCAAAGGTGATCAGTCAGTAACTTTATTAACTGTATTTATTTGTAGTGACCATGCCAGTAATATGTCCCCCCAACATAACAGAGCCTCACTATAGGGGTCAAGCAGTAGGACCTGTACCATTCTCTTGGTGTGTGCTGCACATGCACTCACCCACTTGTGGAGAACATGGTGAAGGATGACTCATCTGACCAGATCACTGTTTTCCAAATCTCTATAAACCAGTGGTGTTGTTTTTACACTGCTGAACTCACAAACGCTTAGTTTTCTTGTTAGCTAACTACAATTGTGCAGTTATCTTGTGAAGTTTGTCACCTTTTAACATATTTATTTTATGCTAAGAGTCTAATATATGTTTTCAGTGTCATGTCATTGACACATTGACACAATGTGGAGCATCTCTCCACAATGCATGGCTTAATTGTGAATAAGAAATGAAATTTAATGTTCACACGCTAGGTTCTCAAATCTAAATCTAATCCACTTCCTAATCCAACATATACAGTGCTTCAAAAAAATATTTCTAAATATATTACTCAATATGACAACCATGTATGTGGCCCAATTCATTGAACTGTGATAAATAGTGCTAATCTGAATGAGTAAGTTGATGAGAGTCAAAATAGAGAGCAATCAGCACCAGATTGATTGAGTTTTTTGAGCTTACTCTCTCAGCTTAGAGGATAAACACTGCCAAATATTTAGGCCGCATCAAAATCGCAGAAGCACTCGGCCCATTGTGCGGCTATAATCCTGTCCGCAAATGCAAAAGGCTACAGCTAAAAAGATTAAAGTGTGCGGGTCCTCGCTCATGGTTGCAGGGGTGCCATGTTCATCGTGCTGGAGAAGAAGCAGGATATTTGTCCATTAAAGGCAGATCTAGCTCGTTAACCTCTGTCCGAATGGAGCGTTAGACCTTGAAGTGACGCAGATACATTGGTGTGTTCTAGTGGGCTGAAAGCTCTCGTCCCTGCTGTTGTCTGGCTATTATTTCTGAGAGCCGGATTTATGCTCTGAGCTCAAGCGTGCAGGTCAAATCCTGAGCACAGCCGCTTTAGCTTTAGCTTTAGCGTTATTCACCACTGATGATAACATCCACCACAGCTTTCTGTCTGCTGTCGAATAGCGAGCACAGATTAGTATGGTCAGGGATGTTGATGGGGAGGATTGGACAAAATCTCTAAAAGGCAGTATGCGTGTGTGTGTGTGCGTGCGTGTGTGTGTGTGTGTTCGTATATTTTTAAGACAGAAATGTCACTTTGTAGGAAAAACAGTTATAACCCACAGGACAAACAGAATTATCCTGATCTGTAATGTGTTTTTTTTTTTGTTTTTTTTATTCGATTGCGATTCAGAGGGCTGCGATTATAAAAACGCAATTATAAAACGATTATCAATGCATCTCGATGCATCTTTATTTTTCTATACAGCATTTCTATTTTCTCACTGTGTGAGCTCAAGTTTCAAGTTTCAAGTTTATTTGTCATTTGCACAACATGTCAGGACATTATGCATTGAAATGCTTGTGGTGAGGTTCAGCCAATCACTCTACAGAAAGTAAATAAGTAAAAATAAAACTAATTGAAGAAAAACTCATTGACATATATTAAATATACACAAAATAAACACAAAATATACACAGAATATACAGACAACATACATTTTAAAGTGACTAAGTGACTCAGTGTTGTTATTTAAAGTGACTTGGTACTTTTAAACCAAAGTATTTGTAATGATCAATAATGAATTTACTTCCAATATCTCTTATTAACAAATCAAATGGAAGTGATGTGGTAAGTGAACTGGAAGACTCTCATTCACTGCTTTTGTTTGGATCACATGAGATGCTTCTGCCACTCATCTGTGATAAAATGCGCAGTTACGGCGACAAAAGATCCAGTGGCAGCGTATGTCCATGCAGCACGTTACAGCTGTCCTACTCATTTTCTTTAGTGATTTTATAACTTCGGTTTTGGTCTCGTTGTAGAGGGTGGGGCAGGGGAATCGCTGTGTCAGTAAAATATCTTTGAGATGGGGCGTGTGCAACATAGCGCAAAAGTTTCTCAGCGACTGAGAATTGCCGTGCAGACTGCAGGTCACCTAGCAACGATGCGTTATTCGCATTTATGAGCAGCGCAGTTGGTTTCCTGGTACGTTAAATCTGCAACGAGAGACTGTCAAACACTAAACAGTTACGAAGCTGGAGTCGCTTCTCTTTCGCATTTTCCTGTTCCACCTTAAATGGTGTCGCATTTACATTCGGTGCCTCGGTCAGAATTTAAGGTGGAACGGGAAAAACCGAACAAGAAGCTGGCAAATGAGAAGCGACTTCAGCCTCGTAAAACAGTCGAACGTTAAGAGACATTTTACGATAAGCTGCTCTAGTTTTGAATAAAAGTTTCCTGTCAGAAAAGGGAGGAAAGCGGCTAAAGCTAAAGCTTAAAGCAGTAAATCTGCGCTCTCGTATATATTGTTTAGTCTATACTAGGACATTATCACATACTGACACATACTGGACATTAAATGTTGTGGCTCCCAAGCTGGTTTGATTCTTGTTGAAAGGACAAAATGGCCCTTCTTAACATTTGGGTTGTGACTCCTGACCTGGCTTTTAATGCAGAGGGAGCTGGTCGGATTTCTCGCTCATCCAGTTGTTTTTGTTATGTGCCGCCACAGACTGTCCGGGCGCTGCACTTACCCACTTCCAAGTTCCGCCTTTTGCGTTCCATCAACATTACATTATAAATTAAATATTTAGAAAATCGATTTTTGACATTTATGAATCGATTCAGAATCGTTCACGTCCGCATCACGATGCATCTAAGAATCAATTTTTTCCCGCACCCCTAATATATATATACATATACATACATACATATGTGCATATTATATATATATATATATATATATATATATATTATACATAGGACATATTTTAGGTGCTTGCATGCATGTATATAATACCTATACAGACCAATTAATATGTTATTAGATTTGGGTACTAACATATTGTCACTGTCCAAAACCAAACAACAAAAAAGCAGAAAAAAACATCATTTTTTTCAATTTTATCATTTTAACATAGCAGCTATCCTTTACATTTTGTGACAAATTCATGATGAATGGGCCAATAGAAAGGCTCCAAAATCTCTTGGAATAAAACCTTTTTACATTAACTTACATTATGTTTTGCCTTGTCCTGTGAAGTTACCACATTGGAGATACATGTTTTTCTTTGGACAGCAACAGTATACATATGGGACATATTATATATGGGTACTTACATATACTTATCGAACAAATTATCAATACATATAGGTACTGACATGTATTTAAGACATTTGGGACATATAATGTTATTATTTAGAACAATAATAATAGTACATATAGGTACTTACATAAGATATATAGGACAATGTATGGCTTCATGTTCTGTCACTGTACAAACAGGTGAGCGAGTGCAGCCATGTGCGTGTAGGGAGAAAGTGAGAGAGAAGTGTAGCCTCCACTGTACAGAATCTGTCTTGCTGTAGCTGTGTTCATTCAGGCAGCACGCTTCTATACCTCTGGGGAAATATGCAGGCTCATTTCCACAATCATAATCTGAGTGTTCAATGGCAGATTATCCATATCATTGTACAGGAATGTCCTGCCAAGCCCTTTATTACATTCAAACGGGCGCACTCTGCTTTGAGTTCTGGCCATCCCTGTATCGTTTCCCCTCACACTAATACACTACACATTCATCCACTGTTCGTATTTACAGCCTTTGTGATTACAGTCATGGTGCTTAATGATATTAAGGTATGTTTTGGCAACCAATTTTGGGTAACCAACCAAATGAGCAGAGAAAAAACACATTTTATTCATAATCTGAGTCTCGGGCGAATGGGCTTTTCCTGAATTTTTGAGCGCCTCAGTGCTTCCAGGGCAATTTTAATCAGTATTGGGAAAACGCCTCCATGCCGCTTTGACACGGTGTTGTGTAAAAAAACGAAGACAATCCGCTAATCCTCAAGCACCTACTGAACAATTCAGCCGCTTCGGAGCAGCAGGCGGATGTTGGCTGGTCATGGAAGCTGTGCTGTGTTTGAAATGAAGTGCTTCTGAGTGGTTACAGCCTGATGAATAATTTGAATGCACTTTAATACACTTCATTGCATATGTATAAAATGTACATAATGTATTCACTGCTTACATCCAACAGTACATATTGCATATATGTAGCATAATTGTACATTTTGTCTATATTTGTAATGCAACTGTACATAACACCATGCATGTTGCTGGTAGATTTATAAATATATGAAACAAGAAATAGATCTGATTATGAGTATTGTATACATCACCTGTTCTCTGCATCTTAATGTAACAATATTTATGAACTATATTGTCCCTTGAATTTAACTGGAACTAAGAAGCCAACCCCAACCTTGAAAAACAACCCTAGACCATTATTCCTCCTCTACCAAACTTTGCTGTTGGCACTGTGCATTCTGCTAAGTAGCATTCTCCAGATTTGTCCATCAGACTCACAGATAGTGAAGTGTGATTCATCACTCCAGAAAACAGGTTTCTACTGCTGTCCAGTGATGACATGCTTTGAATACTTGTTATATTAATAATGATTATTCAGTATCTTTTAGTATTTTGGAAACAAGAAGTCCTTTCTGTGTGGAGTTTGCATGTTCTCCCCTGTGTCTGCATTGGTTTCCTCACACAGTCCAAAGACGTGTATATTCAACAGTCATTTGATTAATGTGTTTCGGTCACCACTTTTGAATATGAAATAAATATATTTAAAAAATGACCAAATGGTTTGCAGGTAGTCAAAAAGTGCCCAGCATATGCAGTATATTCAGCATAAGGAGCTTCATCAGATCTGCTGGCAAAGCATCTCAGGAGGCTCCTCATAAAGCTAATTGAAAGAACGCCAAACATATGTAAAGCTGCATCAAGGCACAGGATGGACCAATGTGAAGAATCAAAAATATAAGAATTAATACTTTTTTGGGTCTTTGCATAAAAACATTACTTTATGGCCTTGAAGTCTTCACTGTTATTCTAAAATGTGGAAAAAAAATTCCCCCTTTTACCCCAAGAGTGGTTCCTTGTTTGATTTACAACATCGCATATTCTTCATTGATCTTGTAGCCAGCTTTTGCTCAAATTGCAGGTGCTTATCCTCTGATCAGGCAGAGCCATTCAATACTAATGACTGCTGCAAATCTGGCTGATAGAGCACGTTACAGTTCAGTACAGCGGTTGGATCTGAATTACTTCATTTAGAGGTAATGTACATCCACGCTTAGCACATTCTGCAGGCTTTGCCTGGAGGGGTAGCTTTTAGGGTGATTGATTTGAACTTTTTGTTGATGAGTGGTGATCTGAGGGTATTTTAAGGAGGTATTTTAGAACAGCGCTGTGTTTCTTCTCATCCATCCAGTTTCTCTTTTTCCTCTTGGAGGTGGATCTGATCTATGCTGAATGCACTTTAAAGAGCCCATATCCCATTGACTCTTTTTGTTTATATTTTTGACTGTGTTTTTGCTTGTGCCTTGTTTGCCTAAGATTGTTGTGCTTTTGCCTTTTGGTGTTGACTTGTGCCTTTTTCTTCACTATTCTCTGGATGCCCCTTTGGATTTGTTATTGTATTTCTCTAGCTTTGACCACTGCGTGTTTTTGGATTACAATTTTGAAGCACACTTTTTATAGTAAAGCCTTGCATAACTTTATCTGCAATCATAATATTACACTATTTATGACATCTGTGTGGTTTTATGTACCAAAAACAGCATTTTTTTTGCATGACGATGTTCCAACCTTTATCCATTACACTGTAAAAATGATTTGATCTTTTAACCTAAAGTA
Organism: Colossoma macropomum; assembly: GCF_904425465.1. Classification (NCBI taxonomy): domain Eukaryota; kingdom Metazoa; phylum Chordata; class Actinopteri; order Characiformes; family Serrasalmidae; genus Colossoma; species Colossoma macropomum. The sequence continues at coordinate 18,435,664 of NW_023494809.1, read as the reverse complement.
AGAAACATGGTTAAATGTTTCATCAAACTTAGTTTATGGAATGTAAAACGCAGATTACTGTTCTGATAACTTAGAAGGGTAATGAACTCTACATTTTAAGGCAACCAGGCCTCCTAGTGGCCATCAAATCAACTCATATAATATTTTTATTAATATGATCAAATAGAATTGTTTTATTTAAAATATAACTTAAAATGTAATTTAAATATTAAAATCTACGGCTATACTGGAGGATCTCCAAATCAGGCTGTTTTGGCAGTTGTCAAAAGGGGTTAAGTTAAAACATCAAATTATTTATTACAGTGCAGATTTAAACAGGCTGTTTTTGTTACTGTGCCTTTAAGACTGATATATGTATATGATCTCTGTTCTGACTAGCTGTCGTGTGTTGTGTGTCTCATTTAACAAGCAGTCCAGGCCAAAACACTCCTTATAACTTCAGCATGAGTGGGTGGAGCTTAACGGCTGTATGTCAAATATATGGATATGTGTAAGCGTGTTGGTTTTTGTGACATCACAAAAAACAATGAAGTCAAAACAGGCTGTTTTTGCAGCTTAGTTTTCATATAAGGACTGTATGGAGTGGGCAGTGAATGATATGTTTTGAAATTTTTACAATATTTGCATACCACATTAAACACTTGAACATTTCCAAACAGGGATGACTATTCAGTTTTCCACAATATGGGCCCTTTAACGCAAACTTCATGGTGTGCGTGTTTGAATGGCTGGGTTATGCGAGGACAAGGACAAGGACATTTTATATTGTAGTGAAGCATGAAACATTGATGTGACTGTCCAAGTTTCTTGCAGAAAAACAGAGAACCGTATTTCTTTCTAGCGCTTCATGATTATCTCCAGTGATTTCATGGATACAGTCAAATTACTCACGGCTCAGCACATCAGGAACAGCTTCTAACAATGCTGAAAACTTTTAGGCAGGGACAAGAGGGAATGATTTCACATTGACAGTGTAAAAGTGGATAAAGGTGGATAAAACGTCACCTTCAGTGATTTACTGCTGCTGTGGAAGGCAGAAAATGAAATCAATATTATAAGCATGCCTGCTTGTTTGCTGTTGAGTTTGATCAAAACTGGCTAGCTAGCTTCTCCACCTCGGCCTAAGGTTAAGGAACAATGAGAAACAATAATGGCCAATGTAAAGATTCAGAACATCATTACCGCCACATAAACATAGACATATGAGCTCATATTGCAGCTGCTTGGCCTCTGCATCCATCTCCAGTATCAGTAAAATGTCTAAAGGGTCCATACCATGACATTTTCCTTGCTTTTTCTGATGTCAGAGAGACGTAGTATGTAAATGTTATTAACACTGTAAATAAGTTTTGAGACACACCATTCACTCTTCGGTCCATGTATGCTGAAAAAAATCTGAATTCTGAGCTCAATGTTTTTGTGATGTCACAAAAACAAACACATTTACTTCTGTCTACACATTCAGCCTACTGCAGTTACGCTGTACCCATTCACTCTGAAGTTATAAGGAGTGTTGCGGCACGGAATGCTTTTTGAATGAACGGCCAATCAGAACAGAGCACATTTACATATGTCAGTCATATGCAAACGTTTGGCCACCCCTGATCAAATTGCATGTTTTGCTGATTTTCTAAGTAAAAATAAGTTAACACATCCTCTACAGAGAACACAATGAACAATCACTGCTTCATTGCTGAATTTAACATATTTGAAATAAAATATATAATGTGGCAGGTGCAACATTTTATATTTCTGATATTATTTTTCCAATATGTTAAAATCAGAGAATAAAAATAAATTGTAAACTAAAATTATCAGAATAAATGACATATTCAAGTTTATTCCACAATGACGATATGTGAATTTACGTTCACTTAGAAAATCAACAAAACATGTAGGTTGACCAGGGGTGTTCAGACTTTTGCATACTGCATATCAATCTTAAAGGCACAGTAGCAAAAAAACATCCTATTTAGTTCTAAGGGATTAAGAGAGGTTGGAAAATGGTCAGTTAGAAATAAATTATGACTGTTTTTTTGGTACATAAAATCACCCGAACATCATTAGAGAAATGTAGAATGGGCTCTTTTTAAATTAGCTCTGCTGGTCATATTGCATATTCTATTAAAAATGCAAAAATAATCCAGAAATAAGCTCTCATTGTTACTCTACTGGAGCAGTGCAGGACTGCGTATTGATTTTCCTAATTGTACTGTCACTGGACAGTGATATCACCAAGGAAATGAGGCATCTCCAGCAGAAAGCAAACAAACATGAATGTGCGATATGTTTAGTAAGCTAGAGCGAGCGCTGGGGAGTGTTTGATAAGGCCTCGCTATTAGTTTAAACGCCAATACTCAGATGATGAGTTACAGATATAAAAAGATGTTACAACACACAGGTAACACTGAAAAACAGGACACTATCAGCTGCGCTCAATCGTTAAAATAGGACCAGTAGCTAAACCCAGGCTAGACTAAAGACCACTAAAATGAAAACTTCAATATGTAAGCCTGTCCCAGCTGTCATCTCTTTTGGTTGTATAAATACACAGAAACACCTCTCTTTAAGCTCGTCCTTGCTGGTGTACAGTAATAATAATTAATAATGAATGAATGAATGAATGAATGAGTGAAAAGCTAATAAAAAGCATAGGCACTAAAATTTTATTTTGCAAAAGTTTGTCACATAAGTTTGTCACATGGCATTTTGCTGCAAATGTTAGTGCAACATTTCTTATTTCTTATTACACATTATTTCTTATGCACATTATTTATTTATTTATAAAAACAGCAATATGTCTCATTTCATGAGATATGCTTGAACTGCGTCAAACTGAGTAAGGCAGATGTTTCTGAAGTGGCCACTGAGTGGAGGTACAATGTAGGTGTTTCTAATAAAGTGGCCAGTCAGTGGAAATACAAGGTAGGTGTTTCTAATAAAGTGGCCTGCGAGGGGTGGTACAAGGTAGGTGTTTCTAATTAAGTGCACCAATCATTGGTAGTAAAGAATAGATGTTTCAAGTAAAGTGGCCTATTAGCGGAAGTACAAGGTAGATGATGTTTCTAATAAAGTGGCCAGTGAGTGGAAGTACAAGGTAGATGTTTCTTATACAGTAACCAGTGAGTGCAAGTTCAGAGTAGGTCTTTCTAATGAAGTGGACGTGGCAATAAATCTTTACAAATGAGTGTATTCTGTGCTTATTCAGCACTGCAGTTCAGCTATAGAGCTCTGAAACCACTTGCAATCCTGAGATGACCTGCCTGCTTCTCCATTTGGAGGCGGTTCACCTTCTACAAATCAAAGGGCTCTGGGAGTAATAAGGCGAAAGTGGTGGCTGTTTGTTTGGAGGCTGCCCTGTCCCCTTCGTGAGTGGCTGTGACAAGGTCTCGTTCCCTCTCTCCTGTAATAATGCCTAAAGTGCAGCCCCCGCTACTCTGCAGATGCCATCTCCATACACAGGCTAGGGACTTTCACTTGCAAGTGGCTGCTGTTTGAATGCCAGTCCCCACGCTCTCCTCCTCCACGTTGAATGTCATCCGGTCTTCAGCCGGAGCCGTTATTTTTTCTGGGCCAGAGAAGGAAAGCCACAGACTTCAGCTCAACTCTCTGTGTAAAGAAAACAACAGGTTACAGCCATTTACTGCCTGAGGGAATACATCGTTGTTTTAACGTGGGCCAAATGTTTCTGCGGGGCATCTTTGCATCTGTTGTTTATGCCCAGACGGATATACAGCTAGCGTTATGCTAAAACATAAAAAAGGTAAATGTTTGATCAAGTTTTCTTGTGTGAAATGGACTTCATTTTTAAAAATAATGTGCTTGGTGGTCCTTTTCTGACGTTGCCTCAAGGCAACATTGTGCAAGCATGGAAAGAAATTATATAAAGTGTCATATGAAAAAGAATTATTCTGAATATTTGAAATCAAATTGTGTTACTGTATCATTTGTCAATCTTTAGCTACTAAAAACAAAAAAAAATCCTTCTTTTTCAGGCTATTTTCAAAGAAACCATGTACTATGATTTGTTGTACACTTAACAGTCACTACACGAACTAACATTAAAACCAAGTCAAAACATAAAAACAATCAAGTAATTTTCAAAAACTCAGAAATTACTTTCATTTTCTTAACAAAACTTACTGTACACTGACAGCTACATGACAGATTTGACTGTTATAGGCTTCTAACACTAATATTGCACATATGTTAGATACTAATTATGTTAGATTTTCTAAATAAACAACAAAAAAAAACAAATACAATTCTAAATTTTAAATATATTAAAAATATTCTAAATGGAAAAATAAACTTTACTCGCTACAGGCTATTCTATTCATTTCAGTGTTGCACAGTGTTGCTTGTAGGCAACATACATATTCAAGACATTTATTATAACATACAAATAACATATGAAACTGGATGTTAAAATAATAACTATTCACCATGCAAAGAACCATTTAAGCATGAAGAACCATCTTTTTTAAGTGTGTAGAACCCTTTTTGGTGCTAAAGAGAACCGTTTTAAAAGGGTTCTTGAAAGAACCATATACAACTGGTTACAAATGATTCTTTCAGTGTTCATGGTTCTATATAAAAGGACTGCCTTTACTAAAGAACCCTCAAAGAAGAGTGTTCTTTTTCAATTGATTATTCTCAAGTTACTGATCATGTGTGCTCCTGGTTTGTCAGAATGAAAACCTACACCCACGTGGTCTTTTATGGATAATACTGTGCACCCACCTCTGAACCAATTAAAAGTTTTTCCTAGAACAAGACGCCCAAGGCAAGATCCATTTAGGAACCTTCGTTATTAGAGTGCACACCCAGTAACTTTGCGCAGTCATATTCATGTAGGGGTACCAGGAGGGAGGAAAATGAAGAATTGGCCTTCGGCTGTACCGCCCTCATGCTGAGTGACAAATTAGCTTTAGCCGGACAATTAAGCTACCTCTTAGATCGTGCTAATGATATCCACTTTCATGAAAGTCATCGGATCACTGTGATATTTTGCAAATACTTGCGCAGCACTGGCAGATGAGCAAGAGAGGTTTTTCACATGCTTCTGTTAGCCTTCCATGAACAGCCCGCCTGCATAAGAGCCACTAATGGCTTTGTTTCACTTACTGGGGTGGCTGGCGGACTAGCTGTCCATTAGCTTACTGACTAATTTGCTAAGTAAACAGTGCTTTCCCGCTTGCGCCCCCCTAGGGGGCAGGGAAGCACAATTCAAAGAGAACTCCTTGACCTGTTTTTGCATCCCTGGTGGCGTTGTCCAGTGCTGGGTATTTTTAGCGCTGTAGTGAGGTGATGATAGGCTAGCATGCTGTGACTGCTGCATTAGGGCCATGATGGGAGCTTGAGAGGCTCTTCGTGAAGTGTAGCAGTGCCTGTTGTTGCATTTGGCCTTAGAGAAAAAGGGGAAGGGGGAAGCACCCTCTTAATTCTAATGCCAATGCTAATGCTAGCTAACACTCTCTTGGCTTACTTATTCTTGTTTAACCTGCCTAGTCCCCCTGCCTACTTTCTTGAAATTTATTAACTCATTATTTCAACATACTGCACTCTTAGCAAAAAGGATTCTATATAGCACTGAAAACAGGTTCTGTGTGTTGTAACAATAGTTGAACCCTTTTTGGTACTATATAGTAATGGTTCCTTGAATGTAATGATTCCTTGAGTGTTCATTGTCCTATATAGAGCCATTGCCTTTACCATTTACCTTTGCAAGAACCTTATTTTTAAGAGTGTATGTTGAAATTTCATCTTAATATCTTGAAATCCCAGGAAACCAAGTCATTCTTTTGAGAATGCAAGTCATTATTTCTACATACTAAGTCAATATATACAGACATACAGCTGCCTGAAACAGAGAAAACAAATGTAGGTGATCTTGACATAAATGAGTGCACACTTCAACTTGTAGATACAGAATGTAAACTGAATGTAAATGTAATTTGTTGCATAGCAACTTTTGTCAAATAATGGTGTAAATTGAATTGTAGCAATGCAACAGCAATAACTAGCATTTTAAGGGTTAATCTTGGCACTTACAAGCAAAAACTCAATAAAGGCATGTGAATTGGTTTTGCATGATACAGGTGGAGTGCAGACCCAGATCACAAACACTACAGCTGAAGATTACAGTGATGATTTGCTATTTGCATTTGGCAAGCTACTATGGCACCCACGCAGTTTCCCCTCAGGATTTTGGCTTTTGTTTGTGTTTTGGAGTAGAGGCCTGGGGGTTGGGGGAGGCTGTGCGGGGGTGGATGGATGGATGGACTTGGGGATAGGGTAGGTGGGTACGGAGCAAAACAAGATGAAACGATGCTAGAAAAGCACCAATTTATTCACATGTAACACATTTGAACAGCCTTGTTAGCGCTGCAGTGAACAGCCTGCCGTGAACCCTCCGTCTTGCTTGGCTTTTGAAGGAAATTCTCAAGGGCTCTCTTGTATGAATTGACTTGGAGGTGGCCCATTGATTGACAGATGTTTCTCTTGTATCCTGTCTCTGAGTCTGCTATCTGGCTGCCTCACTCCTTCTCCTCCACTCTTCTGTCCTTCCTCTTTTTACTTTCCACTCTCGTTCGCCTGAACTTCTCTCTCTCTCTCTCCTCCTCTTCTATCAGTCTCCTTAGTCTCTCCCTCAGGGGCTGCTCTGCCCTGTCCTCCTGCAGAGTAAAGCAAATCTAAAGAATAGTGTTTGAAATCTCTTGCTGTTCATTTTGTTGTCTAGTCATGTATTTACTGTGTTAGAGCGGTCAGTTATTTACAAACATCCAGCTCCTGTAAAAACATGTTCCTGGTGTGTTTAGTGTGGCTACTTCTTTTTGGTGACTTTCTTTTTATTCTGATATTATCTGCTTGAATTAGGCTGTTAGCTATTGTTGTAAACCATAAACTAGTGGTCTCGGTCTCGTTTCAGTCTTGACATCATTTGGATTTGGTCTCGTCTCGGTCTCGGGGTAAGGTGGGCTCGGAAATTATTGTCAAAAACAGCCGAGTGCGATGCCTCCATCTGAGGTGACTAGAAACTGAGTTATTATTGAATATCATCAAAACCAGAACAGAATTAAACAGTCATTTCTTTATGCATTAGGGTTCACAAATTTTTTGCACGTCACGGCTTCTGCAGATTTCACCGATCAGATTGTCTTTTTCTGACTCACCTAATGAGGGGCTGATTTGGCAGTTACTGAGTGCTGGATGTCAGGCTGAAGAGAGGAAAGCTGCAGACAGAGTTCTGGCTCAGTTTGACAGGTTTAGACACATATACACTGTGTTTAGTCCCTGAGTGACGGTCTAAATGGTTGAGTTTCAAGACTTCATTTAAAAAGACCCCTGAGCAAACAGTATAGAGTGGAAGTTATTCGTTTTCAGTTATCATACAGTGAAGCCCCGAGCTACATATTCACTTCTATATTTCCTTTGTTTTGGTCATGCTTGCACTGAAAATGTAAACATAGATTGGTAACATTTTGACTTTAGTGCCAGAACACTGAGCTTGAGAATGAGCTCACTATAATGCTTTATTTTTGCAAAAAAATCAACAATATTTGTCATATTTAAAATTGTATTTAGTTAAATGTCTGCATTGCAACTCATTTTTGTGTTAAAAAACCCTGCAGTATCACCACAGCCCACCCAGCTATTCAGCAAGCTTTTGATGACACTTTAAGCCGGTCAGTTGCTATTTCAGTTGTTCAGTTAGTTTTTAATGACACTTTGAGCCAATTAGTTAGCTATTTGAGCTATTAATTTAGCTTTTCATGACATCTCAAGCCAGTCAGTTAGCTATTTGAGCTTTTCAGTTAGCTTTCCCTGCTGAAAAAAACAGCCCAGACGAGCATGAATTTCATGTTTTTGCTGGTCTAGTGCTGGTTTAGCTCGTCACTCAGGATGGTCATGCTGGTTGACCAGCAAACCAGCATCCAAAACACAACAAATGCTGGTTTTGCATATGACCAGCTACACTGGTCTTTGCTGGTTTTTCTAGCAGGGTTTGATGACCAGTTAGCTATCTGGGCTGCTCAGTTAGCTTTTGATGACAATTTCGAGCCAGTAAGTTAGCTATTTGAGCTAGTCAGTTAGCTTTTAATGATACTTTTACAATTTTACAACTTACAGAAAAAACAAATATAATAAATGTTTAGAAAGAAAATATGGGAACACTTTCACTGGCCACCTTATCATAAACGTATACTTTCTATTTCCACTCACTGGATGCTTTGAGTTCCATCTACTTTATAGGTCCACTACATAGGTGTACAGTAACAGACTACAACCCAGCAGTTGTCGTCCACCTACCACTTCTTTGGTTATTTTGGTCAGTGTCACTGCTGGGTTGAGAGAAATCCAACTACGAGCAGCTCTGTGGTCAGAAACTGACTCCTGAAAAAGGTCTACAAGATAACTTGCACAATTGTGCATCAACAGATGAGCTACAGTCTCTAACTGTACACCAGAAAGGTGAAGCTACAAGATAGGTGTTTCTGATAAAGTGGCCAACAAGTGTATAAGTGACTGCTTGATTTATCACAGGTGGTCACCAACCCTAGTCCTGGAGATCTACCTTCCTGAGGAGCCCCAACCCCAATCTGCCTCACCTGCTCCAGCTGGCTTCTTCAGAGGTCTTTGACTGACTGGATCAGATGCATTAGTGTTAGGTAAAGGGGGGAGGCAGTATGTTACAAGCAGGTTGGAACTAAACTCTGCAGGAAAGTAGATCTCAGAAGGAGGGTTGCTGACCACTGATTTATCTTGATAATTTAACACTTCCTAATAGCACACATTTTGCTGTCCAACTTTCCAAAAGTTGTTTCTGTGCGGTAACAAACACAATGGAGAGTAGCTTGTGAGTTCCGGCACCCAAACAGATCATTTTTCAAGATAATTTGCAGAGCAAAAGCATGAACCTAAGTACGTTGTGGCAAATAAATTACATTTAAATTTTTTTTGGTTGCAGAAACCGCCTCGTTTTTGTGGTGGCCATGTAATACTGTGTAATTGTGGTGCATTTATAGGCTGTGGCAGAAGTGCATTGTCTTTGTCTGTGCAGATAATCAACTGCAGTTTTTTAGACTGCTCTGCTTTATTAGTCAAATTAATCCCCGTGTTTTAGACCCCGATAAGGGCCACCGAAGGCTGCCTGTTCTGTCTCACTCTAACAAACAGCAATAAATAAACACTTGGGTGCTTGGGTATACATGTCACCCCCTGAGTGGATCTGACCCATATGTGGCTCGTTAGATGTTATGTATTACTGTTAATATCCCAAGAATCCACAGCAGAGCCATGGGCCACATCTGAATATGTAATCATCTGGGATTTATATATGCCAAGGCAATATTTATCCCAGTTATTGCAGTTTTAAGACATTTCTTTCTCATACTTCTGAAATCCAGGTTGCACAGTGGGATGTGTGACAGGAACAGGTTCAGGACACAGCTGTCAATCATGTCTTCACCACCAGCCGTGCAGGCATACAGGCATAACATATTTTTGCAATAGGAATCAGATAAAGTGCTTTTGCTGTGTATGAAAATATTAGGACTGCAAACTCAATCTGAATTAAAAGCACATATTTTACAAGCTAGCAGGTTTCTTTCACTTCTTTTACTTCTATAATTTGTAATTGTGCTGATATTTCATGAAAGAGCCTAGAAAGCTAGAGATTTGATCTTCTGTGGTGCAGCACTGCGTCCATCAGTCTCAGAATTCACAATTTTATTATTATTTTTTTCATATTTTCATTCATGTAGCATTCTTTCACTACAATACTCAGCATGCATTACACAAATTCATCACAAAACCATTGGGAGTTCCTGTGGTGTCAACCAATCCTGACTGCTAGCCACTGAGCTGAAGGCTAATGAATACAACCAAGCTAGTATTTATACAAATGTATATATGTATATATATATATATATACATATATACATATATATATATACTATAATATATATATATTATATTTATTTAGGATATTCTATTTTAAATTATTGTTCGTACACTGATCCTGTTTTCATAGTAGTGCTACTTGCTATTGTAAGTTTAGATGAATGAAAGATGTTGAAAACAAAAACTGTTTAATTCATTTTCATTTGGCTTCATTATATATATATATATATATATATATATATATATATATATATATATATATATATATATATATATATAAAAAAACTAAAAGCAGTTAAGTTCTGCTTTTGTTCAGCACTGATAATTTGTTGTTATCTCTCCACTTAACTGGTAGATATATTAACAGCTACACCATAAAAATCCATAAAAATAGCCAGCCTTTAGCTGCTTAGTTAAAACACTGTTTAGCCTGTGTAGCCCAGAATTAAATAATAACCCCAGCCTCTAATATTACAAGGTAAGTGCAAAAATATACAGTTTTTTTTTTTTTTGGATTTTAACCCAATTATCTCCCAAATTTAGTCGTTGCCAATTCCACCCGCTAGTTAGGACTCCTCCAATCACACGATACTATCAACGCTAGGAGGGCGAAGGCTAACACAGGCTTCCTCCGAGACCTGTGAAGCCACCGCATCTTTTCGAACTGCCGCTCACGCAACGTCATTGGACAGCTGAACGCACTCGGAGGAAAGCGGCAACCACCAGATCTGTTATGTCAGCTAACAGACGCCTGCGCTGACTAGCATCGCGTTGGGTGATGGGGGAGAAGGAGGGGCCATCCTACCCACCCAGAGAGAGCGAAGCCAATTGTACTCTCTCGGACTCCTGGCTACGGATGGGTGTAGCATCACCAGGGATCGAACTTGCGATCTCCTGATGATAGGGCCAACGCTAGGTTTGCGCCACTCGGGAGCCCTACAGTGTTTTTTTTAAAGAAACTGATTTAGCACATACCTATATGTTTTGCTACTTCATTTAATATTCATAATTTATGTGGAATGTACTGAGATTACACTTGGTGGGGAAACCACTTGAGAAGCAGCTGAAATAGCCAATAATAACATTTTGTATTATATACATACATCATCTAAACCGCTTATCCTTCTGGGTCGCAGTGGGTTGCTGGAGCCTATCCCAGCTATCATTGGGTGGAAGGCAGGATACACCCTGGACAGGTCGCCAGTCCATCACAGGGCAGACAGACGCACACTCACACCTAGGGGCAATTTTGCGTGTCCAGTTAGTTTAACTGCATGTTTTTTGGACTGTGGGAGGAAACCCACGCGGACATGGGGAGAACATGCAAACTCCACACGGAAATGACCCTGGTCACCCAGCCAGGAATCAAACCCAGGCCATTCTCACTGTGAGGCAACAGCGCTACCCACTGCGCCACCGTGCTGCCCCAGTTTGTGTTATATTAACATATAAATCATTTGATTAGAGTGAGAGCCTATTAGTCGTTTCCTCCAATCATAGTGGTCTATAGGCGGGATCAGGTAAGGGAGGGGCGCAGGCAGACTCACATAAACAGGGACGCACAGACAAGAAGCCAGAGAAGGTGAGCAGGCTCCATTCAGAGCCTGAGAGAGAGTGACTGAAATGGGGAAGACAGGCTTTGAAGCGTGTGACTTCTAAGTGTGCTCTCCACCCCTGTTTCCAATTAGAGTTTAGCGAATGTGTAAAGCAACCTCTTAAGAGAAACGAGGCACCAGGAGTCAAATGCTTTGCTACAGGGCGTGAAAAGAATGAGTTTGTAAAGTTTTACGGTTTGTTTACCTCAGTATCGGCCGCTAGCGCTAGCGCTAGCATTAGCCGCTAACAGTAGCATCCGCAGCTACAGTGGAGGTAGCGTTAGCTGCTAACGTGGTACTTATGGCATTATCCTCAGATTTAGCCAGTGGCTTTAGCTTACTTGCTAAACCCACTCCCGGTGGGCTTTATGGACTGTGCACTTTGAGTTAGCCCCTTCGAGAGCAGCCTCTATGGGATGGGAAGCAGTCCAATAGCGCCCCAAGCGACCAGAAAGCTTGGTGTTCCTCAGTTCTGCCTTCAGGGGACATTACGCTAACCGATAGCACCTCTGGCTACCGGAAACGCTAGCAGGTTCCTCGGTTTAGCCACCAGCAAGGCTCCCTGCTTCGCTAGAGAGATGAGTACCAGACTGCTTGTGAGTTTCACACCGCGGCTGTGAGCTCGACGAGCAGAGCGTGTGGACACAGACTGTGAGTACAGAGTTTATGGGACCTGTAACCACACTGGAAAAGTACTGGAATGGTAAGAACACATTTAGATAGCTTGCCAGTCATTTCAAAACATGGAAGTAATGCGCTTCACGAGTTGTCTTGAGGACCTTTCTCATTTGAGGTAGTGATATAGATCCATTTGATGTAGGCTGTTCTTTGAAAATTACAATTTTGACTTTCAAGAAAAGTTTTTTTTTTGACATAGCCAGCTAACCTGACTGGAATTCGTTGGCTTGTTTTAATATTTATATACATTTAGCATATTATTGCTTATATGTACATGTAGTTTGAAAAGTTGTGAATGAGGAGCTGAAAGTAAGGGCTATATCATGTGGATCAATGGGGAAGAATGAGGAAAGTCAGAGCGTACAGGTCTGACCCAGTTACAGACAGGAGCGTAGAGACAGCTGCGCTGCAGCATTATTGCCTTTGATTAGCCAACCCAGTACATCAGCTACCAGCACTGAGCAATGAATGAGTTTAAATCTGTGGTTGCAGTGTTTTGTCAGATAAGGCTGCGTTTGCAATATTAGTAAACTGCTAGACTTTGAACTTCTGATGAAGTTGACGTCTGCTTCTTATTCAAATATTCTGTTCCACCTTAAATGGTGCACTAAAGAACTCAGCAAAACACCTTAAAGCTGGACTTCAACCAGAAACAAAATTACCTGCCAACAAAAATTGACAGAAGTAAGAAACCACAAATGTAAAAAGGGGCTCTTGGCTAGTGGAGACCATACTAGCCCATATCTGTATCAGAACTGAAACTTTTTTTTCTATTTGTTTTCTTGGCTTTAAAAAGTGTTACTTTCCTTTTGTTATGCTTCATAATTGTTCTGTTACACCCTGACTCCGTCTCCAGTTACTGAGCATGCTATACTATTGTTAATGTTTAAAAAGAGTAAAATAATGGTGCTACATCAATATACAGTAGGCTTAGCAAGTGTGACCAATACCCGTCGAACGCAGGTTAACACACACACTCTTCCCTAGTGGTGAAAGTGGGGCTTCACTTGTAGACAGAACCTTTTTTGCAGCAGAAACTGAGCTGCTGTGTGTTGTTGTAGTTGTTAATGCTGCTCTTGTTCTTATTTTATTTAAAATTGATCACGTTTAGTTTACTGACCAAGTCTGTTAATTACCTTTCTTTTTTCCTTCAGTTCTCACTGGTTGGGGCTGTTTGTTGTCTGTTTAGTGAAGGTTTTGCTCTGTTCTCAGATGCACAAATGGAGTATATTATGTTCATACACCACAGGAGTGAGGGTGCCAGCATGCTAGGCAATGCAAGGACAGAGCAGTACATGCATATGCATGACGCTCTTGTCCGTCTAGAAGGTGTATAATTAGCTGGAGCAGGGGTGGAGTTTGTACAGTTCAAAATCTGACCGGAAACAAAACATATGAACCAGAAACAAAGAAATGTAGACCATCTAAAAAAAATTCTGGTTATGGCCTTATACAGAGCCAAGCAGAAAAGGAGTCATATAAACACAAACAGAGTACAGTGTCACTACTGATTCAGGTTTTCCTCCATCCTTTGCCTGTGCCCAGCCATTCACATTTCTGTTGGAGTCAATGCAGCGTCCTAACTGAAATGCATTGGGGGACTATGTTTCTGCTTGAGCCTCTAATGTGTAGGCCACCTGATTTGTCTTTCACAGGCGTCAGTCATTGGTTTTACCGTTGCTATGGATACCGGTTCTGCCCCCACTGATCTAAAGCACATGCAGACTGACAGTGACTGACTAGCTAGCGTGTTCTCCCTCTTTTGAATTCAAGTAAACTCCTGTTGCTGGTCTTTTTAGAAGTATTTTTAGGCAGTAAATCTGGAATAGTGGGAAACTTTGTGAGCGTTCAGGTTCATCTGTAGGTCATTTTGAGGAGAGATGTAAAAATGCAAGAGAGATGTCAAGTGTGGCATGAGATTAGACCTAAATGCATGAGTCTCACAGCCAATTTGTGAGAGTTGACAGCCATGTGGTTAGTCTGAAGTTTGTAATAGATAATCCAGCTGGAGTTTTAAATGTGTTCTGTAACTTTTTAAAACTTCAGCTAGTTTAGCTGTCTTGTTGTTTTGCCTCTTTTCTTTAAGCACAGCATTTATTGAGTATAGTATTTATACTTCAGATAAGTACTCTTATTTGAAGCCGTATCAAACCTGACATATCAAACCTGTGAGCTGCAGGAGAAAAGCATTTCAGTACTGACTGGTTTGAAACTCGTGTCGAGTCACGAGTCAGTTATTATATGACTTCCCCATCTCTGCATTATAGCTTTAGAAACAGCTCAGTGAGAGAACCTGCCTATATGAAAACTACATTTTATCAGATTGGGACCAAAGACAAGACATCTTTTGCAAAGGACTGTGAAATCTCATTTTTGCATAGTCATGTAAGATCTCTCTGACAGTCCTGATAAATCTTAGGGTTCTGATTTAGACAGCAGGGCCGCCTTCGTAATTAATCAATACCATAATCTCAAATGTAAAATGATTAAAATATCTCCCCAGAAAGTATGGATTTAGTAATTTATAATGAGCAATTCTTTCGTGAGATAATTCATCAAACATGTTATTCCAATTATATCTGAAGCGCTGTCATTTCAATCTATTTTACGCCTTGGGGCTTCATTCTTAATTATGTTTAACTATAACACCTACAGGTAGAGCTAATGAAAATTAATCCAAGCAGCAAGTCGCAGATGCCCAGCTGAAGGTTATCTTTTCTCTGTTGGACGAGTGCGCGGGAATTCAATTTCGAAAGTTGAAGTTAATACAGTCCATTAATAAAGCTGGGCTTTGGGAGAGCAAATTTAGTCAACACATTATTCAGCCAGTGTGTACTGAGCTAAACGTGTCAGATCTATCTCCTTCTGCTTTAGTCTTCTCCTTCTCCTTCTGCTTTTCATCATCCTGCACCTTATGAAGCATCCTGTAGCACCTCCTTATAGAATCCAACCTGTTCCAGTGAGCGCCCCATTGTGCTTAAGTGCACATGCAATTATTTTTATGGTGAAAATGCTACAGTCAGTGAATTTATCTTTGTGTTTGAATGTTACTTTGGCTGCTACGTCTGCCAGTTTAATTGCAGCACAGTGTTAATTGCAGCACTGCATGTTTTCTGCTACGTTTTCATCTCTACTTGTCCATGCAATTACTTTTTTTTTGCCTGTGTATTTCTATTAAGTTTATTCTTTACCTTTCAGAAGGTAGATGGCTTACAGCTGAGTAAAAAGCCACATAAAAAGCAACATAGCTGTCTGCCACTAGATGACAGATGATTAATTAAAAAGTGTTAACTATGGGATTTACATTTTATTTTCAACCAGAAATAGTGTAACCCTCTTAATGGAGGCTAATGGAGAAAGCAAGTTACCATAGAACACCATACTTAAAATTGATTATTTTTATATATATATATATATATATATATATATATATATATATATATATATATATATATATATATATATATATATATATAATTGGTAAGCTTAATATATATCCATATCTAGTAGCATCTGGCTGGTAGAAAATTGTATCATGTTTCTTGTTGGTTTTTATATAAAAAAAAAATAGGGTTAAAACAGAAACGTTTTTAGTGGAATTGTTCTGGTTTGCACCAGATGCCAGACAGACCCCATTTGGGGCTGGTAAGGGACTGGGAAGTGTGTGATTTGTGCCCTATTGTGCATAAAATTATTGTGTGTAACATGGCCTTTCTTCAAGATCTGTTTGAGAGAGTGAGATTTCCCTTCAGTAACTTCAACAGGTCCTGGATGTGCAAAGCTAAGGGGATGGCCAATGGTGGCCAGTTCCAGGCTAACATGAAGCTTGGCTACCCTTCTGGCCACCCTATTAAAGCAAAACTGCACTAAGTCAGCCGTGAGAGAAATGTTGTCCTACCTTCCCATGGTTATGCTTTATGGAAAGAGGTTTTAAGAGTCTGATTTGTACTAAATGTTTTGTCATAAGGATTTTCAGTTTACTTACTTTTGGCTTTAATTGTGTTGGTGTAATATTGTATTCCTGTGGAAATTATGCAGAGATCCAATTATGTGCATCCAAAGCATCACATTTTGTGTCATTTTAATAACGTGGGCCTATTATATGTTGCAGAAGGATGTTATTATCTGCTCTTTTCATGGCACTCCATTGTTGAAGTTCTTGCTACTCCCCTTCATGCATCACTACAGCTCTGCAAATCCCCCCAGTAAAAACACTGATAATCTCTGTAAGAAGGCATTACATGCCATAATGTCATTCTTGTGAGCAACATTTCAAACATATCAACTGTAAAGACCACTAATAAATAGGTTTTTGTTATCATAAAGAAGAAGGATTATGACAGACACCTTATGTGGAATGCTTAGTGATGCAATTCTAAAGTTTGTAGCCATAAATAGTACAGTGAGCAAAATTTCACCATCTTTGAAGATGAGGGTTCAAATTGCTGATTGGGCAGTAAAATTAAATTTGGCTGCCTTGTAAAAAACTTTTGAAGCTACATTTTTAGTTCCTCTGGGAAAGTGAATGTAGGGTACCCTTAAAACATAAAGTTGGACCTTAAATCCATTGTTATATTTTTTGAGGGTACATTTACTTTGTAACTTCATGAACAAAAATGGACCTGTGAAGAGGGTTTGCAATGTACTGTGGACCAATTTAAACTTAATTCACATTGTCACTCTTTTATGTCTAATGTAGTGTGTTTAAAATGTCAACATCTACCATCCAGAGGCTGCCAGATATGATACTGTATGTTTAGCTTAACTTCGTTACCATTGGCAACTAATAAGTGAAGCTAATAAGTCAATACAAATCATCATAGTTCAAATTAAATGTAGTCTGAAACTCATTTTAGATGGCACACTGGGACATGTAGGAGTGAGACAGCAGAGGTAGGAATATGTTTTTTGCATGACAAATGGGTAATGATAAATCTAATTTTAAGGTTGTATTCCCAATTCTACATCACTGTTCTCATTATTCTTTGTATATCCTTATGTCAGATGTCACTAATGCCGCTTAATAAATCCACTGGTGATCCCTTCACTCATAAAAGCTCAGCTTTTCCAAAAGGCGTTGAGTAACATAATGCTAATTGGCATAACAGATTTCTTTTTGAAAATGAATGCAAATTGCACAGTTGAAAGAGATTCTCGTTGGAAAGTTTTAAATATTCTGGTTTACACCAGATGCCAAACCTGCGAGGACATTTAGCTCATTAAAATAACTCCTGCCATTGCTTTGCCCTTCCAATCAAAAGACCTTCCTGGGGTCTTAGACTGCTTGCCATTGGCAGGTGCTGTTAGTCGTAGCTCTTGGCAGTAGATCTGCAGTAGACACCCCCCTCCACGAGAGGCTGCCATGTGGTTCAGGCCTAAAGGCCCTGTTCAGTCCCATCCATTATTCAAAAGGAAAGCTCATTGGAGGCCTCTGTCCATTTGATAGCATCCGACTGGCCGGTGAAACTCTCTTGCTATTGTCTCTTGAGGAAAGTAAGGAAACGCTGGGCTCTTGTGGTGGAGTAATTAGCTATCTTGAATACAGGTGCTGTTTGCCCTTCATAACCCAGTCCAAATCATTATAATTGATCTAAGGGTAATTAAGGCCCTGAAAAGATTTCTCGTAAAACCGATGCTAACAACAGTGCTATGTGGCTTAACATGTCTGAAGATAGCAAGAACAATGGGATCACTCACGATCCTTTGGGAATTCTCTCTTAAAAATCAATGGGAATATACTTGGAATGTGTGCGAGCATGGTTACCTAGAAGATAAACATTTGACAAGCGTCTTTTGTCTTTTTTTTTCTTCTCCTAAGCTAAGCTGTACCCTAGTGTATTGTACTTCAGACATGTCAGCAAGTTGTGAAATTTCAGTTTCAACTAGGTCAGATTAGACAATGCCTTGTCTTCTTGCGGGAACAAAACAATGTGTAATATTTACTGATGGTGCTGTTTTATTTGAAATTCTGTATCCAATTTCTTTGCCAGGGGCACGTCGGCGTTATTGTTCTTGCTTTGAGGTGATCAGCCGAGCCGTGTTTGTGTGTAGCTTTGTGTTTCTCCACAGTGTAACACTGTAGTGAGGCAGAGGGTTATTTAGATAAGGCCCAGGCTGAGCAATGGAGTTGGGGTAGTATTGAAGGGTTGTAAGTTCATGCATCCATCCTTCTGGCCTGTTGTGTAAGCAACATCTACACACTACACACTTTTTATTTTTTTTTATTTATTTTTTCCCCCCAGCTGCCCCAGCATGATGAACCTGCCAACAGTGCATAGGTGTGCCATTGACAATAAAGACTTATTTTAAAAACTCGTTATATAAATGTCAGAATGATTTGAGTTTGTGTATGTATGTGTATATATATATATATATATATATATATATATATATATATATATATATATATATATATATATATATATATATATATTTGTGTGTGTGTGTGTGTGTATAAAATCAGGAAAGCAGGAAATATAAAGGTCTTTGTGATTAACAGACAAAGGCTAATTGTCTGATAACTCAGCTGACATTACTGGCCTTTTGGCTGAAAATAGAGAGTTTGTGGAGAGGTAGTTAACTCAATATATTCAATATATAAGAGGACAGCATAATATTAAACTGAGTTTGATGTTGATTCTCACTGCTGCTACATGATGTGGTGCGGAACTACACAATGCTGTGTGACGCTGTGCTGTGGCTTTATATGCTTGAGCTTTGTTTTGTGTCAAGCAACACCCGTTAACTCTGGTAAAATCGCTGATACACTCTTTGCTTATGATTTCATTTGGAGTCATTCTGAAACAAAATGCTGGCATGCTTAGTTAGCATATTAGGTTTGGTGGCCTGTCATTGGACATTGGACAAATAGCTTGACTTCGTCTTTTTAACAAATCCTTGAGATTCTGTATTTATTTACTTGATCTTTATTTCAGCAGGAAGCAGTCTTGTTATGAATGGTGTGGCTTTGCTAATCACACAGATAAACCAAAAAGACGAATGCAGAAATGCTTAGTCATTAGCTTTGTTCTGATCCTCAATTTAGATGGCGCATTACAGCCAGACTCCTTTTTCTCGGCTAGTGGGGTTGCAAGCACAGCCTTGTTTGATTTTGTAAGTATCAACAGATGTGGGAGTGAGTAGTTTGTGCCGTAAGAGGGCAATGCTAAATGGGAAGCAACCAATGATGGAATCATTGTGTACTGAGAGATGACTAACCTAAATTGACACAGGTCATCTAGGATGTGTTTGTTTAGAAGCTTTGGAACAGTGTCAGTGAAGGAACTAAAGGAAGGTTAGACAGTGAATCTTTCACTGTTAAATTACAATGTTTATACGGAATTAACTTTTTTTTATATTGAATAGTTCTTCCACAGGGTTACTAATGACCTATGTCAGAGGATTACAGCCTAACCCTAGACACTTAAAAGGGAGTCACATAAGTGCATGCTGCTACTGCTACTACTACTAACTTTTTAAAACTGATAAGACATATTGCACATTACACGGCAAGAGATGCAAAGGGTAAAGAAAAGTTAGCTAATTAACGGCTCCGCAGTTTAATCTTTTGATTAATGGAACTCAGTCAAAACGTGTTTTTCTCTGGCAACAGGAAAAAATAAATTACTAATGAAAATGTTTTAAGTGATTCCAATTACTGATGATTAAACGTGTGGCATTTCTGAAAGAACTGGGCCTCTGGGAGAACTTGGAAGCACTCTGCAAACACATAAAACACAAATATGCAATGAAATTATATTTAACTGGTTGTAATTGATGGAGCTGACATTTGCTGTTACCTTTTTTTGACGGGACTGGCAGAATAAAAAAAAATGTAGAGGCATTAGAGATGACACAATACCACTTTCTTTTCCAATGTCGATACTGGAACATTGAGTATCAGCCTGTGCAGTGTAATTTTAACAGATTGATTTTGATCAACACATCATGGAGAAGAAAAAACAGAGGATGATCTGTAATGTGTTACATTAATGTGATACTACCGTACTCACCATACTTTTTCCTATAATAAAATTTGCATTATAAGAATTTAAACTGCAATTATATAGTTACTGGCTGAGAGAGTGAGTCCAATCTCACCTAAACAGACCAGATATGATTTTCGTTCAGAAACAACTCTGTAGGCTTTCCATTTTATTCACAAAGATTTTATTATGAGGCAGATGTTTCTGAAATGTTTCTCCTGGTTCAAATAATCGTCAGTTCATAATTTTAATGAAGCATAACCAGTTCTGTCTTGCTCAAAAGCAAGAAGGATAGTGACCTTTTAGATGCTGTTTACTATGACTGACTCCTTTCTAAATAAAGTACTGAAAGACTATTGAATTTTTTTTGTATTTTCCAGGTGGCACAGGCTTGTTTGCGTTTTACAGATGATTCAGAAGGAAAGTAATGAGTAGTAAGTGCCTTTTCCAGGAAGGAACATAATTTAGGCTGGTTAGCCTGTCTACAGAGTCTTGATCATCAGAAGGAACTGAAATCTAAAATTACATGTCATTAGCATAGTTATGAAAATTTGTTTCCTAATGACATCATCTAGAGGTAACACGTACAAAAAGAAGAACAAGGGCCCTAAAACTGAAACCTGTGGCACTCCACAAAAAAAGTTGAATCTGTTTGATTTCCCAGAGAAACCAGTAATTGTCTCTGCATTAAATATGATTTAAACCATTTTAAACCTGAGAGGCCTAATCAATATTCAAGACAGTGTATTAGAATCAGAGGTCATTCACAACACAAACCAATGCTGTCTCAGTAATATGGTTAGAATGAAAACCTGATTGAAACTTCTTATGTAACTTGTTTGACATTAGATGCACATCTAATTGTTTGAAGGTAACTTTCTAAGACTTAAAAAAAAAAAAGGAAGATTAGAAATTGGTCTAAATTTATTTAGCATGGAAGGAACCATGCTGTTTTTCCTTTTCAGTAGGGGCTTCACCAGGGCAGTTTTAAAAGCATCTGGAAAAGCACTTGTTGATAGAGAACAATTTACAAGAGTTAAGACATCATGACTGGAGCAAGAGTTTCCTTTAATCTAGTATTTAAATTAAAAAAAAAATAGATCATTATTTTCAAATGGTTTCCAACCCTTTCTTCCTTACTACTACGCTGACTTGAAAGAATATACAGAAATGATCTGATATGGAAACGTCAGAGATGAGGGACACGGTAGAACTGCCCATGTGCTGCTTCAAATTAAATGTCTCTAGAGGTCTAATGATTTCTAAAGCATTATTGTCTGAAGTCTCCAGAGATAAGAATTTTATCATAGCTTGTGGATACAACTGATATCAGTTCTGCAGTTTCTGCCAAAAAAATTACTATTTCACTTGGGAGGTCTATGTATTACAATTAATAACACTGAAGTGTTGCTGAAAAGGTTGACCGCAGCATACTCGAAAGACGTGAATTCCCCTAAAGTAGTATTTTTGCAGTTAGTCACTGTTATAAATGCATGCCACTCCTCTTCCTCGCCTGCCCTGTCTCACTGTATGGATAAATCTGTAGTTTTCAGGAGCAGCTTCAAGTAAAGTTGCTGTGCCATTTTCACTGAGCCACATTTCTAAAAGCAACAAAATCAAGCTTATGCTCTTCAATAAGATCTCAAGAAGAAGAAGAGTTTTGTTATTCAGTGAACTTACCTTGAGTAAAGCAATGTTTAATTTACTACATACTACACTCTGTTTGGGGTGGACTGGTCTTTTGTAAAGGAACAGGAATTAGATAATTAGCGTCTTGGCCATGCATGTTTTTCTTTGATTTTCTAATTGCACAGGGTTTGATGCCTCTAATGGTGTTACTGGAACAAATCTTCTTACATTTTTTTTGTGTTTTGCCTGTCTCAGTATTATGAGAATTGTTTGTATGGTCTTTAATGACCAGTTTAGGCATTCTTCTCTCTTCATAGCTAACAGAAGCTTTAGCATTATGACAGCAGAGAAAAGGAGGAATGGTCGAAATTGAGGAAGCATAGCATTAAAAGCACTTACCAGTCTGCTGTCGATGCTACTATTCTCTTCAAAGGCCATCTGTTATTTACTATCGTTACATGCAGTGAAACCCCTCTTTCTTCAGAAACGTCCAAACATAACTGCTCTGCTCACATCTCTGGGTAAATTGTGCCTCATTCAGAAACTTCTGTAGACCTAAAAAACACATGGAGTGAAGATAAATTTTTAAAAACAGATTGAACAGAGCTGAAATGAAGGGCAAAATCTGATATAGCCACATATGTTTTGTCTGCATGAATCACCTTCAGGAAGCTGTTTTGTTTTAATCATCTCCTTTTCACAGACGTAAAGGTGTGATGGGTTGTTGTGATTGTGCTTCACTACCGGAATACCTCTTTCTCTTTTCAAAGGCTTCTTTATACACAATGCAGTGTCTAAAATGGGATTATTTTCATTTAAATAGCCCATATCGTGGAAAACCCAAACACTTTTGAAATAACTATAACTATGTAAGTATGTAAACATAGTGAAAGTTTCACACCCCATTCCATACAGTCCACTTTTTTAAGAAAATGAAGCTTCAAAAGTTGTCTGTTTTGAATTTTCTGTTTTTGTAATGTCACAAAAACCAATCTTTATGTATATCTGCCTATTAGGCTTGCATCACTTTAGCCAAACCCATCCCCTGTAAGTTATAAGGACGGTTTCAGCTTGTATGGCTTTTTGAACAAGGAATAATACAAGGCAGCCAATTGCAACAGAAATCATTTACATATAGCAATCTTGCAGGCACATTACGAAAAAAGCCTATTTAATTCTAAACATACAGAAAGATTGGAAAAAAATTACTGATTAATTTTGATGCATGAAACCACATAAACATAAGTGGACATAAATAAATATCTAAGAAAAATGTAGGATATGGGCCTTAAGACAGCTCATGGTTGCTATGGCAGTTTTCCATAAGGTGGGGTTGATTTGGAGTAGTTGAATGTCATTAAAGTGCAGCCTCTCACCTTTACGCTGGGGAAAACGGGCTGCAGTTGCATCAAAGCGCACATACACAAGCAATAATTTCAGGCAAAAGAGCAGACTTCATAGGCAACCGCACAAACTCGCTTAATTAATCAGCATACAAGTAATATGCTGTCAGAGAGCATAATTACTTCCTAACATCTCAGTGTGTGAGGTGCAGTAGTGAAGAAGAGGCAATTATAGGAATTTGTGCGATTTTATGAAAGGGAAATGACTCTCTGCACCTCAGAGCCCCACCGCTGAGAGAAAAGAACACTCAGGTGAACCTGTGCTTAGGACGTTCAGTTTGATGAATGGAGAGACGCACACACGTGCACAAACAGAGACTGTTGCTTAGCAGTTCTCTGCCATGTTTTGATGGGGTTGTCCCGTAGTTCCTTTCATATGTACACAGCAATAAACCCACTTATCATACCCTGTAGCTCCATTCTTTAGTAATGATGCCTATTGACATACGTGCGACTTGTGACAAATTACATTTCCATTCACATATTATTGAGTAGCTTATCTAGTGGCTTTTAATCCTTTCGTACAATTTGGCAACAGGTGAAACAGCCTCGGTCAAATAAGCATCGGGCTAAGCGGCTACAGACGCCATGGCCTCGGACTGTAAAGTTTGTGTGATGTTAGCAAGTCTGTTTTTCGTTAGATTAATTACATTAAATATGTTAGATTAATTAGAGTTTCATGACCAAATTAAAGATGACAATACACAGATTGGTCACTTAAATTCACTTCCTTGTTTCTACACTATGTCCATTTCATCGTTTACCATACCATATATTGGCGCTTTGTAGTTCTACACTTACAGGCTGTAGCTCCCTTTCACCCTGTTCTTCAAAGGTCCAGGACCCCCACAGGACCACCCCAGAGCAGGTACTATTTGGGTGGTGGATCAGTCTCAGCACTGCAGTGTGACTGACGTGGTGTTGGTGTGTTAGTGTGTTATGCTGGTACGAGTGGATCAGACACAAGAGTGTTGCTGGAGTTTTAAAACACTGTGTCCACTCACTGTCCACTGAGACATTAGGGACTCCTACCTTGTTGGTCCACCTTGTAGATGTAAAGTTACTGATAGTAGCTCATCTGTTGCTGCACAGTTTGTTAGTCATCCTGTAGTCTTTCATCATTGGTCACAGGATGCTTGTTGGCTGGATGTTTTTTGGTTGGTGGTTATTTTCCACACGGTTATCCCGATTCTATTACCAGCACAGGCCTAGTTACTAGCATAGGCTTGTAGTTTATTTTGTTCCCTGAGGATGTTTGAAGATGTCAGGAAATACTCTTTATAACTTCAGCATGAATGGAGGGAGCTAAACTGCTGTAGGCTGAATAGGTGGATATTCTGGTTATCGTGACATCAGAAAAGACAGAAAATAGCAGACTGTTTTTGCTGCTTAGTTTCCTTAAATGGACTGTATGGACTGGCAAGAGAACAGTATGTTTTGAAGTCTTTTATTTCAGAAACGGTGAGAATTTTGGTATTCAGTGACATAGTCCTGTGTAAGCATGTATGGGTAGAGTGGTATAATGGCTGCTGTAATATTTAACAGTGAAAATAGTAGTTTAAGTTTATTTACTTAGCAAAACTTTACTGATGTCCAAAGCCTTAAGCATCAAGGTGCACGTCTGCACATCTTCAGTGCTTCTGAATAAGGAATTGGATCGCTTTTGAGTAAATTAGCATGGCATAATTTGCCTGGGTATCAAGATTCGGGTCAAGTTGGGTTTGTTTGTTTATTCTGTTGGCTTTTAATTTGGGATCAATTGCTTTGAGGTCCTTTTAGGTCACCTGTTATTGCAGGATTAACTCTTAGTTACCAAAATAAATTTCAACTTCAGTTACATTTGATAAACACCCCATCCCCCTAGATTTTCAGTTGCGCTCTCATGCTCTGATACATATTTAAGATGTGTAACAAAGTCATTCAGAGTGGTTTGGTGTAAAATGCTCTGTTCTAGAGAAGCTTGCCAAGTTGGAATTGTTCAGAGGCGGTGATGGGAACCAGCCGAGTTCCCAAGAGTTTAATGCCTTTGAAAGCTCCCTCACAAAATTATCTGAAATGGTTATGAATACGCTCCCTGATGTCTGAGACATTGTTTTATGATTGTTTTCAGACGTTTTTGGCGTAGAACACCTTTTATTTAAACCCATTTATGGCAGAGAGGTACATGCAGGTGTTGAGGCAAAATAATCCATAAAGAAAACGTATTGTTTCAGATTTACCCCAGTTTTACCATCAACGTTACATATAAATACTCTGATGTGTAGGTTCACTGGTGGTTTTAGGCAGTCAGTTAAAATGCTATATTTGCATTGTAGACATTGTGGCTCCTGGTTCCCATCATAATCAGTGTAGGAGTCTGTTTCTCTACAATAAACACAATTTCACATCAAACCACTTTGAGTGACTGTTTACATCTCAACCTGCAGAAATGTTGAGAAATCATTGATTATTTTGATGATATGTATACCAGATTTTCTCCGTATTTTGCTTGTTTTTGTGTTTTATTGTGATATGTTTGTTGGCATTAGCATGTTGCAGATGTTCCCAAGTAGATTTATGCAAGTGTAAATTGAGGCTTGAGTTACTGGTCAGAAAGTCTCAAGTCTTTAGTAGAGAATTTTTGTTTAGTCTTGTTATTAGCTGAATAACATCTTAAGGTTCAATGTGGCTTCGTATAACAAGCCTTTCATTTTGGAAAACTTTCAGTCTGAAGGACAGAACTGAGTCAATGCTGAGTTAATACGAAAGGAAAAACAACTCGAAATGGTTGGCTAGCATCTAGTTTTACTAGCATACTAGCTAGCTAGTACAATAGCTAATCCAGCCAAAATGTAAGTAAGGAATGAGATTTGTAATTTCAGATAGATTAGCTAACAGCTTTGGCTATAATAGCTAGTGTGCTAGCTAGCATACTTGCTATCCAAACTATGCGCTAGTCAGCAGTTTTCCTCTTTTGTTTAAACCCCACATTTTCTACATACAGTGCTTTGTTCTCTTAATCCGTCTGAGAGTTTTTCCGTAATTGAAGGCTTATTATTCAAAGCTATGTTGAACCTGATGCTGTTGCGAGCAGCAGGAGAGCGAAATTGCAGTAATGACGGCAAACTGACGGGCAAAGCTGGAAACAGTTTTATTCATTTATTTTGTGAAAGCTTAAGCAGTTTTGTTTTTGTTTTTGTTTTTTTTTCAAGCTAAAATTTCACAAGTCTACAGAGCCCCTAAGGGGCCGTGGTTAAGTTAATGACATTACGTTCCCTCGCAAATGTTTTGCATTCCCTCGCAAATAAATGCTCGTCAGACAGCAAGCAAACATAGGACCAGAGGTGCCCAATGACATTGCCTACATTAGAGCTTTGTTTTTAGCATAGCTAATGTTAAAAGCTGTTTTCCCAGCTTCGCCAGTCTGCGCTGAGTTTATTCAGCAATTGTTCTCTGCAGTCTCTGTAAATGTAGCTTTTACTGTACGAGGACACTCAATCTCAGTTTCAGTTTGCGCTCACTAATAGCATAATCATGTTTGATTTTGAGAAGCGACACTACATCTCTATTTCAATCCAAGATCAACATAAAATTCAATGAGCTGCTTCGTGTCTGAGCTTAAGCAAAACACAGCTTTTGCAAGTGAATGCAAACCGTTGCATCATAATGCAAAACATTTGTGAGGGAACTCAATGTCATTCATTTTTTTGTTTATTTTTATTTTAAAATGATTCAATAATTGTCTGTTTTTTGCATTTTTTTCACATTTTCTGTAATGAACATTTATAGGTACAGTAGATTATTAGGTATTAGGTATAGATTTTTTTGTAAGAAATTTTATAGATTAAAATCAACTTTCCAGACTACTGTTTGATCTGGTGTCTTGTAATGAAACATGAGAGTGTATTGTTTTTTCACTGTTTTCTGTAGGCTAATTAATACACAAAACAGATATTTTTATATCTAGACATATTTAATTGTTTTCTTGAAGGGTTTGCTTACCTTTTTATCCTGAACGCTACACTTTGTCTCAGTCCACATATAGTACTGCATTAAATAGTAAGATTAAAACAGTAATGGTGTCATTTGTGATTTACTAAATTGGCGTTCTGTTTGACTTGGACATTTTAACGTCCGGTCGACAGTGCCGATAGTACAGCGGAGCTCAAAACTGGGCTGTTCATTCCTAGCAACTCCAGACAGAAGTGGGACTCAAATAGTTATTTATTGCTGTTTTGTCAAGAAAAATAGGACTAATGACATAATTCAGATGTATGTAACCTCTGAGTGATCTCTCTTATTGATCCAAGGGTAGAATGGGTCAGGTTATAGAGATGTTTTGTTATGGCTGTATTTGTGTGGGAAGTGCATTTGTTCTGTCTGTGTTCGCTTTGGTTTCTCGGCACCAGAGTGCAGCACTCAACAGAGCTGTGTAACACAAGAATCCATGCAGGCCTTCCATTGTTTTCCTTGTGTTAGCTGTGGTGGAGATGGAGCAGGCACAGCTGGCCAACAGAGCAGGCTGGGTGCGATGCAGTGGGAATGGGACATCAGCAACTTTTATTGTTGGCCTGCGAGGACACGCAAAGATAAATGGACTGTTGTTGTTAACACATCTCTGCCACTGTACTGGCTCTTTGCTAAAGGGGTCAGCTGGGTTATCTGTATGTGTGTTCTGGTGTTTAGGGACACCTAACACAAAGTTTTAACCATGAAAACTGTAGAGAAACTGTAGAACAGGCGTTTCTGTCCATGCTCTAGTATAAGCCAGTTCACAAGCATTCTTAAACCTGGGGCCATGTCACAGAAATGTCCATCTTTAGTCCAGAGAGTTTTTTGCAAGTGTGTATTACAGAAGCAGATCTTATTTTAATGTAGGAATTATATAGTATTTAACAGTAATAAATAAGTAAGTAGTCATAACTGTTATAGTGGTACACCACAAATAAGTGCAGATAACACAACATACGAACAGTGCATATCATGCTAACGTTAGCTTGTTTAGCTGAATCAGTGATGTTTGTCTCACAGTAGGCCTCACCTCCTGCTGTCTAGTAGTCCACTTTTTGTTTCTGAGGTGGCGACCATAATGGAACGGCCAGTCTTTTTGGGGTAGCAGTAGCCTACGGTGGATGCCAGAGCAATTGCTGTGCTTTCTTTTGATTGGCCTGAGTAGCCGCCTGACTTGGTCAGCTGCATCAGACAGAGCTGTAATCTCGGGACTTTGTGCGGAAAATGTGCTGTGGACCAGCTGAGTGTGAATGACTAATATTTTCAAAAAGTGTCTGATGGTGGGGGGGGAGCGTACGGGTTGCACATGAGGTGAGAAATTTGACAA